>NC_064284.1:48041099-48325329 GCF_019186545.1 Solanum stenotomum
TGCAACTAGAAAATGAATTAGAAGAAAAAGAAGAAAATAACCAAGATAATCTACCCGAAATAAGAATTGATGAAATAAATGACGATGATCTAGAACAACATTCGAAAACAAGCGAAACATAAACGAAACTTTTAGCAAACATAGATAATACAAAGAATTTAGAAGTAAATACAGAAGACGTAAACATGGACGAAAAACCTAGCACATCAGGAGTAAAATACCCAAAAAATTTTAATCCAAAATATTATAATGAAAATTATGAACAATATGATGAAGAAAAAACTACATGGGATAAAAGATTAAGTAGAAAATGGACGCCTAAACCAATCACTGGACAACATGATTTTTTAGATTTAGACTGTGTAGCAGATATAAATAAAACAATCCAATTATGGATAGGATATATATCAAAACAATTAATAGATAACAAGATAGTAATAGCAGAGACACCAGGATACATAGAAAGAACACTTATAGGAACAGTAAAATTATGGCTACAAAATTTAACAAGTGAAAGCTTAACAACTTTAAGAAATAATAAAATATTTGATGGTGGAATAGCCACTACAACCATGGAAATATTATATAAATACGAAATACCTATAAGGAATGAATTTAGTAGTATGACAACAGAGGTAGAAGAACAAAATAAAGAAAAGATCATAAATCGGAATCTAATGACAAAATTAGCAATATGTAATATGTGTTACATAGATGAATATATAGCTGCATTTAGAGAATACTATTATAAAGGAACATATAGCACAGAAGAAAGTAAAGAAATAAGAAAATTATATTTTACAAAATTACCTGAACCTTTTAATTCAAAAATAATAAAAAGTTGGAATGAAGCAAAATTAACGGACACCTTAGGAGCTAGAATGAAATTCTTGCAACGATGGTTTATGGAACTATGTGAAAAGCATAAAGAAGAAATAAAAATAGAAAAAATATTAATAAAAATATAGATCAAAATATAAATATAAAAAACCAAGAAGAAGGTACTATGTAAAAAACTACAAAACCAAAAGACCATATAGACCAAAAAGAAAACTAACGGAATGTACTTGTTATAATTGTGGAAAATTAGGACATATAGCTAGAGATTGTAAATTACCTAAAGATCCAAAGAAAAAACAAATATCATAAATAATAATAGATGATGAAAAATACAGAAATAGAGTACATAGATTATGAATTAGAAAGTGAAGATAGCATATATGAAATATCAGAAAATGAAATAGATAGTAACATAGAAATAGAATCAGATAATGAATTCTATAATATAACAAATGACTGAAGCAAACATACAAATAATAAATAAAGAAGAACATCAGGACGAAGAATCTTTAGAACAGAAAATAATATTTGATAATAGTATATTTGAACAAATAAAAGGAAAAGAATTAGACCTAAGCGTAGCAAAAATATTCGAAATACCAACAATAAGAAACTGGTTTAAACGACAAAAAGAAGAATATTATGTAGTAAGTCAAAGAGCGCATATCATAGATTGCAAATACACTAAAGGAAAGGCCAAAATACCAATAATATAAACGAATAATAAATAAAGAAATACAAGATATTAAGGCTAAAAATCCAATTAAATATGTATATTTAGGAGGAACAAAAATATTAATAAAAGCATATTTTAGAGAAGGACTAGATACACCCATAGAAATATACTTAGCGGATGATAGAATTATACAACTCATAGAAAATAGTATAATAAGTGCAGTAAGAAGTAACCTCATATACCAAAAATTTAAGTTTATAATAAGTGTTAACTACTCAGTAGCAATAAATGACAGAAATATAGATAAATCACTAGTATTATACTGGCGAATGTCAGGGATAGAACTAGCCCTAGGAAGTAAAATATTTACAGCTAGATGTAAAAATTTATATGTTCTAACAACAAAACATAAAATAACAGCAAAAAATAAAATAGATAAAATAAAAATAAAAGATCCCTTTGAAAGAATAGTTATAGTTATAGATAAAAACGATTATAGTTATAATGAAATTGATATAGAAGAAGATTTAGAAATAGTAAAAGAAAGACTAAGCACATCGAAAAGAATAAACAATGAGATACCCCAAATATCATCAAAAATGAGTACCTCAAGGAGAACAAAAATCAATGGAAGAAGATATAAAACCACATCATTACTACATAACGGGAATAATGGAACAACGAAAATATTTAATATTAATAGATACAGGACGAGAAGAAAACTATATTACAAGAGAATTAGTGACGAAAGATGAAATAATAACTATTGAACAATCATGCCCCGAACTACCAAAAGCATTAATGTATACCGAAGAAACAACAGAAAAGGAAATAATCATTGGAGGAATACCAATAGTGATAAAATTCAAAATATCAGGAAATGAAAATATCATTTTAGGAATAAAATGGCTAGAACAAGTAAAACCATATAATCTAGAAGACAAACAGTTAATAATAAATTATGAAAATAAGAGGGTAATAATAAAAAGGACTTTAGTATGATAAAAATATGAAAATATATATACTTGCAAAGATAATAATAGAAGGATATTACAATCGATATTATACACCAATGATAGATACGGGAGCAGAAGCTAATATATGTAAATATAATTGTTTACCAGGAGATAAGTGTGAAAAATTAAAAACACCGATAGTAGTAACATGATTTAATAATGAAGGAAGCATGATCACATATAAAGCAAAAAATATAAAAATACAATTATGAGATAAGATATTAACTATAGAAGAAATATATAACTTTGAATTAACTACAAAAGATATGCTATTAGGAATGCCATTTTTAGAAAAATTATACCCACATATAATAACAAAAACACATTGGTGGTTCACGACACCGTGTAAACAAAAAGTAGGAGCAAGAAGAGTAAATAATAAAAAACGAAAAACAACAGAATGGATAAAAGGAAGTGAAAAAATTACACAAAAACTATAAAATATAAAAGAAGAAGACCGTAAAATAGAATTAATTATATTCTCTATAGATAAAGTAAAAATAATTCAAGATAAGTTAGAATTATTATATAGTGAGGATCCTTTACAAGGATGGGAGAAACATAAAACAAAAATAAAAATTGAGTTAATTGATAATAATAGTATAATAACCCAAAAACCATTAAAGTATAATTTTAATGATTTAACCGAATTTAAGATACATATAGATGAATTACTAGAAAACAGATATATACGAGAAAGCAATATTAAGCATACAAGCCCGACATTTATCGTAAATAAACATAGTGAACAAAAAAGAGGAAAAAGTAGAATGGTTATTGATTATAGAAATTTAAATGCAAAAACTAAAACATATAATTATCCGATACCAAATAAAATACTAAAGATAAGACAAATACAAGGATATAATTATTTTAGCAAATTTGATTGTAAATCAGGATTTTACCACTTAAAACTAGAAGAAGAATCTAAAAAACTAACAGCATTCACTGTACCACAAGGATTTTATGAATGGAATGTATTACCATTTGGATATAAAAACGCACCAGGTAGATATCAACACTTTATGGACAATTACTTTAAACAAATAGAAAATTGTGTAGTGTACATCGATGATATATTATTATATTCTAAGACACAAGATGAACATATAAGATTATTAGAAAAATTTATACACATCATAGAATATTCAGGTATAAGTCTAAGTAAAAAGAAAGCTGATATAATGAAAAATCAAATAGAATTCTTAGGAATACAAATTGATAAAAACGGAATAAAAATGCAAACACATATAGTACAAAAAATAATTAACTCAAATGAACAACTAGACACAAAAAAGAAATTACAATCATTCTTAGGACTAGTAAATCAAGTAAGAGAATACATATCAAAATTAGCAGAGAATTTAAAACCATTACAACAAAAATTAAAGAAAGATATAGAATATCAGTTTGATAAAAAGGACCAAATACAAATACAAAAGGTAAAATTATTATGTAAAAACTTACCTAAACTATATTTTACGGATGAAAACAAAAAATTTACTTATATAGTAGAATCAGATGCGAGTGAAGATCCTACCAAGACGGAAATGGTCAAGAGTTGGCCTAGACCTTTATCACTCACGGATATTCAAAGCTTCTTGGGTTTGGCCGATTAATATAGAAGATTTTTTGAGGGATTTTCCTCCATTGCTTCTCCTTTAACGGCTATGACTCAAAAGAAGGCCAAGTTCATGTGCTCTGAAGCTTGTGAGAAAAGTTTCCAAGAACTGAAAGAAATACTTACTTCTGCTTCGGTGTTAACCTTACCAGAAGATACGGATGTCTTTGTGGTATATTGTGAAGCCTCTAGAGTGGGTTTGGGATGTGTGCTTATGCAGAATGGTAAGGTGATCTCCAATGCTTCAAGGCAACTAAAGGTTCATGAGAAGAACTACCCTACCCACAATCTTGAATTAGCGTCGGTGGTATTTTTCTTAAAGATTTGGAGGCACTATTTGTATAGGGGTCCATGTTGATATTTTTACCGACCATAAAAGCTTACAATATATGTTTACCCAAAAGGATTTGAATCTTCACCAAAGAAGGTGGCTTGAATTGTTGAAGGACTATGATAGGAGTATCCTATATCACCCCGGAAAAACAAATGTAGTAGCGGATGATCATAATTAACTATCGATGGGTAGTGTTGCACATATTAATGAAGATAGAAAAAAGTTGGCCCGAGATTTCCATAGACTGGCCCGATTAGGTGTTCGATTGGTAGACTCCGCCAAGAGTGGTGTCATTATTCAAAAAGGATCAGAATCATCTTTTGTGGCGGATGTTAAGGCAAAGCAATGTCTTGGTCTGACTTTAGTAGAGTTAAAAGAGGTGGTACATAGAAAGTCCGTTAAGGCTTTCTCCCAAGGGGGAGATGGTATCCTGAGATATCAAGGTCAGTTATGTGTTCCAAATGTCGATGACTTGAGGGAACACATTTTTTTCTGAAGCCCATAGTTCTCGGTATTCTATTCACCTGGGGTCACCAACATGTACTGTAATTTATGGGAAGTCTATTGGTGGAATGGGATAAAAAGGGATATTGCGGTATTTGTGGCCAAATGTACAAATTGCCAACAAGTAAAGGTTGAGCATCAGAAACCGAGAGGTTTAGCTCAAGCTATTAGCATTCCCACTTGGAAGTGGGAAGATGTAAATATGGACTTTATAGTTAGTTTGCCTCACACACGGTGCCAACATGACTCTATTTGGGTAGTTGTAGATCCGATGACAAAATCGACACATTTCCTTCCCGTCAAGGTTTTTTATTTGGCGGAAGATTATGCCAAGTTGTATTTGAGTGAGATGGTGAGATTGCATAGAGTACCCTTGTCCATTATCTCCGATAGACTTACTGAATTTACTTCTCTATTTTGGAAGTCTTTCCAAAAGGGTCTTGGCACTAAAGTTAAGCTTAGTACGACTTTTCACCCCCAAACCGATGGGCAAGCGGAGCAAATGATCCAAACATTGGAAGACATGTTGAGAGATTGTGTGATTGACTTTAAGGGTAATTGGGATGACCATTTGCCATTGATCGAGTTTTCCTATAATAATATCTACCATTCTAGTATTGGTAGGACTCCATTTGAGGCCCTTTATGGTAGGATATGTAGATCTCCTATAGGTTGGTTTTATGTGAGTGAGGTTGCTTTGATAGGAACCGAGTTAGTTCATGAGCTTATTGAGAAATTTCGGCTCATTAGAGATAGATTGAGAACCGCCCAAAGCTGACTAAAGTCCTATGTTGATGTTAGAAGGAGAGACCTAGAATTTGATGTGCTTCATTGGTTTTACTTGAAAATCTCTCCCATGAAGGGTGTAATGAGGTTTGAAAAGAAAGGGAAGCTTAGTCCCCATTTTGTAGGTCCATATCAAATTTAGAGACGGGTTGGTAAGGTTGTATATGAACTTGATTTGCCAAATGAGTTGGCATAGGTTCATCCGGTTTTCCATGTCTCTGTGATGAAAAACTGTGTTGGAGATCTGACATCCATTGTTCCCCTAGAAGTATTGGAAGTGAAAGAGAACCTTTCTTATGATGAAGTTCCAGTTGAGATTCTAGATCGGCAAGTTAAGAAATTGAGGAACAAAGAGGTTGCCTCCGTAAAAGTGTTGTGGAGAAATCATATAGTTTAGGGTGCTACTTGGGAGGCCGAGGCTGATATGATGTCCTGATATCCTTATCTTTTTCCTCTTATTCTAGCTTGAGGTAATGATATCCTCTTATTTAGCTTATGTTTTAAGTCATGTGTGTTTTATGTGTTTCCATGATTTCCTTATGATTATGCATGTTCATGAATTGCTTAAGTCTTGAAAGAAATGGCTTATGTGCATTATTTTCCTCATGTTATTAAGTTTGAGTATTAGTTGCGTACAGACTTCATGAGATGAGTTGTAGAGCATGCCTTGACTTGGAGTGGAGATCCCCTCCTTAAATTGTGCCTTTTGAGATTGAATTGCATATAGGCTCCATGAGATTATGTTGAGCATTGCTTTTGTGTTTGGAGAAGGTAGTTCCTTCTTAAGTGTAAGAATCTGAAAATTTAATGCACATTAAGTTGTTAGATGTAGTTCCTACTCCCGTGTGGTGCATTGAGTATGTGAGATTGGAGTTCAAGGTTCATTCGTAGTTGTGTGCACTTAGATATGTTGCATGCATGATGGGATGCTAGTTTTAAGTCTATTCGTTTAGAAACGTGCTTAGAATCTCATTCAATGACGAATGATCCTAAGGGGGGATAATGTAACACCTCGTAGCCTAAAGAGGGAAAACTAGCCAAAAATTTGCAGAACCTATAGGTGTCAACCACGAGGACCAACCAGGCCCCGTGGTTAGATCTACGCCTGTGGAAGGACTTCGTGGATGGGCACCTGAGACATAGTCTTGAGCAATGAACCACGACCAAGACCCACTCCCCGTGGAAGAATCCACGGTCTGTTGTTAGGGAGTCGTAGGTCAACGGCCTGGAAACCAAATTTCTGAACTCAAACCACGCTTGACCAGGATGGGCCGTGGGTCCATCCACGGTCCATGGGTCACAGTCTCGTGGGTCAAGTCAGGGGAATTATTTTAGGGACTTAAGGGTCTTTTCCGGTTTAAGTTAAATTAATGTGGTGTCATTTTTCCTAGACTTAGACAACCTATATAAGTGTTTTTAACCCCCAAAATCCCCCCAATTAAGTCATTCTCTAAAATCACAAAAGAAAACCCAAATCATGTCCCAAATATTCTATCTCTAGAAGGTAGAAGAAGAAGAAGATTAAAGCTAGGTCAAGATCAAGTCTCCCAATTTGCAAGCTTTTGTGGGCTATTTGACTAAGGTATGAGGGCTTTTCATCCATGGGATCCTTCCACCCATGGAGTCCCCTAGAATTCCACAATTTGATGAAGATTTTTGCCAATTCTAGTTAAGCTTTGTTCTATTGTTGTGGGTTATGCTTAATGTTGATCCGATTGAGTGGATTATGATTGTTTATGATTTAATTGATAGAATTGCATGTATTTAGGATGAAATTACATGCATCCATGCCAATCCTATGATTTTAGGGTTGAATTGATATAGTGGGTTAGATGCCATGTGAGAAAAACTCTACGGGTTAGATATCTCCTTATAGGATTGATGGATTATGGATAGAATTGCTCTAGATTGAAGCATATATGATGAATATGATGTTAATTACTTGAGGGTAAAGCATGGGTGATGATCATGAGATGTAATGCTTTAGAGTAAATCCTAGACTATGCATATCACGACCCAAGAGCACCCCCTAGTCGTAACATGGCGTAATCAACCCCAAAGGGGTCTTATACAAGCCTCACAACATTCATTCATAGCATAGGTAATAAAAATAGTGCGGAATTAAAACATTTCTTACTGAAACTAACAATCGAAAAATCATTTATAAAGCAGCTGTAACGACCCGGAAAATGATAGAGTGAAACTAGAGCCTCACATGTGAGTTTGGAGTCGAGAACTTAATGAAATGATTATATTTGAATTTGACCCAAAAAGTTCTTAAAAATGTGCTTCGGAAGTTACCGGAAACTTGTTTAGCTGTATATAAAAAGATCCGTTTCGTTTTTCGAAAATCCGACTTCATATTCTTGTTTAGGGGGTCAAATTGAGTGGGAAATGGGTCTAACCCAAATTTTAGAGCAACCGTATCAAAATCCGAAATTTCCAAGTGAAGCCTTTTTCGAGGGTCTACTTTGGAGGGTCATATCTCCTAGCACACAAATTATTTGGGTGGCCAATAATATATCCATGGAAAGCCCTTTGAGTTAGCTACCTAACGCACTTCGTTTCATCTCATTCGGAGTTCGGACGAAGAAGTTATGCCCATTTTCGTAAAATCTGTTCGGCAGGAAAAGGCAATTTCCAGTAGGCGTGGTTACTGTTCACCCGCCTCATTTTTTTTCTAAGTGTTGGACCATTCTTCCAAAGGACATATATTATTTCCTAGATACCATTAGTTCAATTCCCATCCCTAAAACATTTCCCTCTCTACAATCCTCCATTAAGAAGAAGAAGAAGTGGGAGCTAGGGCTTTGGATTCAAGGCTTTCTTCATCAAATTTCGTGGGAGATCATAGCAAAGGTATGGTGGTCTTGATCCTTGTCTAAATTTCCATTCAAGGAGCCAAATCCAAAGTTATTTCAAAGTATGAAAAATCTAGGTTTTCACTCAATCTCATGGGTTCTTCCACCAAATGGTTTTAAAAGGTTTCTAATGGCACTTTATGGTTATATTGTTGTTGTATTGACGATTTAAGATGAAAATACTCCATGAACCCATGATTTCTCTTTATTCCTAGTTTATGCCTTTATGAAGTGGGTTGCTAGATAATGAATGTATATGAATCAAACTTGTTTAAAGGTCTTTAGATTGTTGAAGTATGTCATTACCCATGCTTATTTTATGGTGTATTGTTGGTATATGGGTATGTGAGGCTTAGGGCCTTAAAGGCATAGTATGAGAAATTGGAGTGTTATCATGACATTATATGAATGAGAATTCAATAAAGATAATGTGATCATGTTATGAACGTAAAGGTGTTGCTATTGAAAGATTATTTCTCAATTTGACACTCATGAATGTTGATGATAGAATATGAAGGATTCTTCAATATAAGGTATACCTTGAATTGGTAGGGCTTATGCATCATTTTCTTGTATAAATGATTATATTGTTGATTGTTGAATCCTCGGATCAGTAGGCTAGTAGCCCCCTTCCACACGAGCTTATAATGAACCTTGAAATTGGTAGGCCTATGGCACCTTTCCATGAAGGTTAATGATGAGACTTGAACCGGTAGGCCCATGGCACCCTTTCAAGAGGAGTTAATGAGCTTTCCTAAATGAACCTTGAAACGGTAGGCTTAAAGCACCCTTTCACGTGTTAATAAATGTAATTTGGAGTTGGTAGGCCAATGGCACCTCTCATAAGTGATAATGTCAATGTAACGAACTATTCTATGGGAATGTTGGCTAAGCACCGAGTGGATTTGGTTAGATGGAAACTCCCCCAATAGTTAGGCATGAGTTTCAATGATCGTCTACCTTATCCCATAAACTATGTGCCCGCATAGGTAGCTAGTGGATCCATTAAGCTATATACCGGTCTTCCTTAGGCAAGTAGACCACCTCTTTACGGTGTGGGGACTTATGACACCGAATTCCATGACAAGCTCTCATGGTCTATGTCAGTTAAACGCTTACTTCCTATCATGCGAGATTTCATTATGGTTTCTTGATAGGTTCTACAAAGTGTAGGTAGTAGTATGGGATGCTACCTATACATTGCACGAGTAGGCTTGGAGAGGGTCATAGTGAGTTTCTCTAAATCCTAATGTATGTGATACAATTGTGGCCTAAATGAGGTTATTAAAGAATGTTGGCTCTCAAATGCTTAATATGAGATGCATGCTATACTTGGGTTATATTACGAGTTATTTTCCCTTGTCATGTCTTAATTAATGATATACCTCTTATGTATGAATATGGTGCAAAGGTGAAAGAAAGGAATGATAAGTTACCTTAAGTGACCTTAATGTGGTGCCTTAGTATGGATGGTGGTATGGGACGCCATCCATACATTGCACGAGGTATAGCATAAGGGTTTCTTGAGGTGAAGGTCCAAGGTAAAGGTTTTCATGTTGAAATTGTTTAAAGGTAATATTATGACTTACTTGATGTTTATGCTTGTATTGTATGTCTTTTATGCAACTATTCATGGTACTTCAAAAAGTGGCATAATGCATGGTTTCTAACCAAAATGTCCCTTTTAAAGCATGTTTTGCATGGTCATCATACTTAGTACATTTTGTGTACTAACCCATATTCTTCATATTTTTACTATAAGTGTAGGTTCCGGCAAGTGATCCCTCCTAGCTAGTTTGAAGTGTTGGATTGCTTTCCTCCAAGACTTGGTATGTCCTCATGGATTCGAGGATAAGACTTTTAAGTTCTTTTGTTCATGTAATAGACTTAATAGACTTCTTTTGATTGTAAAGGGCCGTGTCCCTACTTATGTTTTGTGACTGTGTCTAAGATGGCCATGTGAGACTTAGACTTCCGCTGTGTGTTTTTAAAGTTGTTTTAATGAAGTTTAAATGTGTGGATGTAAATAAGTTTTTTTTTATTCCGCACTATTTTCATTATTGAATGCAATGAATGACTATGTGGCTCGCATAAGACCCCTTCGGGGTCGAATACGCCATGTTACAACTAGGGGGTACTCTCGGGTCGTGATAGCAGCGAAATACTAAAGTACCACATGGCCATCTTAGACAAAACTTTAAACAAGATAGGGTCACGGCCCATTATAATCGAAGTATTAACAATAGTCTTAAAACATGAAAGAGCTAGAAACAATAAAAGTCATTGTCCTCGATCTATGAGGACACACCAAAAGATGTCTTGGAAGAAGTCTAGTCCAAGCTTCACTAGGGAGAATCAAATTGAGTGACAATTCCTACACTTCATAAGAGTAAAGAAAATATGGGTTAGCACACAAAATGTACCAAGTATGATGACCATGCAAAAACATGCTTAAAAGGGACATTTGATTTGAAAGTCATGCTCTTATGTCATTTTAGTAAAACATCATGAAATACAAGTATAAGAGTCATAATACTCAATCACAACCAACATACAAGTCATTTTTCACATTAAAACATACTCCACATATAAACCATTCCTTTACCTTTAACCCTTCACCTCAAGTAACCCTTAGGTAACACTTTGTGCAATGTATGGACAGTGTCCCATACCACCATCCACACCAAAGCATCACCCTAAGGTCACCAAAAGTGAACTCATCATACAAACTTTCCAACCTTACACAATAGTCACAGCTAAGAGACACAACATTACAAAAGACATAATCATCACATAAGGACCATTACCTTAGATAACTCTAAGTCACACTTGTGCAATGTGCAAGTAGCATCTCATACTACTACTCACACTAAGTGCTCCTTTGGAGTCACCATAAACTAGGCATATTCATACTCAACAAGTCATAACAACAAAGTAACTCATATATATATACAACCCAAGTATATCATGCATTCTTACATTACACATATAATCATCTAAGTCACTTATTCATTAACTTCATTAAGAACACCTTTATTCATTAAGACATAATATCAAAATTCTTCATTAACATGATCATAAGAGTCCATTCATTACATTAACATTATTAGGAATACACAATGACTCCTCTCAAATGCCTACTTGTGCATTGCATAGATAGTGTCCCATACCACCACCCACACTAAGAAGTAAATCCTTAAGAAGCCATAGTTCATTAACATTCTTTGTGGGGGTAAGCCTTAACGGACATAGACCATGAGAGCTTGACATGGAATCCCGGTGTCACCCTTATCGGATAAGGGATTCCTACTTGCCTAAGGTAGGACCATTGTTCTTTAGCTTAAGTGGATCCACTAGCTAGACTTATGTGGGCACATAGTTATAGGATAGGGATATTTCTACTTGATACCCCACCTCAACTCACGGATGAGAATCCATCTCAAGAGATTGCTACTAATTACCCCGCCTCAACTCACGGATGAGCACCCATCTCAAACCATATCCTCTCGGTGCTTAGCATTATTCCCCACGGAGTACATTACATTCATTACATTAATTCATTATGGGATAAGGGAATGCTACTAGATACTCCACCTCAACTCCCGGATGAACATCCATCTCAAACCCAACATTCATTAATTCATTGGAAAGCTCATAGATTCAAAGATGAGAATAGCCTTTCACCTAAGAATCCCCTTATTGTGAGAAAGTCCTTTCACAACAAGTAATTAACATTCATTAAAGTACAACTGAGAATAACCTTTAAATTGACTCAACATTCATTAACATTATCATTGAACGTCATCCATTCATTCATTCAAGTGTGTGTGTGTGAGAATAGCCTTTCCCATTGTCCCCATCTTTCACAAGTGTTAATAGATAGATAATATTCAATCCTAACATAATTAGCCTCTAAACATGATCATTTTTCATTCCTTTAAATCACACACATGCTTTACATCACATTCATATATACAACATCATGATAATACTTCAATTACCCCACTTTGCCTTCAAGGCCATGATCACAATGTTCATAATAAGTAAACACCTCCATCTTTCAAGTGGATCAATATACAAAGTAAGTAAACACCTCCACCTTTCAAGTGGATCAATAGCTCAAGCATAATTCTACTCAACTTGAAATTAGATGTTCACTTGCCATTTCAAGGCCATGATCATACGTCACCAACAAACCTTTAACTAATACAATTTGGCATGAATTCTGATTCAATTCAACAATCTAAATCAATTTAGGTATAATCCATCAACATTCATTCATGATCAACAAACCCACTTCAAAAGGCACAATTTAGGAATTGAGAGAAATCATGGGTTCATAGAGTATTTTCAACATACATTGTCAATTAAACATTAATACAATCATAATTTTTCATTAGAAACCATTTGAAAATATTTGATGAAAGAATCCATGAGATTGAGTTAAAACATAGATTTTCATGATTTGAAATCTTCTTTCAATTGGCTCCTTGAATGAAAAATTAGACAAGGATCAAGATCACCATACCTTTCTATTACTTCCCACGAAATTCCCTTGAAAACCTCGAAGAAATTGACCTTGGGAGCTTGGAGTCTTCACATTCTATGGAGGTTCTAGAGAGAGATCTTTTGGAGAGGAAGGGTAGTTTGAATTTGGGGTTTTGTAATAATGGAATGTAAAATAGAGTTTAACACTTTTAATACTCTTAAAATACCTTAATAATCTTAAAATAACCGTCCCCCAACTTATTAGGACTTGGGGTGAATTTACCAATTAACCCCTACACTTGTCGAGCCAAGACAGAAACTCAGGTCTCATTCACGAGACCCCCATCCACAAATAGTGGATGGGTTGATGGGACTGTACTGTCCCTTCATGGTTCCTGGCTGTGCCCAAGGCCATCCACGGGGCGTGGATGGACCTACGGGGCATGGACCCCTTCCGTAAGTAACCCCATTTCGGGCAACTTTCTGTTTTGGGGCAGCCTTGGGGTTTAGACTGAGGGTCGTCCTCAAGGACCCCTAGGGTGGTCCTTGGGTAGTCGTACGTTAACGTTTGACCCCTAAACACCTCGACCAAGACATGGGACAACATCAAACCTCACACCAAACTCAAACGCACACACGTTAGGCTCTAGTTTCACTAGCTCATTTTTAGGGTCGTTACATTATCCCCACTTAGGAACATTCGTCCTTGAATGACACTTAAAACATATTAAGGGGTAACGACTCAAAACTAGCAGCCCACAATAATGCATGCAACATTATAAAAAATGCACAAATATTGGTGAAAATATCAACTGCACATCAAAAGGCTCAAACAAACTCAATTCCATACAAGCAAGTAGGAACTACTACTACAAACTCATTATACACCAAACTTCAACATTTCTCATTTCATTGGAGTACTTCCTTCTCCAAATCACATCATGATCATCACAACATCATTAAGCACAAGCAATTTTCTCATAAAAGCACATTATGCAACTTCTTCATAAAAACACATTTAGGCATGTTCAACCATTCATCCTCATGAAGCATATAGACAACTCATACCAAAAATGCAATCAATTATGAGGAACATAAATCATGAAAACTCATTTGTTCATTTAAACAAGAATTCAAATAGAACATGCACAACATAAGGAGACCATGAAAACTCAAATTCACACTAGACTCCAAAACATGAAACAAGCTACACGGAACTCTTGGTTTCAAGCTTCAATAGGGATAGGAGGAAAGAGATAAGGATATCAACACTCACCACAACCTACCATTCAACATACTAACCCCTACTTAAGGGCAAGCTCACACTAACGTCAACATGAAAACTACAAAGCAACCTCAATAAGACATTCACACCATAAGGAACTATCAACTTACCAGTACTTTCATCTGGATTAGCTCCTTTGTCTTTGTTAGCTTGAAGCACATAAAAATGATTCTTCCTTGGAGCATTAGGATCCAAGCCATCAAGAGAAGCTTGTTTGGCCTCTCTCCCTTTTGCTGAAAGCGTTGGGCAATCCCTTATCTTATGACCCTTCTTCCCATACCCAAAGCACCCATCTGTGTCGGCAAGACACTTACCCAAATGTTACTTACCACACTTACTACAAATAGACCTTTCAAATGAGGAACCACCTCCATTCCCTCCTTGAGGTTTAGGGTTAGACACCCTATCATTGTTGACCATAAGAGAATCTTGGTTGTAGTACCTCTTTTTGGACCTTGGTTGACTTTATTCATCGGGTCTAGCTCTTTTTGCCTCTTTATTCATCTTCCTAAGCTTTGTTTCCTCAATTTGTTGAGCATATATCATGTGCCTAGAGATATCCATATCATGACAGAGCATTGTCGTACGACATTCTTTTTCAACCAAACCGAACACCCCCATTACAAACTTATTCATCCTAGCCCTATAATTTTCCATCAAGGTTGGAGCATACTTGGATAGGTGGGTGAACTTGAGAGAGCACTCTTTCAAACTCATACCCCCTAAACAGAGGTTCATGAATTCCACCAACTTTTGTTCCCTCAACTCTAAGGGGAAAAACCTATCAAGAAAGACCATCTTAAACGATCCCCAATCCACCAGGCCCGCTCTCATGGGTCTCTTATCCCTCCATTGCTCAAATCACACTTGGGCTACATCTTTCAATTGGTAGGCGGCTAGTTCCGCTTTTTTCCTAGAAGATACTCGCATGGCATCCACCACTTTAAACACTTCATCTATAAATCTTTGTGGGTCTTCATCCACTTTAGAGCCATGTAAGGTAGGCAGATTCATCCTTGTGAAATCCCTAATTCTTGAAGCGTGTGTACTTGCATTGGGGTATACTAGAGGTCCAACTTCTCGGTTAGCTTGGGCCATTAAGGCTTGAACTTGAGTGATGACAGCTTGAGTTTTAACCATCATGAGTTGGGTCAAAGTTTGGAAGGCAGCCCTTATTTCCACATTAGACATGACCCCCTCATCATTTGGAGCTTGAGGGTCTTGAGGAACTTGAAGGGGAACCTCCTCATTCACATTCTCCTCTTGTGCCCTCCTTGCATTAACCCTTCTTATATTCATATTCCTATAAACAGAAGAGAAGGATTCGGAAAATAACACTTATAGAACTAAACTCTAAGGCACGACTTCAAGAATATGAAAGAAGTGTAACTTTCTAACGTCCTATAAGTTCTCGCTCATAGATGTGTTGCGACTCACACCAATGAACAAGACTATACTAGACGTGGCTTATGAGACATCAACCCTAAAACCATTCCCAAAATCTCATGCTCTGATACCATGTTTGTCACGACCCGAGAGCACCCCCTAGTCGTAATACGGTGTACTCGACCCCAAAGGGGTCTTATATAAGCCTCATAGCATTCATTCATCACATAGGTAATAAAATAGTGCAGAATTAAAAATTTTCTTCATGAAACTAACAATCGAAAACTCATTTATAAAGCAGCGGAATATTAAAGTCTCACATGGCCATCTTGGACAAAACTTTAAACAAGATAGGGTCACGTCCCTTTACAATCAAAGTCATAACAATAGTCTTAAAACATGAAAGAGTTAGAAACATTAAAGTCCTTGTCCTCGATTTATGAGGACATACCAAAAGATGTCTTGGAAGAAGTCTAGTACAATGTTCAATAGGGAGAATCAAATTGAGTGCCAATCCCTACACTTCATAAGAGTAAAGAAAATATGGGTTAGCACACAAAATGTACTGAGTATGATGACCATGCAAAAACATGCTCAAAAGGGACATTTGATTTGAAAGTCATGTTCTTATGCCATTTTAGTAAAACTTCATGAAATACAAGTATAAGAATCATAATACTCAATCACAACCAACATACAAGTCATTATTCAGCTTAAAACATACTCCACATATAAACCATTCCTTTACCTCTAACCCTTCACCTCAAGTAACCCTTGGGTAACACTTTGTGCATTGTATGGATAGCGTCCCATACCACCATCCACACCAAAGCATCACCCTAAAGTCACCAAAAGTGAACTCATCATACAAACTTTCCAACCTTACACAATAGTCACATCTAAGAGAAACCACATTACATAAGACATAATCATCGCATAAGGACTAAGATAACTCTAAGTCACACTTGTGCAATGTACAAGTAGCATCCCATACTATTACTCACACAAAGTGCTCCTTTGAAATCACCATAGACTAGGCATATTCATACTCAACAAGTCATAACAAGGAAGTAACTCATATATATACAACCCAAGTATAGCATACATTCTTACATTACACATATAAGCATCTAAGTCTCTCATTCATTAACTTCATTAAGAATACCTTCATTCATTAAGACATAAGATCAACATTCTTCATTAACATGATCATAAGAGTCCATTCATTACATTAACATCATAAGGAACACACCATGACTGCTCTTAAATACCTACTTGTACAATGCATAGATAGCATCCCATACCACCACCCACGCTAAGAAGTACATCCTTAAGAAGCCATAGTTCATTAACATTCTTTGTCGGGGTAAGCCTTAACCGACATAGACCATGAGAGCTTGACATGGAATCTCGGTGTAACCCTCACCACATAAGGGATTCCTACTTGCCTAAGGTAGGACCATTGTTCTTTAGCTTAAGTGGATCCACTAGCTAGACCTATGTGGGCACATAGTTATGGGATAGGGAGATTGCTACTAGATACCCCGCTTTAACTCACGGATGAGCATCCATCTCAAGAGATTGCTACTAAGTACCCCACCTCATCTCACGGATGAGCACCCATCTCAAACCATATCCTCTTGGTGCTTAACATTATTCCACATGGAGTACATTACATTCATTACATTAATTCATTATGGGATAAGGGATTGCTACTAGACACCCCGCCTCAGCTCCCGCTTGAGCATCCATCCCAAACTCAACAATCATTCATTTATTAGAAAGCTTATAGATTATAAGATGAGAATAGCCTTTAACCTAAGAACCCCCTTATTGTGAGAAAGTCCTTTCACAACAAGTCATTAACATTCATTAAACTACAGTTGAGAATAACCTTTCAATAGACTCAATATTCATTAACATTATCATTGAACTTCATTCATTCATTCAAGTGTGTATATGAGAATAGCCTTTCACATTGCCACCATCTTTCAAAAGTGTTAATAGCGAGATAATATTCAATCCTAACACAATTAGCCTCTAAACATGATCTTCTTCCATTCCTTTAGATCACACACATGCTTTACATCACATTCATATATACAACATCATGATAATACTTCAATTACCCCCATTATGCCTTCAAGGCCATGTTCACAATGTTCGTAATAAGTAGACACATTCACCTTTCAATTGGATCAATATACAAAGTAAGTAAAAACCTCCACCTTTCAAGTGGATCAATAGCTCAAGCATAATTCTACTCAACATGAAATTAGGTCATCACTTGCCATTTCAAGGCGATGATCATACGTCACCAACAAACCTTTAACTAATACAATATGGCATGAATTCTGATTCAATTCAACAATCTAAATCAATTTAGGTATAATCCATCAACATTCATTCATGATCAACAAACCCACTTCAAAAGGCACAATTTAGGAATTGAGAGAAATCCTAGGTTCATAGAGTATTTTCAACATAAATCATCAATTAAACATCAATACAATCATAATTTGTCATTAGAAACCATTTGAAAATATTTTCTGAAAGAACCCATGAGAGTGAGTGAAAACCTAAATTTTCATGATTTGAAATATTCTTTGAATTGGCTCCTCGAATGGAAATTTAGACAAGGATCAAGACCACCATATCTTTTTATGACCACCCTTGAAAACCTCGAAGAAATTGACCTTGGGAGCTTGGAGTCTTCACCTTCTATGGAGGTTCTAGAGAGAGATCTTTTGGAGGGGAATGGTAGTTTGATTTTGGAGTTTTCTAATAATGGAATGTAAAATAGAGTTTAACACTTTTAATACTTTTAAAGTACCTTAATAAACTTAAAATAACCGTCCCCCAACTTATTAGGACTTGGAGTGAATTTACCAATTAACCCTACACTTGCCGAGCCAAGACAAAATTGCAGGTCTCATTCACGAGACCCCCATCCACGGACCGTGGATGGGTGACGGGATTGTACTGTCCCTTCGTGGTTCATGATTGTGGCCTTTTTTCGGGCCCTTGCCCTACCGAGGCCATCCCAAGGGGCGTGGATAGACCTATAGGGTGTGGTGTAACGACCCTTTCGAAAGGATACTACCACCTAAGCAAGAAAACTACTTAAATACTTACGACATTTAAAAGAGATTTACTATGGCCATATTGATTGTAGTTTAGTAGGGGGATTAGGTTCATAAAGGGAAAAATTTTAGATAAGGATGTGCATCTTGTCCATTTAAACATTTATGTGATGTCAAAATTGATATGGCATGGAGTTTCAATTTATGACGGAAAAACCCTCCCAAAAATAATTTAAGCAAATAACCGATGGGCTTTTCATGCATATATTATCTTCACACTAAAGGATGAAATAACACGAATATTACCCACTTCGGAGTACCGAAATCAGCCCGTCATGCTTCACAAAAAATATTCAAAACAAATAGTAAATTTAGTATATTGCAATACTTGGGCTTACACACCCCAAAAGAACAAAACATATGGCCATACTTAATTTACAACCCATGGTGACATGATCAAATTCATCCTCGAAACTTCATGTAATTATACAACACAAAGATCATGTACAAGTCCAAAGGTTTATACAAAATATAGATGCCTAAATGCAAATGTGATCTTCCTTAAGGCTCTCAAAAATTCCATCTCCAATGGCCCGCTTCATGCATCCACTCGATCATTCCCCTACGATAGAAACAACTATCGCTAAGCATATAGCTTAGTGGTGCAAAACTATAATTTCGGAGCCATCCGATTCACAAAACAAACTTTCTCAAGTCATGGGCAACATAATTGAACATAATTAATAAATCAAGTAAACAATATATAAAGAGTATCAAGTTCGATATTTAAAGACCCAAATGTCAAGAACGTTCATAGCATCATTTTCCAAGAGATTCAACAACAAGGCTCGCCCAATATGTACCTCATGTCTTCACACCAAGCACAAACAAGTATCAAGAAGGGTCGACACCCTATATCAAGAAGGGTCAAGCCCGATAATCAAGAGAACCAAGAACCATATTAAAAATGGCTTTCTAATTCGTACTTAAAATGGACAACATCCATACTTAAGACGAACTAAAAATCCAAAGTCAAGATGGCAAATGATCCGAATCAAGAGGCATGCCAATAGTGACAAAGTCACAGCCACAAGAAGGACGAGGTCCCAACAAGAGTGCCAAGTGATCAAACAATCCGTACAAGTGGGCGAGTTACACAAGCATCTTTAACGTCTCAAAGGATACCAACACAACAATGCAAAGTGACAAGAGGTAACCAAGGTACCAAGATCCAATTTCAAATATACTAGAGGTTAAAAGAGTGCAAGTACAAGTTTATACACAAACCTCGGTGCTTTAGCAAGGAAACAGTCCAACCAATGTATCAAGGTCCTCAACTTGTTCACGAGTATATACAACCTTTAAAATACAATTAAACAACTTCTTTAATCCCTAGAAGCTCAATAATATTGATGTAAAATAGGATCATCATCACAAGTAAAATTAGCCTGCACAAACACAACAATGCTCCCAAGACAGTGATTCTGGCCAGCCTAGTACCTCATGTCGCAACTTAGATTTGAAATGGAAAACAGCAAAACTAGACTTTATAACCTTCATGAAATATGTAGATACATCTCTTAGGGTTGCAAACAAACAAGAATCACTGAAAAATGTATTTTGTACAACAAGATATAGTCAAAACACTAACAGCTGTTCGTACAGAATTTCAAATTCCAGAATCTGGACAAAACTTGTCCTATGTTGCGTCCCATATTTCGAATCCATAACAGCTGAATCAGAGTTTGACATAAACATAAGAGTTGTAGGTCTACGAATTATCTTTCCAAATCATATTTACTCACTGTAAACTAATTTCTAGAACGAGAGATATGCATAAAACACCAAACACTACCCAGCTGAGAAACAGATTTCGTCACTTACCAAAAAGAAGTGTGTGTTCTTGAATTCCAGCCAAAAAGGGCCACGTTTCTCTTGTGATTTTGAAGAACACTCTGTTTAGATATGTTTCTAAGGTTCTAAGGCTTGAGAAAAACGAAATTACTAAAGGAGGGGTGAAAATATATAGTCAACAAGTGATGTTTATCCCTTGGGCAGCTGTCCTTCAAAGGTGCTGCCCAAGAATTTGTGTGCTGCCCAAAATGTATACATATATATCTATATGTATATCCCTTAACTTCCTTTTAAAGTTATACATAATTCTAATTAGGATATTACCTAAACACCCCATCACAAATCCTTAAATTACGATAAGAATTTATGCTAAGCAAGTTGGCAATTATCACAACACTTTAAGTTCCCAAAATGAGACTAAAACATATTCTAGTAATTAAGCAACGGTAAATCGACATGAGACTCTTGGTTAGTATTTAGGGGTGTTACATGTGGACCCCTTCCGTAGGTCACCCCATTTTGGCCAACTTTCTGTTTTGGGGCAGCCTTGGGGTTTAGACTTAGGTTCGTCCTCAAGGACCCTTAGGTTGGTCCTTGGGGAGTCTTACCTTGACATTTGACCCCTAAAGCCCTCGACTAAGACTCGAAACAACATCAAACCTCACACTAAACTCAAACACACACGCGCTAGGCTCTAGTTTCACTAGTTCATTTTTAAGGTAGGTACAACGCCTTGTTGATTATAAATGCTGTGATGTGGAAGAGATACTTCCTGTAATGAATTGATAAGCATGATTGAATGAATGTGAAATGTTTACTCACATGAATGATTCTAGGTTGAAGGGATTGCTCACCTAAAAAGAATCTTGTCACGACCCAAGGGTACCCCCTAGACGTAACACGGTACATAGAACCCCGAAAGGGACTATGTAAGCCACTTAGCATATCATATCATAAGTAAATAACAATAAAGAGAAACAAATTTCGAGTCTTGACAATTTTTTCATAAAAGCAAAGCGGAAGACTAGAATTGTCTCAATTAGCCATCTATTACAATCGAAGTATCAAATATGGTCACAGCCCTTCCAACATAGTTCTCAAATGAAAGTACAATAAAGGAACTAGAAAAGCATCTTCCGCCCTCGAATCATGAGGACTCACCAAATAGCAAGGAGAATAGTCGATCCAAGCTTGACCAAGAAGGAGATCACCTCAAGAACCGGACCCTACACTTATAGAAAAATGTAGAAAATATGGGTTAGTACAAAAATGCACTAACTATGATATCCATGCAAGAAATCATGAAGACATGCTAAAAAGGGACATTTTAGTTGAAAACTATGCACTTTACCAAGTTTGAAATCACCATGAATACATTGGAAAGCATAAGCCATAAACCATATTATCATGCATAGAACATCATATCATGATGGCAACATTTCTTAAATACCCTCAAAGTCTACGTGTACAATGCATGAATAAGATCCCATAATCCTACCCATACTAAGTAAAGCCTCTTGAGTAACTACGGTATATAAATCTTAATCTTGTTCATATTAACACATTAGGGAATAAGCATTAACCGACATAGACCATATGAGCTAAACATGGAATCCGGTGTCTACCCCACACCGAAAAGGGGTTGTCCTACTTGCCTAACGTAGAACCATACTCTTAGCTTAGGTAGATCCACTAGCTAAAGATTGATGAGGGATCATAGTTATGGAATAAGAGGATTAATATTAGAAAACTCAACCTCAACAAACGGAAGAGCTTACATACAAAGAGATTACTACTAGGAAAACCCAACCTCAACTAACAAAAGAGCTCCCATCTTGTCAATATCCACTCGGTGCTAGGCATTGATTCCCACATTTTAATATTAAGTCTTGACTTAATTTCATATCCATGGAAGAATGTCTTGACACTCAATCCAACACAATCATAATATAGCTCCTACATTCATTAGGTGAGACGTGACCAACCTTTCACATCATATCATATTCATGCATGAGTGTATATAAGAGAACAACCTCCAACAACACAACAACTAGATCATAATCATAATCAATTTACCCTCAAAGTGTTCATAAATCATATACATAAATAACCTAAGCATGCATAATTCTCATACTTTGTCCTTCAAGGACCATAAACCATATTTCCATCAACACATCTAGAATTACTACATTATACATGGATTATAGAAAAATCAAGTAACCCAACTATAACAAGCATAATCTCATATCATTCCTATATAATCATCAAACCCACATCATAGTTCATAATGGGGGAAATTAAGGGTTTCGTGGGTTCTTGGGGGAATTTCATCATAAATCAACAATAAATCATCAATTCAATCATAATCCATCATAAATCAACCATTAATAACGTTTTTATAAAGAGCCCGTAAGATTGAAGTCAAACCCTAACTTTAGGGAAATTAGTAGTTTTGAAATTTGGTTTGGAGGGACTCCATGGGTGAAGATTACCCAAAGATGAAGGACTACTATACCTTGATGAAAAAACTCTACGAATTTGAGTGGAAAAGTTGGATCCTTCAACCCTAGCTTTCACTTTCTTCTTCCTCTTCCTTGGAGTTTTCTAGAGAGAGAAATTTTGTAGAAGATGAACTTAGGAGAAAATATTTGGGTGTTTGGAAAATATGAAGTAATTGTGTGTATTTTGACTTAAAATGACTTAAATAGTTGTATAAAAATAATAGAAAATGACTTCACTTTGGTAGGGTTTAAAAAGAAAATACCCAAAATAACCCTCACTTAAAGTGAGTTGCCCAAGTGCCACAAGGCTCCACGAGCTGTGGTCCCACTCGTGGTCTTGAGGCAGTAGCTAGAAAGCTTGTTCTTGAAGCTCACACGCCCAAGGAAACTCCACGAAGGTCTCCACGAGCCATGTTCAAGGCCACGAGTCGTGGTCCCTCTCGTGGACCTTGAGGCAGTGACTAGGCCACTTGCTTGCCACCCTCACACACCCATCTGTTCTCCACAAGCTTTCCCACAAGCCGTGGTCTTCATCACGAGCCGTGAAGTGGCTCGTGAAGGAGAGCCTGTTTTGGGCAATTTTTGGGAGTTAACTGCCTAGGCTACCACGGACCAGACCACGATCCGTCGTCCCTAGCACAAGTCGTGGGGGTGGTCGTGGTCACTAGGGTAGTCTATAGGGGAAGGTGGACAGCCTAGGTCCCCTCCCTTGGCCCTTGTCCACCTCCTTGACTCCAACCTTCTCGATTAACTCTAGTTTATCCTAAGAAATTTCCGAGGTGTTACAATATCTCCCCCTTGGGGACATTCATCCTAGAATGACGATATAGACACCCTACAAAAGTAAAGACTCAAGACTAGCAGCCCATCATGCATGCAACATTAAAATAATGCACAATTCTAAGGAGGAAATTTCAACTCCATCTCAAACATAATCAATGCATCACAAGGAAGTAGGAGCTACATCTAACCACCCATTATGAATAAAAAAAGCCTCAACTTATTTCATAATCATAGGAGGAACTACCTTCTCCAACTAAAACAAGCTCAATACAACATTATGGAGCCAATATGCAATTATTCTCAAAAGCATACTAAAGCATGTTCATCAACTCATCTCATGAAGTTAAATATGCAACTAATGCCAAATAAACAACAACATGAGGAATACATCAATCATGAAAACTCATCTTACTACTAAACATGAATTCCATCAAGAACATGCATAAGATAAAAAAAATCATGGAAAAAGAACATATAACAGACATGACTCCGAAACACTAAAACTCAGGAGGAACTACTTAACTCGAGCCTAAATAGGAGTAGAAGGAAAACGATAAGTGTATCAGGACTTCATATCGACCTCGCCCTACCAAGTAGCACCCTCAACTAGATGATTTCTTCATTAAACCTTCACAGAAGCTATATCCTTATTTCTAAACATCTTGACTTGCCGATCTAGGATTTCTACCCGAACTTCCTCATATGAGAGATTCTCATCAACTCCTAACCCTTATAATGGGAAAACAAATTTTGGATCACCAATACACTTCATAAGAATGGATAGATGAAACACCAGATGAACCGGCGTCAACTATTTTAGAAAATCCAACTCATAGGCAACTTTTCTAATACGTTTCAAAATTTGATATGAGCCCACATACCGGGGACTAAGTTTTCCCTTCTTGCCAAACCTCATCACACCTTTCATAGGTGTGATTTTTAAATAGACCCAATCATTAACTTCAAATTCTAGATCCCTTCTTCTAACATCGGCATAAGACTTTTGCCGACTTTGGGCCGTCCTCAAGCTCTCTCTAATGAGTTGTACTTTCTCAAGGGCATCATAAACTAGTTTGGGACCAATGAGAGAAATTTCACCTACTTCAAACCAACAAACCGAAGACCTACATCTCCTACTATACAAGGCTTCAAAAGGAGCCATACCGATACTTGAGTGATAACTATTATTGTAGGCAAACTCTATTAATGGCAAGTGGTAATCCAAATTACCCTTGAAGTCTATAACAGATGCTCTCAACATATCTTCTAATGTTTGGATGGTACGCTCCGATTGCCCATCAGTTTGGGGATGAAAAGTTGTGCTAATCTTAACCTTAGTACCAAGCCCTTTTTAGCATGACTTCCAAAAGTGAGAAATAAATTGAGTACCCTAATACCAAAATAATAGACAAAGGACCCCATGCAACTTCACTATCTCTCTTATATACAACTTGGCATCATCTTCTGCCAAAAAGGAAACCTTGACGGGAATAAAGTGGGCTAACTTTGTCATTCGATCTATAATGACCCAAATAGAATCATGTTACCTTCGAGTACGAGGCAAACCCACAATAAAGTCCATATTAATCTCTTCCCACTTCCATGTGGGAACATCTATTTCTTGGGCTAAACCTCCCGGCCTTTGATGATTGGCCTTAACTTGTTGACAATTTGGACATTTGAAAACAAATCCCGCAATATCCCTTTTCATTCCGTTCCACCAATAGACTTCCTGTAGATCATGGTACATCTTGGTGTCTCCCGAATGAATAAAATACCTAGAACTATGGGATTCTTCTAGAATTTTCTCCCTCAAACCATCAACATCCAGAACACATAACCCACCTTGGTACCTAAGCACCTCATCTCCCCCTTGGAAGAAAGCCTCAACAGACATTTTGAGTACCGACTCTTTGAACTCAAATAATATAGGATCAAGGTCTTGCTTAGAATTCACACTCATCACAAAGGATGATTCAGAACCATTATGGACCATGACACCACCCTTGGTGGAATCCACTAGTTGAACACCTAACTGGGCCAACCTATGCATATCACGAACCAATTTTTTATTTTTATCCTCTACATGAGCCACACTATCCATGGACAATCTACCAAGAGCATCCGCTACCACATTAGCTTTGTCGGGTTGGTAAAGGACCCTCATGTCATAATCCTTCAAGAGTTCTAACCACCTTCTTTGTCGAAGATTCAAGTCCTTTTGAGTAAACACATATTGTAAGCTCTTGTGATCGATAAACAAATCAATATGTACCCCATATAGATAATGCCTCCATATTTTTAAGGCAAATACAACCGCCGCTAATTCAAGATCACGGGTCGAATAATTCTTCGCATGGACTGTAAGTTGCCTTGAAGTATAGGCAATCACCTTACCATGTTGCATAAATACACATCCTAGTCCTACTCTAGAGGCATCACAATATACTACAAAACCTTTCATACCCTCTGGTAAGGTCAACACCGAAGCGAAAGTAAGTCTATCTTTCAACTCTTGGAAGCTTTTCTCACAAGCCTTCGACCACTCAAACTTAGCTTTCTTTTGAGTCAAAGCCGTCAACGGTGAAGCAATGGAGGAAAACCCCTCAACAAACCTCCTATAGTAACCGGCCAAACCCAAAAAGAGTCTAATGTCGGAAAGAGTTAGAGGTCTAGGCCAACTCTTTACCGCATCCATCTTCTTAGGATCTACCTCAATACCTTTGCTTGACACAATATGGCCTAAGAAAGCCACAGACCTTAACCAAAATTCACACTTACTAAATTTGGTGAAGAGTTGTCGGTCCTTAAGAACTTGCAATGCAATCCTCAAGTGGTCCACATGTTCATTCTCACTTCTTGAGTAGATTAAGATATCATCAATAAACACTATCACAAACATGTCATGATATTGACGGAACACTTTATTCATTAAGTCCAGAAATGTCACCGGGGCATTTGTCAATTCAAATGACATAACCACAAATTCATAGTGATCATACCGGGTCCTAAAGACCATCTTGGGAATATCAACCCCTCTCACCCTTAGTTGGTGATAACCCAAACAAAGATCAATTTTGGACAAATAGCTAGCCCCTTGAAGTTGATCAAACAAGTCATCGATTCTCGGAAGGGGATGTTTATTCTTAATGGTCACTTTGTTCAATTGACGATAATCAATGCACATTCTAAGAGACTCATCCTTTTTTCTAACAAACAATATCGGAGCACCCCATAGAGATATACTCGGACGAATAAAACCCTTATCTAGCAAATCCCTTAATTGCTCTGTCAACTATTTCAACTCAGCCAGAGCCATTCTATAAGGAGGAATGGAGATGGGTTTCATATCCGATAAAAGATCAATGCCAAAATATATTTCCCGCTCGGGAGGAATACTGACTAAATTATCGAGAAAAACTTCCTGAAACTCATTCACTACCGGAACCGACTCTAAAGAAGGGGTTTCAGACTCAACATCCATCACCTTAACAATATGGTAAATTCACTCTTTGGGGATCATTTTCCTAGCTTTAAGACATGAAACAAATTGACCTCTAGGGATAGAATTTCCCCCTTTCCACTCTAAGATAGGCTCATTTGGAAATAGAATCTAACTACCCGAGTCCTACAATCAATGGAAGCATAACATGCATGCAACCAATCCATACCTAAAATCACATCATAGTCTAACATGTCTAACTCCACCAAATCCAAAGTGACTCTATAGGACAAGGAAATGGGACAACTTCTATAAACTCTTTTAGCCACCACAGGGTCACCAACCGGGGTAGAGACCAAAGAAGGTTCTACTAACACTTCGGGGAGTATTTCAAACTTCATGGCCACAAAAGGTGTCACAAAGGACAAAGTGTCACGGGTTCTAACAAGGCATATACATCAATAGAAAATACTTTTAACATACCGGTCACCACATTCGGGGAGCTCTCTTGGTCGCCTCGGGATTGAAAAGCATAAAAAGCAGTTTTTCTTAGGAGCTTCGGAGTTTGAACCACTTGGAGGAGCTTGCTTTCCCTCTTTCCCTTTAGCTGTAAGCATAGGACAGTCTCTCATTTTGTGACCAATCTTCCCACAATAAAAACACCCATCGGTGCCAACTAGGCACTTACCATCATGCTTTCTACCACATTTTGCATAATTGGGCCTAACAATATATAAACCACAACTATTACCTACTTGAGGTTTAGGGTTGGAAATCCTATCCTTGTTGACCCTTGGAGCACTAAAGGAGCCTTGGTTGGAAAACCCTTGTTTGAACCTTTGTCGACCTTGTCCATCGGACTTAGTATTGGAAAAGTTCCTACCACTAGTCCTTGGTCTTTTCACTTCTCTATTCTTGTCTTGGAGTTTCTCATCTCCATTGGTTGAGCATACACTATAAGACATGAGATATCCATATTATCATGGAGCATTGCTGAACGACATTCTTTCCTTACCAATCGGGACACACCCGTCAAATACCTACTCATCATGTCCCTAGAATCCTCCACCAAATCTGGAGCATACTTGGACTATAGGGTAAAATTTAGAGAATATTCTTGAACACTCATACCTCCTTGATGAAGGTTGATGAACTCTTCCACCTTAGCTTCCCTCATCTCTCAGGGAAAGAACCTATCAAGGAATGCCGATTTGAACACTTCCCACTCTATTGGACCTACTCCTACCAGCCTAATGTTCTTCCATTGAGTATACCATACTTGAGCAACACTCTTTAATTGGTAAGCGACTAGCTCCGCTTTCTCTACCGAGGTCACCCCCATAATGTCAAGTATCTTGTAAACTTCTTCCACAAATTCTTGAGGATCCTCTCCCACTTTGGAGCCATGAAACTCGGTAGGCTGCATCCTAGCAAAATCACTAACCCTCGAAGCAGCCGAATTCACATATACCGGAGCCATAACTTCTCTATTGGCTTGAGTCGTAATAACTTGAGCCAATAATTGGATAGTAGACCTAAACTACGCATGGGTCACATTCTCAACCTAAATATCAATCGGAACTTGATTAGCTTGATTATCTTGAGGAGGAGCTCCTTGGTTCAGATTCTCTTCTTTCATCCTTCTTGCATTATCCCTTTGTGTATTCATGTCCTAAAGATACAAAAAGAGGATTTAGAAGAGGAACTCTATAAAGTTAAACTCTAAAGCACGAACTAAGAGTAATGAAAGAAGTGAAATTTTATTAAACATCTTATAGCCTCTTATTCATAAATGTGGCGCACTTCACACTTATGAACAAGACTCTATTCGACGTGCCTTAAGAGACATCATCCTAGAATCATTCTAAGCCTTTTTCTCTGATTACCAAGTTTGTCACAACCCAAGGGTACCCCCTAGACGTTACATGGTACATAGAACCCCGAAAGGGACTATGTAAGACACTTAGCATATCATAACATAAGTACAGAAGAATAAAGAGTAAAACACATTTCGAGTCTTAAGAAATTTGTCATTAAAGCAAAGCGGAAGTCTAGACTTGTCTCAATTAGACATCTATCACAATCGAAGTATCAAATAGGGTCATAGCCCTTACAACATAGTTCTCAAATGAAAGTACAATACTGAAACTAGAAAAGCATCTTCCGTCCTCGAATCATGAGGACTCACCAAATAGCAAGGAGAATAGCCAATCCAAGCTTGATCAAGAAGGAGATCACCTAAGAACAGGACCCTACACTTACAGAAAACTGTAGAAAATATGGGTTAGTACAAAAATGCACTAAGTATGATAGCCATGCAAGAAATCATGAACACATGCTAAAAAGGGACATTTTAGTTGAAAACCATGCACTTTACCAAGTTTGAAATCACCATGAATACATTGGAAAGCATAAGTCATAAACTATATTCTCAATGCATAGATCATTATATCATAATAGCAACATATCATAAGTACCCTCAAAGTCTACTTGTGTAATGCATGAGTAAGATCCCATAATCGTACCCATACTAAGTAAGGCCTCTTGAGTAACTACGGTTAAACAATCATAATCTTATTCATATTAACACATTAGGGAATAAGCCTTAACCAACATAGACCATGTGAGCTACACATGGAATCTAGTGTCTACCCCACACCGAAAACAGGTTGTCTGACTTGTCTAAGGTAGAATCGTACTCTTAGCTTAGGTGGATCCACTAGCTAAACACCTATGAGGGAACATAGTTATGCGATAACAAGATTGCTACTAGAAAACTCAACCTCAACTAACGAAAGAGCTTCTATCCCAAGAGATTACTACTAGGAATACCCAATCTCAACTAATGGAAGAGCTCCCATCTGATATCAATATCCACTTGGTGCTAGGCATTGATTCCCACATTTTACTTATTAAGTCTTGACTTAAGTTCATATCCATGGAAGAATGTCTTGACACTCAATCCAACATAATCATACTATAGCTCTTAGATTCATTAGGTGAGACTAGTCATCCAACCTTAGAATCATTACAAGTGACCAACCTTTCACATCATATCATATTCTTGCATGAGTGTATACAAGAGAACAAACTCCAACAACACAACAACTAGATCATAATCATAATCACTTTACTCTCAAAGTGTTAATAAATCATTTACATAAATATCATAAGTATGCATAATTCTCATACTTTGTCCTTCAAGGACCATAAACCATATTTCCATCAGCACATTTAGAATTGCTACATTAGACATGTATTATAGTATAATTCAAGTAACCCAACTATAACAAGCATAAACTCATATCATCCCTCTATAATCATCAAACCTACATCATAGTTCATAATTGGGAAAATTAGGGGTTTCATGGGTTCTTGGGGGAATTTTATCATAAATCAACAATAAATCATCAATTCAATCATAATCCATCATAAATCAACCATTAAAAATGTTTTTGGAAAGAACCCATAAGATTGAAGTCACATCCTAACTTTGGGGAAATGACTAGTTTTGAAATTTTGTTTGGAGGGACTCCATGGGCGAAGATTACCCAAGGATGAAGGAATACTATTCCTTGATGAATAAACCCTACGAATTTGAGTGGAAAAGATGTATCCTTCAACCCTAGCTTTCACTTTCTTCTTCTTCTTCCTTGGAGTTTTCTAGAGAGAGAAATTTTATACAAGATGAACTTTGGGGAAAATATTTGTGTGTTTGGAAAATATAAAGTAATTGGGTGTATTTTGACTTAAAATGCCTTATATAGTTGTATAAAAATAATACAAAACAATTTCACTTTGATAGGGCATAAAAGGGAAATACCCAAAATAACCGTCACATAAAGTGAATTGCCCAAGTTCCACGAGGAGCTCCACGAGCCGTGGTCATGACCGCGAGCTGTGGTCCCACTCGTGGTATTGAAGCAATAGCTAGGCAGCTTGTGCCTTAATCTCACACGCCCAAGGCAACTCCACGAAGGGCTGCACGATCCGTGGTCAAGGCCACGAGTCGTGGTCCCTCTCGTGGACCTTAAGGCAGTGGCTAGGCCACTTTCTTGCCACCCTCACACACCCATCTCTTCTCCATGAGCTGTGGTCTTCACCTCAAGCCGTGAAATGGCTCGTGAAGGAGAGCCTATTTTGGGCAGTTGTTTGGAGTTCACTGCCTAGGCTACCACGGATGACACCAAGATCTGTGGTCCCTACCATGAGTCGTGGCGGTGGTCGTGGTCACTAGGGTAGTGTCTAGGGGAGGGTGGCCTTCCTAGGTCCCCTCCCTTGGCCCTAGTCCTCCTCCTTGACTCCAACCTAAGAACTTTTCGGGGTGTTACAAATCTAGACTATAATGCTTAATGAATGATGAGGCTAGAGGTGATTACCCTTGACCTTCATATGTAAGGATATGAGGTGATTTTCCATACTCCTTAGAATTGAAAAATAGGTGAGTCCCCATGTTCTTACTATGATAAATGGACATGGAGGCGAGTACCCATGCTCCTTATGAAATTATGTGGAGGCGAGTACCCGCATCATATGAAGAGGTTGTAGAGGCTAGTACTCGCAATCTAAGAGTAAGTAAGGCAAGAGGCAAATACCTACAAACTTTATGAACTTGGCATTAAGGTGAATCCTCATGTCTTTAAAAGTATGTATGATTAATGAGATAATGTTATGAAATTAACTTGTGTGGTGTGTTGCTAGATATGCCTTCCATGATGTAAGCTTGAATAGAGGTTGATGACCTATGTCTTGGTTAAGCTTAAGTGAGGTTACTTAAGGGAGTATTCCTCTTTTATTATGACGATTTATAAGTATTGATTATGCTATTGCCTTAGGTCTTATGTTGACTAATGCTTATGTTTGTGGTGTTTATGCTAGCCATCATATTTAGTACTTGATTGTACTAACGCATACTCTTGCCTACATTCTTATTAAATGTAGGTCTCGGCGTTCTCGATTCACACACCTGTGGCTAGGTTCCTAGAAGGTTGTGAAGTGAAGCTTTGGTGAATCCTCATTGTATTCGAGGATTGGATCACCCTATCTCTTTAATGTCTTTCATTTACTTTTGAGACTATTGTATGGGTTGCGTCCCAAGATTTAGTGTTTCTCATGTTTAGATGGAGTGAGACAATGTCATTTTAGACTTTTGCTTGATTTTATAAAAAACTTTGATTGTATTGAAAAATTTTAAATTCTTGCACCTTTTCTATTACTTTATGTTATGATATGCTAGGTGGATTGTATGATGCCTCTCTAGGGGGTACCCCTGGGTCATGACACCGTGGTTCGGGCACCTCAACTTGACTTACACCTCAGAACCACGACGTCAGCAACGGACCTTTGGTCAGACCACGGTCCCTAGTCGAAGGTCTGTAGGTCCAAGGCCCAGAATTGAATCTCTAACCACCGAACGAAAGACGTGCAAGACGGTCCGTCGGTCGGGGTTCCATGGTTCACAAGCTAGCAGTTATTTTAGGGGTATATGAATATTTTCTATATTTGATTAAATCAATGTGGTGTCATTTTTCCAAGACCTAGACCACCTATATAAGTAATTTTTACTCTAAATTCACTCATTCAAGTCATTCTCTCAAATCCCAAAAGAAAACCCAAACTCTCTCTAGAAGGTAGAAGAAGAAGGAGGAGATTGAAGCTAGGTCAAGATCAATTCTCCCAATCTTCAAGATTATGTAGGCTTTATGACTAAGGTATGATGACTTTGCATCCATGGGATCCTTTCTCCCATGGAATCCCTTAAGATTCCCCAATTTTGAAGTCTAAATCCCCAATTTTAGTTAGGGTTTTTTCCAATGTTATGGGTTATGATGAATATTGATCCAATTGAGTGGATTATGATTGTTTATGATTGAATTGGTAGAATTACATGTTTTTAGGATGAAATTACATGTACCCATGCCTATTCCATATTTCTAACCTAGAATTGATGAAATTGGGTTTGATGCCTTGAAGGGAAACTTTATGGGTTTAGATATCTCTTTATAGGATTGATGAATTATGACTAGAATTGCTTGAGATTAAAGCATAGATGATGATCATGACATGTAGTGCTTTAAGAGTAAATCCTAGATTATGAATTGTTGATGTTGTAGTATGGAAGAGATACTTCCTACAATGAATTGCTAAGCATGATAGTATGAATGTGAAAGGTTTACTGACATGAATGATTCTAGGTTGAAAGTATTTCTCACCTAAAATGAATCTAGACTAAAAGACTATGTAAATTATGAGGATAGAGGTGACTACCCTTGACCTCCATATGATAAGGATATGAGGTGATTTCCCATACTCTTTAAACTTGAACAAGAGGTGATTCCCCATGTTCCTATTATGATGAATGGACATGGAGGCGAGTACCCATGATCCTTATGAAATGACATGGAGGCGAGTACTTATGTCATATGATGTGATTGTAAAGCCGAGTTCCCATGATCTTAAAGTAAGTAAGGCAAGAGGCGAATACACATTAGCCTTTATAAGTAGGGAAAGAAGGTGAATCCCCATGTCTTTAAAAGTAAGTATGAATAATCTGATTATGTTATGAAGATGATTAGCTTTGAGCGTTGCTTTATATGCCTTCCATGATGTAATCTTGACTAGAGGCGGATGACCTAAGTCTTGGCTAAGGATAAGTGAGGTTACTTAAGGAAGTATTCCTCTTCCATTATGATGCTTTATATGTATTGATTATGCTTTATGTCTTATGTTGACTAACACTTATGTTTATGTTTCTAATGCAAATTATCATATTTAGTACATCATTGCACTAATGCATACTCTTGCCTACATTTCTTATCAAAATGTAGGGTCCGACGACATTGATTCTAACACTCGTGGCTAGATTCATAGTTGATCAAGGAGTGAAGATTTGGTGAGTCCTCATAGCATTCGAGGATTAGACCACCCCTTTTCCTTTATGTCTTTATTTTCATGTGGATTATTGTATGGGTAGTGTCTCAAGATTTATTCTTATGTTAGATGGTTTGAGACAATGATATTAGACTTCCGCTCATTTTATGAAAGACATTGATTGTATTGAAATACTTTAAATTTTCGCACCATTTAATACTACTTTATGTTATGATATTCTAAATGGCTTGTATGAGGCCTCTCGGGGTCTCATACGCCTTGTTACATCCGGGGGATACCCTGGGTCTTGACAGACTTGGTATTCAGAGCACAAGGTTTAGAATGGTTCTGGGATGTCTCAAACCATGTAGAGTAGATTCTTCTTCATAAGTGTTAAGCGCGCCATATTTATGAATGAGAGACTATTGGATGTTTAGGAAATCTCATTTATTCATTTCTCAAAGTCATGCCATGGAGTTTAACTCTATAAGGTCTTTCTCTAAATCGTTACCCAATGGTTTTCAGGATATGACTACTAGAAGGACTAATGCTAGAAGGAATGAGGGAGACAATGTGGGTCAAGAAGTTCCTCCCCAAGTTCCTCCTCAAGCTCTGATTGATCCTTTGACTGACAATGTGACAAATGCGGAGTTTAGGTCGACTTTTCAAGTGTTGGTTGAAGTAGTGATGGCAAAAGCAAATAGAGAGGTTGCATATCTCGTGAACCAAAATGTGGGTACGGTGGCAGCAAGAGTGAGGGACTTTACAAGGATGAACCCTCTAAAATTTTATGGCTCCAAAGTTGAGGAAGATCCTCAAGAGTTTATCAACGAGGTCTATAAGATAATTGCTATTATTGGGGTGACTCCAGTAGAGAAGGCGGAGTTGGTCGCTTATCAACTCAAAGGGGTTGCTCAAATTTTGTTTAATCAATAAGAGGAGGCAAGGCCGGATGGAGAAGGTCCCATAGAATGGGAGAGGTTCAAAAGTGCTTTTCTAGATAGATTCTTCCCTGTTAAGATTAGAGACGCCAAGGTTCTTGAGTTCATTAATCTTAGGCAAGGAAATATGAGTGTGATGGAGTATGCCTTGAGGTTCACTAAACTGTCCAAATATGCTCCTTCAACTGTGGCAGATCTTAGGTCCAAGATGAGTAAGTTTGTATTGGGTGTGTCTTACATGGTAGTCAATGAATGCCGCACCTGTATTCTTGTCCATGACATGGACATTTCTCACCTTATACTTCATGCCCAACAAATTAAGGAGGAAAAGCTCAAGGAAAGATCTAGGGAAGCAAAGAGGGCAAGAGTAGATGATGGCAACTTTTCATATTCTAGGTCCTGTGGATGGGTCGTTCAATGTTCCGACAAAAGTCCTCCGGGCAAGGTTCTACCAATTCTTCTCCAAGGTATAGTAATGAAAGGGTGTCTAACTATAATGACCCGAAAATTTGTAAGTTAAACTAGAGCTTCATCGCGTGAGTTAAAGTAACCTTAAATCAATGTCTAGGCTATTTTTAGAACTTAAATAAACAAGGAAGAAGTCTAGGGATCACGCAAGGAGCTAAGATAGCAAGAAAGGGTGAAAGGATCTTTTTTCCTAGATAGATCATCTGGTGATGGAGTGGCTTGATCGCCCGAGTGTCTTGATCGCCCAAGTGACTTGGCGATGCGCCAAAGTGCACTTGGGGTCACCCTATGGGCTGTCCATTTGGCCAAGGTTCTGGAGCAAAGCGCGAACTAAGCCCTAGCTCACCAACCAGCTTGGCGAGTCGCCTATTGCCCCCTCTAGACCGCCTAATGAACTGCCCATTTTTGGAGCTCACTGGAAATTTGGGCGAGCCAAGGGTTCACTTGGCGAGTCGCATAGTACCGTTGGAGAACCAAGAGGGTCATTGGGTGAGTAAAGTCGGGAAAGGGGGAAAATTTAAGTTCAAAATTTTAAGGGTCCTTAGGTATTTTCCAAAAATGGAGTCCTTATTATTTTATCCCCTTCCTAATGACTATAAAACCTTTTTAGACTTGAAAACATTGGAATTTTGTTACTTTTAAAGGAATTAAAAGAAACCCAAACTCTTTCAATATTTCTCTCTCTAGAAGTTCCTCCATTGAAGAGCACCAACAACTTGAAGATTAGGGCTCAAGAATCCTCTTCTCAACTCCAATTCATGGGCAAAGCTTCAAATAAGGTATGGGGACCTTGATTCATGGAACATCTTTCTCCATGAAGCCCTTCAACTCTTGATTTTGAAATTGGTAACTTGTTCAAAACTAGGGTTTTCTATTCCAACCATGGGTTCTTCCTAAAAACGGTTTTACTATGTTAATTGCATTATATTATGGATGTTTTGATGTTTAATGGTGATTTTCATTGTAAAATTCCCCTTGAACCCATGAACACCCCCATGACCCCAATCTCAAGTATTGTGATGGGTGTATTGATGCAAGATGATTACTATGAATTGTTTCTATGTGAATTTAGTTATTGAATATTGTTTTATTCATGCCTATTGTAGCATATTTAGGTGTAATTGTGAGACATGATTTATGACCTTGGAAAGGGGTAAATTGCTAGGGTTTGTGCATATGGATGCAAGATGTGTATAAACTATTGATTCACTTAGAAAGTAAATCTCCTATGACTAATGTGTGAAGTATGGTATTGTTGAAAGGTTATTATTCCCTTACCCTTATAATTGACGATGCGTGAATAGTCTAGGATGATGATGATGTATTTTGTTGATCGAAAGTCTATTTCTCATAAAAACACTATCAATGTAATGTGAATGTTCTAATCACAAACTAATGTTGATTCTAAGGTTGAAAGTACATTCTCACCTTTAATGAATCTATGATCTATTATGATTAATTGTATTGAATGAAGGGTAGAGCACTCCTTTACACATGTAAATGCAATTTAAGACTACTTATGTATAGTTTGGGAAATAATGTGTTGCACCGATTGGATATGGACAATGAGGTAAAGGCCCTTCCACCAATGCAATAGGTTGGGTCATCCAAGTGAACTCATAAGATGGAAACTCCTCCGCCAATGCAATAGGTTGGGTTTTTAGAAGCAATCTCCCTATCCCACAACTATGTGCCAACATAGGACTTTAGCTAGTAGATCCACCTTAAGGCTAAACATGTTAGTTCTACCTTAGGCAAGTAGGACACCTTCTTTTGGTGTGGGGTTACACGACACCGGATCCCATGTAGCTCACATGCTCTATGTTGGTTATGGCTACTCTTCCCTATATGACAAGATAAATACTATGACTTCTTAGTGAGTTTACTTAGTAGGAGTGGGGGAATGGGACTTCAATTCCACATTGCACAAGTAGACTTAGTAGGATGTTGTGGGGTGGTTCCTTTATATTATGATGAGATTCAAATGTATGCATGTGCGTTGAATGGATAGTTGCTATGAATGACTTTCCATGTATTCAATTAATGTACATGACTATTTCCTTAATTGTGACTCCTGATTGTGATGAGGTCTAAAGATGAGGTGCATGACCAAGGTAGCTTCAAGTGGGTGCTTAGTAGGGTTGGTAATATGGGATGCCAAACATACATTGCACAAGTGTTATTTAGGGGTTACTAAGGTGATGAATTTACCATGTAATGAGAATAAATGTGATTTTTGGCTTGATTTTGACATTGAAGATTCCAAACTTCATAAATGCATTCTTTTAAATAAAATGTCCTTTTTATCATGTTTTAAGGATTTTATGCATGTTTCCATACTTAGTACATATTATGTGGTAACCCTTCCTTCCTTCTACATCTTAATGAGTGTAGGTTTCGGGTTGGTGACTTTCACTCTCCTTTGAAGAAGACTTGGATTGCCTATCTCCAAGTTGTGGTGAGTGCTCAAGTTTGAGGACGGGATTTCCTATTTCTTAGTCCATTTTGTAACTCGTATATTGAGACTTTAGTTGATGAAAAAGGGCTAAGTCCCAAACTTTGTATTCCTATGTTTTAGATGGTAAATGAGACAAAGTCTAGATTTCCTATTACTTCGTTTTATGAAAAGTGAATTTGGACTTCGATTGTAAAGTTTTAAATATTTTCGCATTATTTATATGTCCTATGTAATAATGATGCTAGAGGCTTGTATGAGACCCCTTTGGGGTCAAGTAAGATGTGTTACGTCTAGGGGCTAGCCTTGGGTCGTGACACTAACCCCAAACCTCAAGGAGATGGTATTAGGTCTTTGATGCCTACTTGTGCTAAATGTAGAAGAAGTCATGAAGGGATATGTCTAGCAGGTTCTAATGCTTTCTTTGGGTGTGGTAAAACAGATAATTAAATAAGGAATTGTCCTTCAATGGGTAAACATGAGGGACATACTCATCGTAGGGCTCTACCCTAGCCTTCATCCGGTCTAACTGGTTCGGGTGCGAATGCTCCCAAGCAAAAACCATTTCTATGCACTCTAGACTAGAGGTGATCAAGAGTTCCTTGGATGCAGTGACCGGTATATTAAAAGTTTTTCAACTTTGATGTGTATGCTTTGCTTAATCCCACTGCTACTTTGTCCTTTGTGACGCCATTAGTGGCTATGAGATTTGATATGCTTCCCGATGTGTTGTTTGAACATTTTTTCTATATCTACCCATATTGGTGATTCTGTGGTGGCTAAGAGGGTCTATAGGAGATGTCGCATTTCCTTATCCCATAGAGTTACTCTTGTTGAGTTGATAGAGCTTGACATGTTAGATTCTGATGTTATCTTGGGTATGGAATTATTGCATTCCTGTTATGCCTCTATTGATTGTAGGACTAGAGAAGTCCAGTTTCATTTTCCAAATAAGCCTATCCTTGAGTGGAAGGGGGGAAATTCTATGCCTAGAGGTCAAATTGTTTCTTACCTTAAAGCTAGGAAAATGATTTCTAAGGGTTGTATCTATCATATAGTGAGGGTGAGGGATGTGGATTCCGAAATCCCTATTCTTGAGTCGGTCCCCGTTGTAAATGAGTTTCCAGAAGTGTTTCCCGATGATTTACCTAGTATTCCTCCCGAAAGGGAAATAGACTTCGGTATTGACCTTCTCCCAGATGCACAACCTATTTCAATTCCTCCTTATAGCATGGCTCCGGTGAAACTTAAGGAGTTGAAGGATCTGTTGAGGGATTTGTTGGATAAGGGCTTCATCCGACCTAGTATCTCTCCATAGGGTGATCCGATGTTGTTTGTTAGGAAGAAGAATGGTTCACTCCGTATGTGTATTGATTATCTGCAATTGAACAAAGTGACCAATAAGAACAAGTATCCTCTTCCAAGAATAGATGATTTATTTGATCAACTTCAAGGGGCAAGTTATTTCTCTAAGATTAATCTTCGGTTGGGTTACCACCAATTAAGGGTGAAGGAAGAAGATATTTTGAAAATGGCTTTTAGGACCCGATATGGTCATTACGAGATTTTGGTGATGTCTATCGATTTAACTAATACCCCAGCGGCATTGATGGATTTGATGAATAGGGTGTTTAGACAATACCTTGATATGTTCGTAATTATGTTCATAGATGATATTTTGATCTATTCGAGAAGTGAGAATTAGCATATCGATCATTTGAGGATTGTATTGCAAATTCTCAAGGACCAAAAACTCTATGCAAAGTTTAGTAAATGTGAATTTTTGTTAAGGTCTTTAGCTTTTCTTGGCCATATAGTTTCAAGCAAGGGTATTGAGGTAGATCTAAAGAAAATGGATGCAGTAAAGAGTTGGCCTAGACCTCTATCACCGACAGACATTAGAAGTTTCTTGGGTTTGGCTGGTTATTATATAACATTTTTTGAGGGGTTTTCTATGATTGCCTCCCCATTGACGGCTGATGTTTGTGTAATCAAGACACAACTTTTGATGCAAGTGTCCACAATCGTACAATAGTTTAGTAACCCAACCAAAGATTAGGATCGTTCCTAAGAGAGTGGTTTTGAGAATTAATAAAAAAATAAAACTTAGTTCTAACTAGTCGTAGCTAAAGACATTAACGATTAAAAACATTGTAAATTAAAGGGGGACACAAGAGTGTCAATTAACAATTGGGGGTTTCGTCACTAGTAAGTAAAAATAGCAAAATAAATAAGGGTTTCTAAGTAATGAGAGGGGATCCTTGGGATGTGACGGGAATATGGGTTAAGCTAGATTATTGGGTACATGCTTTCGATAGAAAATTCATAGAATAATTGTGACTAGGCTAGACTTTAAGGGGGATAAGCTCTCTCTTGAGCAACTTACCCCATTTCAAATGTGTTCCTCTCGGACACCCACTTGCCACATGAAGACCAGCTTACACCTTAACCCACTCACTCTATCGAGCTGAGTGTGTGGACATGGGACTAGGGTTCACTCTCTCGAGTTGAACCTCATGTTGACCCACTCGCACTGGCCATCAATTTACCAGTCTTAGTTTTACTACCTCTCTCTCGAGCAAGCCAAAAACACATTAATAAACTTGTATTTGCAACTACAAATTCATTAATTTCATCCACAAATACTAAACGAAATCACAATTAAATCACAATTAAACTATCAGCAAGCAAGACCTAACAATTATCTTAACCCATATTCGCTAAATCACACCCCAAGAATTCGGGTTTTACCCACACATGTATAACAGATAGAAATTTATACCAAATTGAGCTTGCATTCAACAGGGTATGAAGATTTAAGTCTTGACACAGGCCAAAAGTGAAGAATCAAAGAGACCCAAACCCAAATCTTGAAGAGGAAACCCTTTGGATCTTTAAGTCTTCAAAACCCTCTCAAGCTTAGAGCAAAATTATCAAAAAGTACTATTCTATATGAAAATTATAACAATTGTGTGATATACCGTGAGTTTACGATATTTCTAATACATTTCACTTACAAGTTGTGTGTGTCTAGGGACTTTTTATATTGGTTTTTATGTATTTTATCATGTTTTGCAGGAAAGGTGTTCAGGCGCGGAAGTTTAGAGACAGCTGAAGGAAATGCAGAAAAAGGCATCCACGGAGGTCATCTACGGACCGTAGGTCCATTCACGGTCCGTAGGTGATGACCGTAGATCAGCAGGAATGTGTTGAGGACAAATCAGGGAAATCTGACCAAGTGTGGAACCACGGTGCCCATTGACGGTCCGTAGATTGATCTACGGACCGTACTGTTGATCCGTAGAGTGAGACTGCGAGGGTTCCAGTACCTGATTTTTGAAGATGCTAAGTATGGAGCTACGGAAGGGATTGACGGACCGTAGGTCGATCTACGGTCCGTGCTGCTGGTCCATCGTTTGCTTCAGAGAAGCTGATTGTTGGAAGATGAAATATTTTCTAAGTCCCGAGTGACGGAAGGGACTTACGGACCGTAGATCAATCGACGGTCCGTAAGTCAGTCTCGTGGATCGAAGACGCGTACCTGAACAAAACTTTCCTTAATTTGTTTCCTTTTTTATTTAGGATTTGTTTTCTATAAATAGGACATGTAAACCTCGTTTTTGGGGGTTAGACACTATTATTCTATTTTTGCTTTGTAACTTTGGAGATTAATTTGCAACCCTAGCAATTATTGATTTCCCAAGTTCGTTTTGAAGATTTTGGCTTTGCAATTCAAGTTAATTTTCTGGGTTTATTATTCTCTTTACGTAAGTTCATGATTTCTCCATCTACAATTATGAATTGTGTTCTTGCTAATATGAGTAACTAAATCCACAACTAGGGTTGTGGGAACCATGATCGATTAACAAAGTATGAATAGTAAATAAGCAATTCTTGACTAGTATTTTGCATGCATTGATAATTCTTTCGTTTAGAAGTCTTTTTAACGGTGGCCAACGTTAGAACTCGCCTTGTTACTACTTGCCGGACCAAGGAGGTAATTAACAAGAAAAGAATTATCAACATAGATTTAGTGTGATACTATCTAATAGGCTAGTGTCGATTGGTGCGAAGTAATAACTAAGCCAAACATCGATTATGATGTCTAATATGAGGTAAAGGTAAGGGTTAGTAAATTATACACACGTAGCCAGACCAAGGTGCGGGGTGAAATTCTCTAGATGTCGGACCAAGGATTTAGAGATACCTAACTTATCACTTTGCATGTAATACACTAGAAAAGGATTGCTATTACTAGGATTACTGCATTATGAGATTGTGGGGAACACGTATACCCTAGTTATTTCTCTTATCTTGATAACAACCAAAGTTGAGTTTGATTATTGATTACTTATTAGGTTCTTACTATTTGTTTCACACAAGCACAACCCCTCTTTTTATTACTTGTTTCTGGAAATAATTTGACTAATTGAATATAATTGTTAGTTAAAGTAAAGTCTAAACCATTTTCCTCGTGGGATCGACCCCAACCTACAAGTTGGGTTCTTTACTTGATAACGATCGCTTATACTTCTGTAAGGAGGTGTAATTTGAGCGTATCAAATTTTGGCGCCGCTGCCAGGGAATTTTTGGCTTTTAGATTTATTTTTAACTACATTATTGAACGTTAGTCAAATATTTCCTAATTTTATTTTTTCTTCTTTGTTTTTGTCTCTCTCAGGTTTCGACTCTAGTGTATGCCAAGTACACAGAGCCAAGGCGAACCACTTACTCCGTACGATCCAGAGTTGAACAGAACTTTGCGAAAAATGAACAATCAAGGACTTCCAGTTAATCCTATCGGAGGAAATCTAGATGAAGCAGTTGAGTTACAGCAGCCAAGAGTAGTTGATGGGGAAAATCGGGGTCTAGTGGAAAATCAATTGGGAAATGCAGTGACAGTGCATGGTCCACCAGGCCCACAACAACATGCCAACTATCGGGGCAACATCGACATAGCAGACTCTGATGGACCCATTGTCCTACCTCCAGGGCACACATTTTTGGTGACTAGTAGTTTGATGCAAATGCTTACAGCAAGAGGCCTATTTTCAGGATCGCTATCGGAGGATCCACATGCTCACTTGGCCAAGCTAAGGGTGGTTTGCAAAAGTTGTGTAGGTAGACCAGACTTGGATATGAATGTCATTGGATTACGAGTGTTCCCTCTGTCACTAACAAGCGATGCTGCAGTACGGTTCACTGAGCTTTCTTATAACTCAATTTTCACATGGGACCAACTAGCAGAGGTGTTTAAAGCAAAGTACTATCCAGTGTCTAAGAAGCTCATTCACAAAGATAGGGTCAACAATTTTGTGGCATTACCTGGAGAGTCTGTGAGTAGCTCGTGGGACAGATTCACTGCTTTCGTAAGAAGTGTCCCAAACCACCGTATTGACGATGAGTCACTGAAGAAATATTTCTATTGAGGACAGGATGATAACAATAAAGCAGTACTTGAAACTACTATTGGAGGCTCATATGGTGATTGTACATATGCACAGATTGCTGAAAAATTGGAAAGGATCACTCGCAACAATAAAGCGTGGAGCACTAGGAGGTCAGATACTGGGAGAAACACATTTGCCGTTCATAATGCAACTGTTAACTCTGCAGATGATATTCGTGAGGAGATGGCTTAGATGAGGACAGAGTTGGGGTTGGTATTGAAGCATGTGAGTGGAGGAGCAGAAAAGGTAAATGATGTAAACTACTTAACTAGACTTCCACCACCAATTGAGGAGTGTTACTATGAAGAGGACACTTATGCGGTGAACGATCAGACGGGGGGTTTCCGACCAAATGCCCAAAGATCCAACACGGAGAATTAGCGCTAAGGTCAAGGGAACCAAGGTCGAAACTATGGAAACTACAACCGCGAGGGTCACTATGTCCGAGATGGGAACTTCAATCGCGACAACAACTACAACAGGAACAACTATGGCAACAGAAACGATTGGGTTGGACCCTATGTTCCCCCTCAAAATAGGGAATCTGGTGCTAGGGAAGCTGGAGGTAATATGACGCGTATCGAAGATATGCTGCAGAAGATGATGAAAAGGTTTGATGCGACTGATGAGAATGTGAAGGAGATGAGAAACGAATTATCTGGTATTGGTCAAAAGGTTGATGCCCATGCAGTGTCAATAAAGCATCTAGAGCAGCAGATGACGTAGTTGTCTACTACAGTGAACCCGCGTCAACCTGGCACTCTTCCTAGCAACACCATTCAGAATCCAAAGAATGATGGTCATTGTATGGCAATTACTACTCGAGGGGGTAAGCAAACCATAGATCCACCTATGACGTCTGTGGTGGATACCGAGATTAGAAAAGAAGATGATGTGGTGGAAGTTAGAGAGGAATCGGAGGTTGTGACAAAACAAGAAGTGGAGATACCTCAGAAAGTGGTCCCCATACCTAGACCTCCACCACCTTTTCCACAAAGGTTAGTGAAAAAGACTGAAGATGGTAAATATCGCAGGTTTATCACTATGTTGAAGCAGCTTTCCATCAATGTCCCTTTGACAGAAGCCTTGGAGCAAATGCCTGGATATGCAAAGTTCATAAAAGATATGGTGACAAAGAAAAGGTCTGTGAGTTTTGAAGATGATGATAGATTGCAGCATTGTAGTGCTATTGCTACAAGATCTCTGGTGCAGAAGAAGGAAGACCCTGGTGCTTTCACGATCCCATGTACTATAGGGTTGTTACACTTTGCTAAGGCATTGTGTGATCTTGGTGCTAGTATAAACCTCATGCCTTTGTCTATTTAGAAGAAGTTGGGTCTGGGGGACCCAAAGCCCACTGCAATACGGTTACTAATGGCTGATCGGACTGTAAAGAGGCCCATAGGTGTGCTCCATGATGTGCTAGTGAAAGTAGAATCTTTCATCTTTTCGGTGGATTTTGTGATTCTTAACTGCGAGGTTGATTTCGAGGTCCCCATCATCCTTGGGAGACCATTTCTTTCCACAGGGCGTGCATTGGTTGATATGGAAAAAGGACAGATGAAGTTCAGACTGAACAATGAAGAAGCAACTTTCAATATCTATAGGTCCATGAAGCAGAATGGTGAGCTCCAAACAGTATCAGCTATAACTTACAGAGTGGAGAGTGGGTCAGAAGTGCAAATTGAAGAGCGACTAGGTGTTGAGGCACTAGCAGCAATCATGATGAATTTCTCTAGTGATGATATTGAAAAGTATGATGAGTTGGTAGCCGCACTTGATAAGTGTGAATACCGGTCCAAACCAAAGAAGTATGAGCTAGACATGAAGAATCGCGAGTCCCCACCCACAAGACCATCTATTGTGGAGGCACCAAAATTGGAGCTTAAAGCTCTACCACCACACTTGAGGTATGTATATTTAGGCGAAGAGAATACTTTACCGATCATCATTGCAGCAGATTTGAATGTAAGGCAAGTAGAGTGCTTGGTGACTATATTAAAGAAGTTCAAGCGAGCGATTGGGTGGACTATTGCAGATATTATTGGGATTCCCCCCGGTATCTGCTCTCACAAAATCCAACTCATGCCATATCATAAGCCCAGTGTTGAGCACCAGAGAATATTAAATCCACATATGCAAGAGGTAGTCAAAAAGGAGATCATCAAGTGGCTGGACGCGGGAGTTATTTATCCCATTTCAGATAGTAATTGGGTATGTCCTGTGCAGTGTGTGCCTAAAAAAGGTGGTATGACTATGGTTCCAAATGAAAGAACTGAGCTTGTTCCAATGAGGCCTGTCACTGGATGGAGAGTTTGCATGGATTACCTGAAGTTGAATGTGTGGACAGAAAAAGACCACTTTCCTATGCCATTCATAGACCAGATGTTGGATAGACTTGCAGGCAAGGGTTGGTATTGTTTTCTTGATGGGTATTCGGGCTACAATCAAATTTCTATAGCTCCAGAGGACCAAGAGAAGACCACTTTCACTTGCCCATATGGGACTTTTGCTTTCAAACGGATGCCATTCGGATTGTACAATGCTCCAGCGACCTTCCAGAGATGTATGATGTCGATATTTTCTGATATGGTGGAGGACACTATTGAAGTGTTCATGGATGATTTTTCAATTGTAGGTGATTCATTTGATCATTGTCTAGAACATCTGGCATAGGTGCTCAAAAGATGTGAAGACTGCAACTTGGTGCTGAATTGGGAGAAATGTCATTTCATGGTAAAAGAACGTATAGTGTTGGGTCATCGAATTTCAGAGAAAGGTATTGAGGTTGATAGAGCTCAAGTTGAGGTAATAGAAAAGCTTGCACCACCCATCTCTGTAAAAGGTGTTAGAAGTTTTCTTGGGCATGCAGGTTTTTATAGGAGATTCATCAAAGATTTCTCAAAAATTGCACATCCCTTATGCAAACTGCTCGAGAAGGAGAGTAAGTTCTATTTTGATGATGCTTGTCTTAGAGCATTTGGAGAGTTGAAGGAAAAGTTGGTTACAGCACCTATCATATTTCATCGGATTGGGAACAACCGTTTGAGGTAATGTGCGATGCAAGTGGAGTGGCACTTGGTGTAGTATTGGGTCAAAGGCGTGAGAAAATCCTTCACCCTATTTACTATGCTAGCAAAGCTCTAAATGTGGCCCAGAAGAATTATAATGTGACCGAACAAGAACTTCTTGCGGTGGTTTTTGCATTCGAAAACTTTCGTTCCTACTTGCTTGGTACTAAGGTCATCGTGCATACTGACCATTCTGCATGGAAGTATTTGATGGCGAAAAAGGATGCAAAACCACGATTGATTAGATGGGTATTGTTGCTGCAAGAGTTTGATTTTGTGGTAAAAGATAGAAAGGGAACCGAAAATCAAGTTGCCGACCACTTGTCCAGATTAGAGGAGGAGGCCATGCTAAAGCTTGGAGATAGGGCTGAAATTAATGATGCTTTTCCAGATGAACAGGTATTGGCTGCTTCTAATGATTTGACTCCTTGGTTCGTAGACTTTGCTAATTATTTGGCAAGCGATATTGTGCCACCCGATTTGTCTTTTCACCAAAGGAAAAAGTTTATGCATGATATGAAGAAATTTTTTTGGGATGAACCTCATTTGTATCGTAGTTGTGCTGATGGAATTATTCGTCGCTGTGTACCTGAGGTTGAGATGTTGAGTGTACTTGAAGCATGTCATTCATCGCCCGTTGGTGGGCATCATAGTGGTATTCGGACTGCACATAAGATCTTGCAGTGTGGATACTATTGGCCTACCATCCACCAAGATGCTCATGATTTTGCCAAGTCTTGTGATCGTTGCCAAAGAGATGGAGGGATTTCAAAGAGGCAAGAGCTCCCTATGAATCCTATACTGGTGATCAAATTGTTTGATGTATGGGGCATTGATTTTATGGGTCCATTTGTGAGTTCATATGGGATGAAGTATATTCTTGTTGTAGTTGACTATGTATCGAAGTGGGTGGAAGCAGTAGCGCTCTCCAACAACGAAGGTAAAAGTGTCACCGCATTCTTGAAAAAGAATATCTTCTCCAGATTTGGTACACCGAGGGCTATTATTAGTGATGGAGGTTCTCACTTTTGTAATAAGTTGTTCAAGGCACTACTTGAGAAATATAGCGTCCGTCACAATGTAGCCACTCCTTATCATCCACAGACTAGCGGTCAAGTTGAAGTGTCCAACAGAGAAATAAAGCAGATATTGGCGAAGACTGTGAACGCCAATCGAACGGATTGGTCAAGGAAGCTTGATGATGCTCTATGGGCATATTGCACTGCATACAAGACCCCCATAAGTATGTCGCCTTACCAACTTGTATATGGGAAGTCTTGTCATTTACCAGTAGAGCTAGAGCACAAGGCTATGTGGGTAATGAAGAAGTTAAATTTGGATTGGGGCACTGCATCTAATCAACGGATGAATGATTTGAACGTGCTTGATGAGTTTTGCCTAAAAGCTTATGAAAGTTCAGCCTTATACAAAGAGAAGATGAAGAGGTATCATGATCAAAGAATTGAAAAGCGAGAATTTGTGGTTGGTGATCGTGTGCTGCTATTCAACTCTAGGTTGCGCCTATTTCCAGGCAAACTCAAGTCCAAGTGGACTGGGCCATTTTTGCTCAAAAAAATGCTCTCGCATGGAGCGGTTGAGCTTGAAAATAAGGATGGAACAAGGTTTGTGGTGAACGGGCAAAGGATCAAGATCTATCTGGGAAATGCTGAAACTGTGCAAGAAGTGATTGAGGCCTGCAATCTTGATGAAGTCTGAGTAATCAAGACACTTGCGTCGTGCCGCGACGTTAAATCAAGCGCCGCTTGGGAGGCAACCTAAGATGTACAATCTGGCCAACGATAGGGTTCTATTTTCCATTTAGTATTTTAGCTTTCTTTGACTACTTGCGTCTTTCTATCAATGTAGGTAGGTGCGTTAGTGTTTTAGTTCTTAGTGTTGGCTAGAATTAATATAGGGTCTGTGTCTTAAAAGTGTCCACAAAATGTAAAAAAGTAATAGCCTATTGGTTGCTACATGTGTAGGTACACCACGCAATGAATCTGCAGAAAATGGTCTGGTGCAGAGGTCTACGGATCCCATCGACGTCCCGTCGATTGATCCACGGACCGTCAATAGTATCCGTAGATCCCAGGTAAGTCCCTAAAGTTGTCCAAGTATAATAGTGATCTACGGTCCCGATCTACGGACCGTAGATCGACTCACGGACCGTAGACGGGGTCTCGTGAGTCCAAACCCTAAAGTTGTCTGACCCAACCTGGACCCCCATTACTTAAAAGCCCCCATGTTTCAAACCATTCCCCTTCCCTCCATTACTCCCAAAACCGTTTCACCCACTCTTTAAACTCCCCAAATCACTCCATAACTACCACATAATATCCTCCTTTCCATAAATTTCCAAAATCCCTTCAATACCAAAATCAACTCATCCCATAATCTAACAAAAAGGGTCCAGTGTTTGGTCAGTAACGAAGAGGTGACTCCTTGGTCTTGCTAAGCATAGTATCATCACGCAATCACCCCACTCCTTGTTGCTTGTAAGGTAATAGACTTTCCCTTCACTTTGAATTTCGATTCATAGATTGAATATAGAGAGTCGGGAGTTGGGTCTTGACCTTGGGTAATTGTTAGATGAAATTGCATGATAAACTTGAATATTACAATGCCCTTGGAAGGATAGATAGTGATTGTATAGCATGAGTGTATGTGATCGTAAATACTATATGATAGTTTCGACTTAGGGTTCCACATCTAGTCTAAATTGTTGGGTATAATAATCGGTCGGAATCTTAAGACTGACGAACTGACATATTTTAAGTTTGTAAATGCATGATGAGGTTGTGTTAATGTTGAAAACAAAAGTCAAAAATGTATTATACCTGGCACTGATGGCTTCCACGATACCCTGTCTACGGACTGTAGATCCATCTACGGACCGTAGATGGGGTTCGTCATTGGATGCACCTGCAAATTTTCACCAAGTGTAAAACCACGGAGGTGGACTACGGTCCGTAGATCCATCTACGGACCGTTCTGCGCTTCCGTGGTTTCCATCTGCGACTTATATGTCAGGCCCCCTGATCCACGGAAGAGATCCACGGACCGTAGATCAGTCTACGGACCGTAGGTCTCCTCAGTGCATAACCACTGTAGCATCTGTCAAAAAAAAATTGTGGACTTAGTTTGGGTCGTTACCACTTCTAAAAGTTTCTTTTGCTGCATATGGTTAATTTTGGCACTAATATCGTCCCCGTAGGTACGATGGCACCCAAGAAGATGGTCACCTACTCAAAATAGGGCAAGTCCAAATCTGTTGCCCCTAGTTTCCGATTGATTGATGAGGACACTGACAACCACTCTGACCCAGCATATGTGCCTCTCAATCCAAGGGCTTCTCGCGCTGCACCCAAAAGCACCCTCCGGAAGGTGCTCCCCGACGTAGTCACTGTCTCCCAGTTTGATGAGGAGCACACACTGATCGGGTCACCAACTGGGGCTGCTTCCAGTTCAGAGGGACCTATGTCCGGGTCCGAGTCTACCTATGCCTCAGGCTCCCAGTCTGCCCACTCTTCACAATCAGAGTTTGTCCATGCTATAGTGTCCAATGCCAAATCATCCACAGGGTCTGGAGAAAATGACCAAGCAGCCTTGTCTGACCAGGCAACTAGCTCAGAGTCCATACCTGCACCACGGAATGATGAGCCCACTCCTATAGCCGGTGAGCTGAATAGGTGGTGCGTAGAGGGTCAATGGCAAATCTATCGGGATGCGAAGATGGTCAATGACAAACAAAAGATGGCTCGACTGATTCAAGAGGAGCGCAGAGTCCTCACGGGGAGCTTGCATATTGTTCCAGATATTCACCGGATGTTCAAACTTCACAAGTGTGACTGGATGGCTCGAGACCCAGGGACGTATAGCGAGGAGATTGTCCGAGAGTTCTATGCTTCCTATGCTGCCACTCTCCGCGGGTCCATTTCCAAGCGGTCAAAGCCACTAGCTCAGGCTCCGCTCACTTCCACCTTGGTTCGAGGGTATCCGGTGGACATATCACCCACCACCATTAGTCGTTTTCTCTATGGTCCTACCACGGGCCACTCTTGGTCTCCTAACACTTCAGAGTTTGATTACCGCTGGGACATCGTGCAGAGTGGCGCCTTTCAGAGGAATGCTGAGTAGTGAGAGGCCGTGATACTATGGCTGGCCAGGTACATTGCTGCGGATGGTGAGCGGGCGGAATGGGTCGCTGCTCCGCGGTTGGGCATCCGGAAGGCCACGTTAAATTTTGTGGCCAAGTTCTTCTGGCTGCTAGTGCGTAACAGGATGTCGCCTACAAAAGCTGACAATCAAGTCACTTGGGACAGAGCAGTGATGGTTGCAGCATTAGTAGCAGGAGTAGAGATCGACTTTTCCCGCATGCTGCTGGCAGAGATTCACGAGAGAGCTTTCAGGACCTCCACTACTTACCCCTTCCCATGTCTGATTTTTCATTTGTGCAGGGACTCTGGAGTGCCGATCTGGCATTGTGACAGGTTAGTCCACCCTACTGGGGCGTTGGACATCGGCCTTATTCGAGATGAGGCCAATGTGGCAGCACCTCGCAGAGAGCCCCAGATTGAGGTACCTCCATTGGGTTCCGATCTTGCAGACACTGTGGGGCAGGCACAGGGCGGTGACCCCATTATCCCAGACCACACCGACACTGTCCCAGGCTCCTCTTCTCAGGCAGCTAGTATTGCTCCTAGCTCTTCCCGGTCCACACCACAGTTAGGAGCGACGGTTGTCCCGATGGCCAGAGTACAGAAGTTAGAGGCACAGATGGCCACACTGTTGCATCACATCCACCCGTGGATGCAAAAGTCGATTGCTGAGTCCGAGGCTAGAATGGAGCGCAGGATGGAGGGGATGATGGACCGGAAGGTCCAGGCTGTTAATAAGCGCCTTGATGCCTTTGAGTTGCGAGTCCTCGAGCGATCAGCTCCGGCCACAGACTTATCTGCTTTGCAGGCTGACATAGCCAGCCTCCGGACTGACGTTGATGTCATTCTTGTTGCACCTTCAGTTGAGCCTCAGGCTGCCCCTACTGCGCTAGCTGATAATACAGTGCTAGATGCTTTATTCAGTGGCATTGCCGAGGAGGGGCCTACACCGACACATGCCAAGGGCAAGCGGCACCGCTCTCATCGCACGGAGGAAGAGAAAGCTTAGAAAAGACAGCGTCGGTAGGAGAAGGAGGCTAGGAGGGCCTCGATTGCAGACGAAGAGTTGCGCCAGCAGAGGGTGCGTGAAAGAGCTGCAGGGGCGTCGAGCTCTGCCCCAGTCGCAGAGGTTCAGCCTATTTTGAGGGGCGTTGTGAGCACCACTGATGGTGTGGAGCGGTTGATAGAGAGCACTACTGAGGGTGCTAGGATTGCTGAGGTGGGCACTACTGAGGGTGCCCCCACTGATGTTCCAGAGGGCTCCGGGAAATAGGACCCCCCTGCTTGTTGATGATTCGCCGGCGCTTTGCGCCACAGGTTTGCTTCACCCAAATCCATTTTCTTTTACTGTTTATGTATGCATTGTGGACAATTGCATCTATTTTTGTTGGGGGTGGGGTGAATGGATTATGAGTGATAGGGTGAAGTCTGAGTAACCCAACTCATGAATCCTCTCTTGGGGTTTTCTTGCCTGTGTTCTTTTCCCCCAAGAGACTGTTTAATTTTTGTTGAACCGGCATGTCTTAGGATTGTGTGTGTAGAAGCATGATACAGAATGAAGCATGATGGCTTAGGAAAAATGATAACCCGTCAGATTCTGGGTTGTATGCTAGAAGTAGGCTACGATTAGTTGATTGTGTTGGCTCTGAGTATGACATAGTAACAATCGACTTGATTGCATGATTAAACCTGAAACTTGAACTGGGTAATCTGATAATCTGATAATGAAACTATGTGCCAAGAGTGGGTTAGAATCATTGACTGTTCAAACAGTTTTGTGCAAAACTAGAACTTGCCCGGTTAGTCCTGCTAAGACAATTCAATCTAGAGGATAGGAAGTGATCATAGGCCATTGTTTTGAAAAATCCACAAATTGACTAGAAAGATTCAACCAAATGAAATAATTGTTTCCTTTGATCCAACTTTGAGCCTAAAAATAAACTATTTCTTTCTAAAACCCCGAACTCACTTTCCCATAATCTACTATGTTGGCCCCGGTCCCTCCTTGGACATGTGCACTTTGACTTAGGCCAAAAGCCTAAGTTGAGGGTGGCTAATGTAAAAAGTAACTTCAATCTTGGCCCTGACCTGACATCGGGTATTGTGCACCTCAACTAACGGAAAATCCATAAGTTGAGGGTGGCTATGAAAGAGGAAACTGAAAGAAAAATGGGTATGAAAAGAGTGGGAAAATTAAAATAAATATATATATAAAAAAAAAGGGGGAAACATGAGGAAAGGATGTGACTTGTTAACAGCGAAAAGAACAATAAAATAAAAGGAAAATGAGCTACAAAGTCTAAAGTCACATCCGTGGTTGAAGAAAATCAAGGGAAAGAAGGTAAAGCAATAATATGAGAAAAATAGGGCAAAAAGACGTTAAAAGCCTAGTGTAATGACAAGGAGGGCAGAATGTCACTAAACAGTACCCAAATGTACCACACCTGACCCTGAGCCTATGTTACAAGCCAATAAAGTCCTATAGTGATCCTAGAGTCTAGTTTGGAGAGTCTAAGCAGTGAAAATAAGGGCAAGCTTATGGCAGTAAGCACTAACTGTATTTGAAATTACTTCTGAGCGTGAGTGTTGAATAAATCCTTGTACCATGAATGAAATTAAATTTTTGCGAAAAGAGGATTTCGTTTGAAGTAAGGGCACTAGTTACATCGTTGGAAAGTTGGTACTTGGGTGACAGTGAGAAGGTGTCTCTTGTGTGTCAGTTGGTTGGTCTGTGTCATGATGTGATCCACATGAGTTGGCTTGTCGAGTCTAAGAGAAAGAATGTGCACCCGAACAATGAGGAGGTAGAGAGCCATGTGTTGCTTGAGTTTACAAATTCTTGCTTCTATACAAGTGTCTTTTAGAGTTGTAGTGCGTCGCTTGAGGACAAACAACGAATTTAAGTTGAGGGTGTTGATATACCGTGAGTTTACGGTATTTCTAATACATTTCACTTACAAGTTGTGTGTGTCTAGGGCCTTTTTATATTGGTTTTTATGTGTTTTTATCATATTTTGCAGGAAAGGTGTTCAGGCGCGGAAGTTTAGAGAAAGCTGAAGGAAATGCAGAAAAAGGGCATCCACGAAGGTGATCTACCGACCGTAGGTCCATTCACGGTCCGTAGGTTATGACCGTAGATCAGCAGGCATGGTATTGAGGACAAATCGGGGAAATCTGACTATGTGTGGAACCACGGTGCCCATTGACGGTCCATAGATTGATCTACGGACCGTATTGTTGATCCGTAGAATGAAACTGCGAGGGTTCCAGTACCTGATTTTTGAACATTCTAAGTATGGAGCTACGGAGGGGATTGACGGACCATAGGTCAATCTACCGTCCGTACTGCTGGTCCGTCGTTTGCTTCAGAGAAGCTGATTTTTGGAAGCTGAAATATTTTCTAAGTCCCGAGTGACTGAATGGACTTACGAACCGTAGATCCATCGACGATCCGTAAGTCGGTCTCGTGGATTGAAGACGCGTACTTGAACAAAACTTTCCTTAATTTGTTTCCCTTTTTATTTAGGATTTGTTTTCTATAAATAGGACATGTAATCCTCGTTTTTGAGGGTTAGACATTACTATTCGAGTTTTACTTTGTAACTTTGGAGATTAATTTGCAACTCTAGCAATTATTGATTTCCAAGTTCGTTTTGAAGATTTTGGCTTTGCAATTCAAGTTAAATTTCTGGGTTTATAATTCTTTTTACGTAAGTTCATGATTTCTTCATCTACAATTATGAATTGTGTTCTTGCCAATATGAGTAACTAAATCCACAACTAGGGTTGTGGGAACCATGATCAATTAACAAAGTATGAATAGCAAATAAGCAATTCTTGACTAGTATTTTGCATGCATTGATAATTCTTTCGTTTAGAAGTCTTTTTAACGGTGGCCAATGTTAGAACTCGCCTTATTACTACTTGCCGGACCAAGGAGGTAATTAACAAGAAAAGAATTATCAACATAGATTTAGTGTGATACTATCTAATAGGCTAGTGTCGATTGGTGCGAAGTAACAACTAAGCCAAACATCGATTATGATGTCTAATATGAGGTAAGGGTAAGGGTTAGTAAATTACACACACGTAGCCGGACCAAGGTGCGGGGTGAAATTCTCTAAATGTCGGACCAAGGATTTAGAGATACCTAACTTATCACTTTGCATGTAATACACTAGAAAAGGATTGCTATTACTAGGATTACTGCATTATGAGATTGTGGGGAACACGTATACCCTAGTTATTTCTCTTATCTTGATAACAACCAAAGTTGAGTTTGATTATTGATTACTTATTAAGTTCTTACTATTTGTTTCACACAAGCACAACCCCCCTTTTTATTACCTGTTTCTGAAAATAATTTGACTAATTGAATATAATTGTTAGTTAAAGTAAAGTCTAAACCATGTTCCTCGTGGGATCGACCCCAGCCTACAAGTTGGGTTCTTTACTTGATAACGATCGCTTATACTTCTGTAAGGAGGTGTAATTTGAGTGTATCATTGCGTGACTCTTAAAACTACAACTCTAACTAGTATTTATAGTTTTCACAGATTTGTATTGCAGCGGATCATTCGGCGCCATTAGTCAGAATCGCCGATCAACTCAGCGATTCGCCTTTTGGTGTACTTCACCACCGTCTTGCACCAGCCTTCAGCATCATCATGCTCTGGGTCATTGGGTGACATGGTACTACATCGCAGAACTTCTCAGCGATGCGCCGACTGCTCCCTTTTTCTACCGCCTTGATCCTTTCCTTCAGGGCTTATCACACTGAACATAAGGCGAAGTAAGACCCTTCGGCGACTCGCCAAGTGGACTCAGCAACTCGCCATGTGGACTCAGCGATCCTCAGGCCTTCATTTCTTCGTTCTTTTCAGCCTTTTCGTTCCTTTTTGCAACGTAGTGTCCATGCTTTTCTTCAAACTTCAAATACCTGAAACTTAAGTGTTTTCATCAGATATTGAGATATAATAAGCATTTGAGGACACAATTTCTATTAAAATATAGCCCTAAATGAGTCCAATTTGTGGACTCATCAATACCCCCAACTTAAACTTCTGCTTGTCCTCAGGTAAAACTGAAGTTCAACAGTTCAACAAGGATGTCTCAAACAGTGCTACACAGCACTCAATTATGAATGTACACAACACGATTCAATTTACTTATGCAAGGATCAATTGTGTACTCAAAGATTCAAATTGTGACACACCATTACCAAAGATTCTCAAGCTCGCAATACTTGCTTCAAATGCAAGTTCATACTCAACAAAATCCTTCGAATGCCCTCACACAAATGATGATTCCATTTTCACACGCAAAGGTATAATAAATTTAATGTTCAGGAATCAGATACAACGCTCTCACTCACAAAGATGAACACAATGCATGCTTTCACCTATAGGTTTGCCCATATTTTCCAATCAACATTTGTTTCGACTTTCTCAAGATCAAAAAGGTCTTAACAAGGCTTGTAACGGGGTTGAGTGCAAAGGTATGGTCAGTTAGGCTCAGTGACTTTTATCCTCATGAAATGTGGTGCTCACAACACTTCCATTCCTTTTCCTTCATCATTTTCTTTAGTGCTCATAAGTCATCCCATTATTCACTTTCCATGGATTGTTTGGGAACCCCATCTCTTTTTTACTTTATTACACAACTTCTTTTTCATTCTTGTTCTCTTTCTTTCTCTTTTCTCCTTTTTTTATATGGAGGGGTTCCATTTTTCTCAACACCATGGGTTCAAGGAGACTTTCCTTGCACTTCTTGACTTTCTCTTTTTTTCTTTTTCACCACACCTCCAACTTAGGCTTTTGACCTAAGTTGGCTATTCAATTAACCACAATTCAAGAGGATTATAGGTAATGGATTAAAAAAGGTCTAGTTTTCATCAAGTTTCTTCCAAAGAAGGGTAAGGCTCAAAGGGTGTTCAAGAGAGAATCACAGGCTCACAAGGTAGGTCACAAAAGAGGTATATGTCAAATTGGTTCACACTCTTCAAAGTTGCCTAAGATCATATCAAGAGAAATTCTTACTTAGTCAACCGGACCAACAGGGAAAATTCTAGGTGTTGTCATGCATGGTTCCAAGTAAGCTTATCACGCAAGGCATCGACACTTAAGTCAAACAAGACTTCACACTTTCGCTAGTGTGCAACGGTCATTACAAGAGAATCGATTTGATAAATAGCTAATCACAATGATATGCAACAAGTTGACATATTGTCTATGCAACTTCATTTGCCCTCATCGTAGCCGTACATTCATGTTTGTTCGATTGTAAGGACTATTCAAGTCATTAGTATTCATCGAAACCGAGAATCAAATTTTCTAAGGAGCGGCCATAATCAACAGCATATAAATGGTGGTGAAAATGTACAAAAAATTCAAAAAATTTTGGAAGGGTCAAAATCATTTTGCAATTTAAAAATAAAAGGAGTCGTAAGCTCAAACATCCACAAAAAAGCAGTATTAACACAATTTTAAATAGACCAGCCCAAATACAAACACCAAACACTAACAAAAGTAGCACACAAAAGGTGTGGGCCTCACCCCACCACAAACAAAAGCATTTGTCCTCAAATGCAAATGAAAGTATCCAGAAAGTCAATTAATGAAAGACATAAGGGGAGGTAAAGAGGGGATCCTATCTAAGTAGTCGCTCCATTTGTCTGGGCATCAGTGCCCGGAATGACCCCAAAAGGACTAGTTTCACTGGATCCAGCAGAAGGAGTTTTTGCCAAGGAAGCCTGCACAACAACATCTATCATGATTTCTTCAGTCCCGGCTATGTCGTCTGCTGCAGTTCCCTCAAACATCTCTTCGCCAGTCTCTGCCTCTGATTCAGGATCGGTTGTATGCTTCATTCCATCCCCATGTCCTGTGGTGGTCTGAGGCATTTCAGGAACATCTAGAATTTTGGCTCTTCCAAATATAATGGACATATCAGTGGACTTGAGGTAGTCCACATCTTTCCTCAGCTCTGCAATGGCGGCCTTTAAGGCTGTCACCTCCTCTATGGCTCATTGGTCGCGCTCACACACTACTTTTCTGGCCACTAGAGCATCAATAGTAGTGCTCAATGGTTTCACAACATCATCAAGGGCAGCCTAAATCATGCCTTGAATGGAGCTTTTTATGTTGGCATCCCGATAATCAGCAGATTGGGCAAGCTGTCCCATCCAAATCAAGGATGCCTGAGTGATCGGCTCATAGGAAGCAACAAGAGCAGTAGGTCTGGGTGGTAGCGTAGCAGCAGAGGGACCTGGGGTTCAGCAGGAGTGGTAATGGCATTAGATATACATAAAGGCCCAGGGGCCAGAGTAGGCAAAGATGTCTCTGCAGGCATAGATCCAGTGGCCACAACTTCCTTTTGCTTCTTTTCCTCTTAGTCCTTAAGATATTCGGCTTCGATCTTTCGAATATCGATGGAGGCGGTGGCAACCAATTCCACATCCTTCTTTGCATCTCTAGGCACCCGAGCTCTTTTGTACAATGCAGTGATTAATATCGGGAAAGGGAGAGATATATGGCCCTATTTTGCATGCATAGGGATCTCAAAAGCAATGATCATCCCTAGATTTATCCTGGTTTTCTCTATGATGCATCCAAGACAAGTTGCCTTACCAAGGAGAAGGATTGATTCATTTTATGATGGCATAATTGTGTTGTTGATGAACCCGAACCAGTATCTTGCTACTACATTCAGATCTTTCTTTGTAATCAAAACTCATTTTGCTAACCATTTCGGAGCATTATCATCTGAGATTAGCAGGGCTAACCACTTTTTTATCTCATCCAGGTTCTCTGTTCTGATCAAGTGTTGGCAGTGATCACTAATCTTATTGGACATACCCAAGGCTGTGTTGATAGCCTCGTTGTCACAAGCTACCTTCCTTCCTCTAACAACCACGTAGTCAACTTCTTTAAAAGATGATACTGGCATCTTTCGTTGAGGTACCAATGCCTTGTAAATTTCTCTGACACAGCTTGGTATGTAAGAGTCACGGGGTTTTGTGAAGATTTGAAATTTGTGATAGTTCAGGCACTCTATTATCTCGGGATACCTATCGATCACCCCATCTATGGACAACCGTTTTTCCTCAATGATCATTTTCAGTCCTTTATACTTTAATCTATTCGTTGATTTAAGTGGGGGGGGCTTGTACTGGAGGTGCCAGTACTATTGCCTGCTCTGGAACTGGAGGAGTCGGAATGGTGGATCAAGATTTCTGATCTGAGATGGGTCGTTCAGCTGTTTAGATCGTAACTCATTCCTCCGTGCCTCCATCAGTTCATCTTCATCAGAACCCATACCCTCACTGTTATATGTTGTTGGGTTATTGGTGTAAAAACTAGTACTGTCGGAACTACCATCTAATAGCTCAATGGTTATGTCCTTGACCTTGCCTTTCCCATCAGTTGTGGAAAGTTTAGTGGCCTTATTCTTGGATGCAGTTGCATCCTTATTGATTGTGATCCCTTTTTCTTTGCTTTGGGGTGGTGTGTTGCTACCTGCTTTGTTAGGTTTAGTCATATCTGCAAAAGGTTGGGAAGAGTTAGGAGAAAAATCAAATAGAAGCACAGGTAATCTACTGCAGGAAGACTCGCCAAGTTGATCGGCAAGTTGCCGAACCTCTTTGGTGAGCTAACTTGGGCTCACCGAAAGGATTGGCTTCAAATTATAGCAAGTCAGAGATGGGAAGGTCCTTTTGGCGAATCACCGACTACTTTTGGCGAGCATGGGTTTCTCTGCCAAAAGTTACCGTGCATTAGGGAGTCAGAATAGCGTACAAAGGGCAATCAAGAGTACTTTCGGTGACCCATGGCTTCTCGCCGAAAGTTACAAATTCAAACATCCAATTTGACTTGACATTAAAAAGAGAGATGAAGGAAATAGGTGAACCACCGAGTGGTTCGGTGAGCTCGACTCAGATCGCTGAATGACCCAACGTGCCCATTTTCCATCCACCTTCTCAAATTCAACCCCGCAATCCCCAAAAACAAAATCACAATAACAAAATTCAAACAAGACCCGCACTACCCATTCCCGCGGGATACTCAGATTTCTCTCAAATTTGCCTAATTTTGCCATTTGACGATATTTGCTCTTAAGAGTGGTGTCACACGTTCTATCTTTGAGAAAAAAAATTCTATTTAGCGCAAACGTGGGCTACTCAGACTTCACCCAGTCAATTTAATGACACGCAATCACAACTCAATTCATTAAAAAGCATAAAAATTACGGGATTTTGATAATCAAACAATACGAGCAAGATTTTCAAATTAAAATAGGCAATTAAGCATTCTAATCCTATCAGAGAGGCCCAGCACATATCAATAAGATATGATCATTGCAAAAAAGTACAAACTATTCGAAAGTAAACTCGGGGTTTGGAGAACTAACCTTCTGTGCCGATTGAAATGTGATTGAAAAGCTAGGCAGCAAAGAAATCCAACTTCGAGCACAAATCAACCAACCAAAATACTAATGGAATATAAGAATATTGAAAATACTACCTTGGTGTGAGTTTGTAAAGATTAAAAGCAAGGGAAAGTGAAGGATTTCAAATTCTAGGACTTTTGGCCATTATAAACCGTCCAGTTCGCGCCCATTCGGTGACATTATTCAGACTCCCTAATCCAGTCAGCGACACACCAAATGGTCATTTACCTCGCTGAATTTTACAGGACCTTCAGTCAAAGTGAAGGTCCACATGGCGATTTTCATCGGGATCGCCAACTTGTTCGGCGATTAGTTGAATGGAACTATTAGCTCGCCAAACGCAATTTCCACACACTCTCCACACTTTAACATGTACATTCAACACACCATTATTTCTAAAACAACAATAAACTAATAAAGGGTTTTGGGTTGCCTCCCAAATAGCGACTTAGTTAACGTCATGGCACGACGCATGTTAACCACCTAAACTTCACTTTTGGGGTTAGCCAAAGCATCACTTGGCAACCCCCTACTTTGTGGCGGATGGAGATGAGGCATCACATGACCCATAAGGTTCTCGAGCAGCTGAATGGATCTGGAATGAGAACCAATCATCTGTGTCATCACTTCGATGCTCTCATTCATCTCTTTCAGCACCCTATTATGCTCACTTACCTTGTTGAAAATGATTGAGAGCATTCCTTCGACACGTTTTCCCTCATTGTCCTTCGGATTTTCTCTCTCGTGAGGAGGGATGTAATTATCCTTCCTTTTGCACTAGACTTCGATCTTCATCATATTTTTTGCAAGCTCATCCATTTGAGTCATCAGTGCGGCCAACATGAAGTCTTTCTCTATTTCTTGGTTTGATTTAGCCACGAGATTAAGAAGGTGGGCTACTATCGTATAAGGTTGTTGTGTAATACCACCCGAAATGAGTTGGTCAACCAATGCTTTGTTTCGGGGACCAAGACTTCTGTAGAAGCAGTCCAGGAGGACTATATCGGGAATTTCATGAGTGGGGCATCAAATTAGAAGCAATTTAAACCTTCCCCATGCTTCATGAATCCGTTCACCTTCTAATTGTTTGAAGGTTAGAATGTGATCCCTGAACATCATTACTTCTAAAGGAGGAAACTCCATTTGCTCACGTGTACTGCTTGACATACTCACCTTCTCTGTTTCAAAGCTCAAACAAGCAAAATACAAAACTAAAAATTAAGTAAGTGATCTACAACTAAGAAGAACGAAAATTCTACTAATCTAAGAATTCTCAAATAACACCACTCCCCAGCAGCGGTGCCATTTTGATGTTTGCATAATCAACACACAACTTCCGATACAAGTGTCTACGATCATACATTAGTTTAGTAACTCAACCAAGGGTTGGGATCGTTCCCAAGAGAGTAGTTTTGAGAATTAATAGAAAAATAAAACTTAGTTCTAACTAGTCGTAGCTAAAGACATTAACAATTAAAAATATTGTAAATTAAAGGGGGACACAAGAGTGTCAATTAACAATGGGGGGTTTTGTCACTAGTAAGTAAAAACAGTAAAATAAACGAGGGTTTCTAAGTAATGAGAGGGGATCCTTGGGATGTGACAGGAATACAGGTTAAGCTAGATTATTGGGTACATGCTTTCGATAGAAGATTCATAGAATAATTGTGACTAGGCTAGACTTTAAGGGGGGATAAGCTCTCTCTCAAGCAACTTACCCCGTTTCAAATTTGTTCCTCTCGGATACCCACTTGCCGCATGAAGACTAGCCTATGCCTTAACCCTCTCACTCTCTCGAGCTGAGTATGTGGACATGGGACTAGGGTTGACTCTCTCGAGCCGAACCTCATATCGACCTACTCGCACTGGCCATCAATTTAGTAGTCTTAGTTTTATGACCTCTCTCTCGAGCAAGCCGAAAACACATAAATAAACTTGTATTTGCAACTACAAATTCATTAATTTTATCCACAACTACTAAATGAAATCATAATTAAACTACGATTAAACTATCAGCAAGTAAGACCCAACAATTATCTTAACCCATATTCGCTAAATCACACCTCAAGAATTAAGGGTTTTAGCCACACATGTATAAGAGATAGAAATTTATACCAAATTGAGCTTCCATTCAACTGGGTATGAGGATTTAAGTCTTGATAAAGGCCAAAAGTAAAGAATCCAAGAGACCCAAACCCAAATTTTGAAGATGAAACCCTTTGGATCTTCAAGTCTTCAAAACCCTCTCAAGCTTAGAGAAAAAATATCAAAATGTACTATTTTATATGAAAATTATAACAATTGTGCAACTCTTAAAACTACAACACTAACTAGTATTTATACTTTTCACAGATTTGTGCTGCAGCGCATCATTTGGCATCATTAGTTAGAATAACCGATCAACTCGGCAATTCGCTTTTTGATGTACTTCACCACCGTCCTGCACTAGCCTTCAGCATCATCGTGCTCTGGGTCATTGGGCCACATGGTACAGCTTTGCGGAACTTCTTGGTGATGCGCCAACTGCTCCCTTTTTCTGCCAACTTGATCCTTTCCTTCAAGGCTTAGCACACTGGAACAAAAGGAAAAGTAAGACCCTTCGGCGACTCGCTAAGTGGACTCAGCGATCCTCAGGACTTCATTTCTTGTTCTTTTCTACCTTTTCGTTCCTTTTGCGGTGTAGTTTCCATGCTTTCCTTCAAACTTCAAATACGTGAAACGTAAGGGTTTTCATCAGATATTGAGATAAAATAAGCATTTGAGGACACAATTTCTTTTAAAATATAGACCTAAATAGGTCCAATTTATGGACTCATCAACGGCCCTTACTCAAAATAAGGCCAAGTTTATATGGCGGATGCTTGTGAGAAAAGTTTCCAAGAGTTGAAGGATAGACTTACTTCCGCTCTGGTGTTGACTTTACCGGAAGGTATGGATGGCTTTGTGGTGTATTGTTACGCCTCTAGAGTTGGGTTGGGATGTGTGCTCATGCAAAATAGTAAGGTGATTGCCTATGCTTCAAGGCAACTTAAGATTCATGAGACGAACTATCCTACCCACGACCTTGAATTAGCGGCAGTGGTATTTGCCTTAAAGATTTTGAGGCATTATTTGTAGGGTTCCTGTTGATGTTTTCATTGACCGTAAGAGTTTACAATATGTGTTTACCCAAAAGGACTTGAATCTTCGCCAAAGAAGGTGGATTGAATTATTAAATGACTATGATATGAGTGTCCTATATCACCCTGGTAAGGTGAACATAGTACTGGATGCTCTTAGTCGACTATCGATGGGTAGTGTTGCACATGTTGATGATGATACAAAAGAGTTAGCCCAAGATTTCCATAGATTGTCCCGGCTGGGTGTTCGATAGGTAGACTCCACCAAGGGTGGTGTCATGGTTCCTAAAGGGTCAGAATCATCTTTTGTGGCAGATGTTAAGGCAATGCAATGTCTTGATCCGACTTTGGTGGAATTGAAAGAAGTGATACTTAGAAAGTCCTTTGAGGGTTTCTCCCAAGGGGGAGATGATGTCCTTAAATATCAAGGTCTTTTATGTGTTCCTAATGTTTATGACTTAGGGGAACAGATTTTATTTGAAGCCCATAGTTCTCGGTATTCTATTCACGCGGGAGCCACCAAGATGTATCGTGACTTGCAGGAGATCTATAGGTGGAATGGGATGAAGAAAGATATTGCGGGATTTGTGGCCAAACGTCCAAAATGCCAACAAGTGAAGGTTGAGCATCAGAAACCGAGAGGTTTATCCAAAGACATTAGCATTCCTACTTGGAAGTGGGAAGATTTGAATATGGACTTCATAGTGGGGTTGCAATGTACTCGGCACCAATATGATTCAATTTGGTTTATAGTACACTAAATGACGAAGTCAGCCCATTTTTTTCCCATCAGGGTTTCTTATTCGGTGGAAGATTATGCTAAGTTGTATTTGAGAGAACTGGTAAGGTTGCATGGAGTGCCCTTGACCATTATCTCCGATAGAGGTACTCAATTTACATCTCACTTTTGGAGGTCTTTCCAAAAGGGTCTTGGCACTAAAGGTAAGCTTAGTATGGCTTTTCACCCCCAAACCGATGGGAAAGCAGAACGAACAATCCAAACATTGGAAGACATGTTAAGGGCTTGCGTGATTCATTTTAAGGGAAATTGGGATGAGCATTTGCCTTTGATTGAATTTGCCTATAATAATAGTTACCATGCTAGTATCGGTTTGGCTCCATTTGAGGATCTGCATGGTAGGAGGTGTAGATCTCCTATAAGTTGGTTTGAGTTGGGTAAGGTTTCCTTGATAGGGCCCGAGTTAGTACATGAGGCTATAGAGAAGATTTAACTCATGAGAGAATGGTTAAGAACGGCCCAAAGTCGACAAAAGTCTTATGCAGATGTTAGAAGGAGAGACCTTGAATTTGATATTCTTGATTGGCTTTACATGAAAATCTCACCCATGAAGGGTGTAATTAGGTTTGGTAAGAAAGGGAAACTTAGTCCACGATTTGTAGGCCCATATCAAATTTTGAGGTGTGTTGGTAAGGTTGCATATGAGCTTGATTTGCCAAATGAATTGGCATCGGTCCATCCGGTTTTCCATGTCTCTATATTGATAAAGTATGTTGGAGATCTTACAGCCATAGTCCCCTTAGAAAGGTTGGAAGTGAAAGAGAACCTTTCCTGTGAAGAAGTTCTGGTTGAGATCTTAGACCGGTAAGTTAAGAAATTAAGGAACAAAGAAGTTGCTTCCGTGAAAGTGTTATGGAGAAACCATCTAGTTAAGGGTGCTACTTGGGAGGCCAAAGCCGATATGATGTCCCGTTATCCTCGTATTTTTTTCTCCTACTCTAGCTTTAGGTAATAAATTACTCTTGATTTGATCTTGTTTAAAGTCATGTGTGTTTTATGTGTTTCCATAATTTCCTTAAAATGCATGTTCATGAAAAAGCTTAAGTTTTGAATGAAAATGGCTTTTATGATGTATTTTCCTCATGTTATTGTGCATTGAGTATGATTTTCCTATAGACTTCATGAGATGAATTGTTGAACATGCCTTAGCTTGGAGTGGACATTTCCTCCTTGAATATATACCTTGCAAAAAAATGGCATTTAGGCTCCATAAGATTGTGTTGAGCATTGCTTTTGAATTTGGAGATGGTAGCTCTTCCTTAAGTGTAAGAAATCTAAAATTCCATGCATATTGGGTTGTTAGATGTAGTTCCTACTTTCATATGGTGCATTGAGTATGTTTAGCTTGGAGTTAATGTTTCCTCCTCACTTGTGTGCATTTTAATGAGTTGCATGCATGATGGGCTGCTAGTCTTGAGTCTTTTCGTTTAGAAATGTGCCTAGTATCTCATTTGGGGACGAATAATCTGAAAGGGGAGATAATGTAACACCCCAGATTCAAAGAGGTAAATTAGCAGCTTATTGAAAAGTTGCATGTGCCAACCAAAGCTTGCCACCCACAGACCATTGGTATGGTCCGTGGTTGAGGCACCTCAACTTGACTCACACCTCTGGACCACGGCCTGACCAACGTACCGTTGGTCAGACCATTGTCGGTGGTCAAAGGTCCAGAACTCAGTCTCTGACCACCGAACAATGGACGTTCAGGACGGTCCGTTGTCCTGGTGATGGTCCTTCGGTTGGGGTTTCGTTGTTCACAAGCTGGCGGTTATTTTAGGGTTACATGGGTCTTTTACGGTTTTAATTAAATCAATGTGGTGTCATTTTGCCTAGACCTAGACCACCTATATAAGTAATTTAGACCCCAAAATTCACTCATTCAAGTCATTTTATTAAATCCCAAAAGAAAACCCAAACTCTCTCTCAAATATTCTCTCTCTAGAAGGTAGAAGAAAAAGGGAAAGATTGAATCTAGGTTGATCAAGTCTCCCAATCTTCAACATTTTGTGACTAGGTATGATGGCTTTTCATCCATGAGATCCTTTCTCCCAAGGAGTCCCTTAAGATTCCTCAATTGTGAAGTCTAAATCCCCAATTCTAGTTAGGGTTTCTTCCGTGGGTTATGATGAATGTTAATCCAATTGAGTGGATTATGATTGTTTATGATTGAATTGAAAGGATTACATGTTTTTAGGATGAAATTACATGTACCTGTGCCAATTCCATGTTTCTAACCTAGAATTGATGAAATTGGGTTTGAAGCCTTAAAGGGAAACTTTATGGGTTTAGATATCTCCTTATAAACCCATATCTCCTTATAGGATTGATGAATTATGATTAGAATTTCTTCAAGCCAAACTCTAGCTTTCTCCCTCCTTAGCTCTTGAGAGGATTTTTTTTTTTGGGCGGGGGGTGATTTAGGAGGAAATTTAGGAATTTAGGAGAATAATTTAGAATAGGTAGTTTTAGGACCTAAAAGACTTATATATGGCTTAGGATTAGGACCAAAACGACCTAGTTTAGGCATAAATCACTTAGCAAAAAGACTTAAAAGCCCTTTAAAACTAACTGTTGGACCTTCTACAGTTTGGACCTATGGTCAGTAGGACTTTCTATGGACCTTACTAGTAACCATAGAAAAGTACATACTTTTTAAAATTGGACCAACTTTGACAAGACTGGTCTACGGCCCATGAAACCTTCTACGGTCTCTAGACCCCAACCGCATAAACCAACTTAACCCTTAAAATTTTACCAAGTCTGGAACTCACCTACGAAACCTATCTACAGCTCGTATAAGGATTGATAGGTCATCCTGGTGAACCGTAAAAAGGGATAGGAACTGGGACTTCATTTTTTGAAATTCATTTTCCCTCTTCCTACGATTTTCATCTACCGCTCGTAGAAGCTTTTACAGCTCGTAGGTGGGACCCGAAGACACAATGTGCAAACCAAAAACTTTCTTTCTTTCTTTTCCAAATTTCAAGATGTTACATGTATATACATAGATTATTATGGGAGAATCATTTAGCATAGAGCGAAAGTCAGTTTAGAAAATTCAAATTCCATAATTATATGCCATCGTAGGATTTGAGCACGTCTCTAGTCAGTCAGCTGCTTTAGCACAAGAGTCTCAATAGTGGATCCACATAAGATATATACGTTCTATACCCTGGAAAATTGTAAATCATCCTTTCCAACTGAGATTATAAGTTGGACAACATGAGCTCACGTGATGTATGTTAATTGTAAGAAACTCTCTTGTTAAAGTATTACTATTATTTCTATACACTTAATATCATCATGGTCTCTCCGATAAGACAGTTTAGATATAGTATCAATTCAGAGCTAAACAAATAGATTTACCTTAACATATTTGAAAGAAGATTCTCAAATAATCTTTGTATATTGATTTGAAGATGTCTTCACTTATTTAATTATATTTATAATTATTGAAGAATCAACAACTTTTATAGCATGTTGTTACCAAAATGTTTATGTTTATGTTTAATGTCACCTTACATACTCAGTACCAGTGGTAGAGCTAGAATTTTTAATAAGGTGGTTCAAAAAGTGAAGAAGTAAACACATGAACTAACTGAAGGGGGTTTTACATCTACTATATATACATAAAAAATAACCTCAATCATGTATAAATAATAACATTTTCCACCGAAAAGGGTTTGGATGAACCCCCTAATAGTATGTTTCCTCTACCCCTGCTCAGTACATTTGTGTACTGACTGCATACTTTTATCTGTATTGCATCTTATTGTGACGTAAATTTAGATGCTCATTCTCGAACTCATGACTAAAAGGTCGTAGCATTTTGTAACACTCTGGAAAATAGTTGGTTAAACTAGAGCCTAAATGTAATGGTAAAAATCATAAAATGACTCCCCGAAGATTAGAAGACCATTTACAGTTGAAACTAGGGTTATAAGAATCAAGGCCAAGGTACAAGTGCCAACGCAAAGGGGCCAAGACAAAGCCAAAGGCCAAGGCTGCCCCTAGCTTGGAGCACACTGCCCCACCTTCATGAGTGGCACCACGGATAGTGGTCCACACCAGGAATCGTGAAGGTGGCTAGTGGAGTTGCCTTGGCCATGGTAGGGTGGCCATCAATTGGCCTAGCTACTGCCTCGGTTTCACGAGGAGGACCACAGCCAGTGGTCTCGACCACGGCCAGTGGTCTCGACCACGGCCAATGGTCTTGACCACGGCTCCTGGAGCCCCTCGTGAAGATGCCTTGGGCATTCGAGCTAAGGGGCCCAAATGGCAAGCCTATTGCCTCAAGGACCATGAGAGGAACCACGGCTCGTAGTCTTGACCACGGCTCGTGGAGCCCCTCGTGGGATTGCCTTGGGCTTGTAAGCCTCATGCACCAATTAAGAGGCTACTGCCCCAACCTTCACGAGGGGGACCACGGATCGTAGTCCTCACCACGACTCGTGAAGGAGGCTCGTGATGCCTGGACGGGGTCATTAAATGTGGGTCAAGTAAGTCTTTTCCTTTTCAAGTCCAATTAAAGTGAGGTCATTTTGGGTTTTTTTAGGGGTACTATATAAGTTGTTTTTAAGTCAAAATTCCCTAAACTAAGTCATTTTTCACAAACACCCAAATCAAATCAAAACTTCATCTCCCTCACAATATTTCTCTCTCTAAAACCCAAAGAAGAAGAAGAGTAGACTTGAAGCTAGGGTTTGGAAAAGTCAAGGCTTCCTCCTCAAATTTATTGCAGATTCTATAACAAGGTATGGTAGTCTTGATTTATGGATAGTTTCCATCCATAAAGCCCTTCGAAACTCTATTTCTCAAAGTTGAAATTCTCCAAAACCTAGGGTTTTCAATCTATAGCATGGATTTACTTTCAAAATGATTTCAATGTGGTAATTGTCTTATATAATGATCAATTTGATGAATTACTACTATTTTCCTAAGGAATTGTATAAGAATCCATGAATTTCTAGGTTTTCCCTAAATTGGATGTTGAAGGATGAATATGGGTCTTAATTAGTAGATTGTGTTCAAATTATGAATGTGATGGATTCCATACTTGGATTAGGTTATTATACGTGTTCAATGAAGTGATTCTACAAATATTGATGAATCGTGATCTATGACCCTTGTAGGGCAAATTATGAGGGTTTGTACATATTGATGAAAATTTTGTATGAGCTTATGATGCACTTAGAAAGTGAAGATCCTATGACTATTGTGTAATTGTGGTGTTGTTGCAGGATCATTCTCCCCATACCCTTACACATGACTATGCATGAAATGTCTATGATTATGATAATGTTGTTATGTTGATTGAAAGGTTATTCTCATGAAACACAATGAACATGATATGAAAGGGTTACTCACATATTAACGATTCTAAGGTTGAAAGGCCATTCTCACGTAATTAATCTATAAGCTATCATGATGCCATGTCGGTTTGAGTGCTAAGGCATTCTCTCATGAACATGAACCTAAGTAAAGACTTAACATGAATATAAAGGGAATTATGCTTAGCACCGAGTAGATAGGAATATGAGATGGAAACCTCAATGTTAGTAGTTAGGGTTTCTAGAAGCAATCTCTCTATCCCATAACTATGTGCCCACATAGGTCTTTATCTAGTGGATCCACCTAAAAGTTAATACATGTAGTTCTACCTTAGACAAGTAGGACACCTCTTTTCTGTGTGGGGGCATGACACTGGATTCCATGTATCTCACATGGTCTTTGTCGATTAAGTCTATATTTAGCTACATGACAAGAATATGAATATGACAAGAACATGAACTTGAAGTATATCTATGACTTCTCAAGGAGTTCTACTTAGTGTGAGTGGGGGTATGGGACTTCACTTATGAATTGCACAAGTAGACTTTAGAAAGGAGTTATGGTGTGGTATTTCCTTATGCTATGAAGATATATGAATTTATCCATGTATGATTTGAATGGTTGCTAAAAGTGACTTTACCTACTACAAGCTATGAACAGGAATGTTTCCCTCGTCTATGAATATTGACAATGGTTGAGTTTAAGATATGATATGCATGAATGTGTTGCCTAAAAGTGATACTTAGTATTAGATAGGATTATGGGATCTTGTCTATGCATTGCACAAGTATGGCTTAGGGTTGCTTATGGTATGGTTGGCTTATGTATTTACACTATTGTGCATGATGATTCTTAAACTTGACAGAGAGCATGGTTTCAATTAAATTGTCCCTTTTTGCATGTTTTAAGAATTTTTATACATGGCTTCCATACTTAGTACATATTTGTGCTAACCTATATTTTCTACCTTTTTCCATAAAGTGTAGGTTCTGTCATTTGAGGTGATCCGTCACTTTTGTTCAAGCTTGGGATTTGACTATTTTCCAAAGCTTATGGTATATCCTCATGGATCCGAGGACAAATGACATTTTGTTGTTTCCTTCATTTCTTTGTATTTCATTTCAAATTTCTATTGTAAGGGATATGACCCTATTTGGAGACCTCGATTGTAGTAGATGGTTAAATGAGACTATGTCTAGACTTTCACTTTACTTTGATGAAAATTTTCTTAAAGACTTAAAAAATGTGTTTCTATTATCTATAATTCTCTACTTATGTGATGATGATATGCTAAGAGGCTTACTTGGAGCCTTTCGGGGTTCCATGTGCCGTGTTACATCTAGGGGGTGCCCCTGGGTCATGACAAACTTGGTAATCAGAGCACAAGGTTTAGAATGATTCTAGGATGATGTCTCATAAACCACGTCTAGTAGAGTCTTTTTCATGAGTGTGAAGCACACCGCATTTATGAATGAGAGGCTATAAGATGTTTAAGAAATCTGACTTCTTTCATTAGTCTTTAGTTGTGCCTTAGAGTTTTAACTCTATGAAGTCCTTTTACTAACCCTTCTCTAGTGTCTATAGGATATGAATACAAGAAGGGCGAACTTAAGAAGGATGGAAGAGGAGAACATGAATGAGGGAGTTCCTTCCCAAGGTCCTCAAGATGCTCAAGTCCCTAAAGCTCCTATTGATGCGGGGGCTATGACAAATATAGAAATAAGGTTGGCTCTCCAAGTATTGACCCAAGTCGTGACGTCCCAAGTCGATAGGGATGTGAGGACTCATGTAAACCCCAATGTGAGTACAACCGCTTCAAGGATAAGGGATTTCACAAGAATGAACCCTCCTATGTTCTTTGGTTCCAAAGTGGAGGAAGACCCACAAGGGTTTATTGATGAGATATATAAGGTACTTTATGCTATGGGAGTGTCCCCACAAGAGAAGGAGGAATAAGATGCCTACCAATTGAAGCATGTGGCTCAAGTATGGTATGAGCTTTGGAAGGGTGAGAGACCCGTAGAGCGGGCCCGGTAGATTGGAAATTGTTCAAGTCGGTCTTTCTTGATAGGTTTTTCCCCCTAAAGTTGAGGGAACGAAAGATGCAAGAATCCATCAACCTTCACAAAGGAGGTATGAGTATGAAGAAGTATGGCCTTAAGTTCACCCAATTGTCTAAGTATGCTCCAACCTTGGTGGAAGACTCTAGGGCCAAGATGAACAAATTTGTTATGGGGGTATCCGACTTGGTAGTCAATGAATGTCGTTCGGTAATGTTCATCCCAAGTATGAATATTTCATGTCTTATGGTTCATGCCGAACAAATTGAGGAACAAAATCACAAGCAAAGGAATAGGGAATTAAAGAGGGCAAGGTCCGATGATGGGAATTCTTCCAAGGGTAAATTTGAGGGTCAAGGTAGACCAAGGTTCAAGAAAAGCTCCTCCAACCAAGGCTCCTCTAGTGCTACAAGGGGCAACAAAGATAGGGTGTCTAACCCTAAGCCTCAAGGAGGCAATAGTGGTGGATCTTCTATGGTGAAGCCTACTTGTTCCAAGTGTGGCAAGAAACATGATGGTAAGTGCCTAGTTGGCACAGATGGTTACTATAGTTGTGGGAAGAGCGGTCATATGATGAGAGATTGTCCCATGCTAAGGGCTCAAGGGAGAGAGGGAAAACAAGTCTCTCCTAGTGGCTCAAATTTCGATGCTCCCAAGAAAAACCGTTTCTATGCTCTTCAATCCCAAGGTGACCAAGAGAGCTCCCTGGATGTTGTGAATGGTATGTTACAAGTCTTTTCCATTGATGTATATGCATTGTTAGACCCCGGTGCCACTTTGTCATTTGTTACATCTTTTGTGGCTATGAAGTTTGAAATACTCCCTAATGTCTTAGAAGAACCTTTTTCGGTGTCTACCCGGGTTCGTGACTCGGTAGTGGCAAACAGAGTCTATAGTAGTTGTCCTATTTCTGTCTCATACAGTTACCTTGGTGGATTTAGTGGAGTTAGACATGTTAGATTTTGATGTGATTTTGGGTATGGATTGGTTGCATGCATGTTATGCCTCTATTGATTGTAGGACTCAGGTAGTAAAATTTCAATTTCCAAATGAGTACATTTTAGAGTGGAAGGGGGGAAATTCTATCCCTAGAGGTCAATTTGTTTCTTGTCTACAATCTAGGAAACTGATATCCAAGGGGTGTATTTACCATATTGTTAGGGTTATGGATGTCGAGTCTGAAACCCCTTCCTTAGAGTTGGTCCCCGTGGTGAGTGAGTTTCCGGAAGTCTTTCCCGATTACTTGCTCGGCATTCCTCCCAAATGGGAAATAGATTTTGGCATTGATATCTTGCTGGATACGCAACCTATCTCCATTCCTCTTTATAGAATGGCTCCGGCTGAGTTGAATGAGCAACTTAAGGATTTGCTAGACAAGGGTTTTATTCAACCAAGTATCTCTCATTAGGGTGCTCCGGTATTGTTTGTTAGAAATAAGGATGTGTCTCTTAGAATGTGTATTGATTATCGCCAATTGAAAAAGGTGACCATAAAGAATAAGTATCCCCTTCCTAGGATTGACGATTTGTTTGATCAACTTCAAGGGGCTAACTATTTCTCCAAAATAGATCTTCGTTTGAGTTACCATGAATTAAGGGTGAGAGGGGTTGACATTCCCAAAATAGCCTTTCGAACAAGATATGGTCACCATGAGTTCCTAGTAATGTCTTTCGAAATAACAAATGTCCCGGCGGCGTTCATGGATCTATTGAATAGGGTGTTTAGACACTACCTTGACATGTTTGTAATCGTATTCATCGATGATATTTTTATCTATTCGAGGAGTGAAAATGAACATATGAACCATTTGAGGATTGTATTGCAAGTCCTTAAAGACCACTAATTATATGTGAAGTTTAGTAAGTGTGAGTTTTGGATAAGGTCGATAGCCTTCCTTGGTCATATTGTCTCGAGTAAGGGTATTGAGGTAGATTCTAAGAAGACGGATGCGGTCAAGGGCTGGCCTAGACCTCTAACTCCTACCGACATTAGAAGCTTTTTGGGTTTGGCCGGTTACTATAGGAGGTTTGTTGAGGGTTTTCCTCCATTGCTTCTCCGTTGATGGCTTTGACTCAAAATTAAAGAAAGCTAAGTTTGTGTGATCAGAGGCTTGTAAGAAAAGCTTCCAAGAGTTGAAAGATAGACTTGCTTCCGCTTCGGTGTTGACCTTACCGGAGGGTACCAATGGTTTTCTTATTTATTGTGACGCCTATGGAGTGGGTTTGGGATGTGTACTCATGCAACATGGTAAAGTGATTGCCAATGCTACAAGGCAACTCAAGCTCTATGAAAAGAAGTATCCAACCCATGATATGGAATTAGCAGCGGTGGTGTTTGCCTTGAAAATATGGAGGCACTATCTATATGGGGTGCATGTTGATGTGTTCACCGATCACAAAAGTCTTCAATATGTCTTTACTCAAAAATACTTGAATTTCCGCCAAATAAGGTGGTTAGAACATTTCAAGGATTATGACATGAGTGTCCTTTACCACCCCGGCAAGGCTAATGTAGTTATGGATTCCCTAAGTCGATTGTCCATGGGTAGTGTGGCCCATGTAGAGGATGAGAAGAAGGAGTTAGTTCGTGATGTACATAGGTTGGCCCAGTTAAGTGTCCAACGAGTGGATTCCATTAAGGGTGGTGTCATGGTCCACAATGGTTCCGAATCATCCTTTGTGTTAGATGTTAAGTCCAAGCAAGACCTTGATCTAGTATTAATGGAGTTGAAATAATCGGTACTCAACAAGTCCGTTGAGGCTTTCTCCCAAGGAGGAAATGGGGTGCTTAGGTACCAAGGTCGGTTATGTGTTTCGGATGTTGATGGCTTGAGAGAGAAAATTCTAGAAGAAGCTCATGGTTTGCGATATTCTATTCATCCGAGAGCCACCAAGATGTACCGTGATCTACTGGAAGTCTATTGGTGGAATGGTATGAAGAAGGATATAGCAGGTTTTGTAGCAAAGTGTCTAAATTGTCAACAAGTTAAGGCCGAGCATCAAAGGCCGGGAGGCTTGTCCCAAAACATATATATTCCCACTTGGAAGTGGGAGGATGCTACCATGGACTTTATTGTGGGTTTGCCTCGTACTCGAAGGCAATGTGATTCTATTTGGGTCATTGTGGATAGAATGACAAAGTCAGTCCACTTTATTCCAGTCAAGGTTTCCTTTTCGGCGGAAGACTATGCCAAATTGTATATAAATGAGATAGTGAAGTTCCATGGGGTTCCCTTATCCATTATTTCGGATTAGGGTACTCATTTACTTCACACTTTTGGAAGGTATTCCAAAAAGGGCTTGGTACTAAGGTCAAGCTTAGTATGACCTTTCGCCCTCAAACGGATGGTCAAGCAGAGCGCACCATCCAAACTGTACAAGATATGTTGAGGGTGTGTGTCATAGATTATAAAGGTAATTGGTATGACCATCTACCGTTGATAGAGTTTGCCTACAACAATAGTTACCACTCAAGTATTGACATGGCTCCCTTCGAAACATTGTATAGTAGGAGGTGTAGATCTCCGATTGGGTGGTTTGAAGTGGGTGAAATTGCTCTAATCGGTCTCGAACTAGTTTATGAGTCCATTGAGAAGGTCCGACTCATTAGATAGAGGTTGAGGACGGCCGAAAGTCGGCAAAAGTCTTACACCGATGTTAGAATGAGGGATCTAGAGTTTGAAGTTAATGATTGGGTCTATTTAAAAAGCTCACCTATGAAGGGTGTGATAAGGTTTGGCAAGAAAGGGAAACTTAGTCCCCAGTATGTAGGCCCATATCAAATCTTGAAACATGTTGGGAAAGTTGCCTATGAGTTAGACTTGCCAAATGAGTTGGCTCCAGTTCACCCGGTATTTCATGTTTCCATGTTCAAGAAATGTATTGGTGATCCAGTAACTATCATACCTTTAGAGGGTTTGGGAGTTGATGAGAGTCTTTCTTATGAAGAGGTTCTGGTAGAGATTTTAGACCGGCAAGTAAAAAGATTGAGAAATAAGGAAGTAGTTTCCATAAAGGTTTTATGAAGGAATCATTTAGTTGAGGGTGCTACATGGGAGGTCGAGGACGATATGAAGTCCCGATATCCTCATATTTTTCCTTCTACTCCTATCCAAGCTTGAGGTAAGTAGTCTCTCTTGAATTTGGTATTTTGGGAAGTCATGTGTGCTATATGTGTTCTTTATGATTTCCTTAGGATATGCATGTTCTTGTGAGAATTCATATTTTAGTATAAAATGAGTTTTCATGGATTGTATGTTCTTCATGTTGATTTGCACTTTAGTATGATAATTGCATATTTGACTTCATGAGATGGTTTGATGAACATGCTTAGTTATGTTTTTGATGAAATGGCATATTGGCTCCATAATGTTGTGTTGAGCTTGCTTTGAGTTAGAGAAGGTAGTTCCTCCTATCGTTATGTAAAATAATGAGTTTTGGGCATAATGGTTTGTAGATGTAGCTCCTACTTCCTTGTGATGCATGGTTTATGTCTTGAGATGGAGTTGATGTTTCCTCTTTTGAAAAGTGCATTATTTTTTTTATGTGCATACATGATGGGCTGCTAGTCTTGAGTCTTTATTTTCGTAAGGTGTCTAAATCGTCATTCGAGGATAAATGTTCCCAAGGGGGAGATAATGTAACACTCCGGAAAATAGTAGGTTAAACTAAAGCCTAAACGTAAGGGTAAAAATCATAAAATGACTCCCCGTAGATTAGAAGACCATTTAGAGTTGAAATGAGGGTTATAAGAGTCAAGGCCAAAGGGCAAGTGCCAAGAAAAAGGGGCCAAGCCAAAGTCAAAGGCCAAGGCTGCCCCTAGCTTGGAGCACACTACCCCATCTTCACGAGTGGCACCACGGATCATGGTCCACACCACGGCTTGTGAAGGTGGCTCATGGTATTGCCTTAGCCATGGTAGGGTGCACTACACCATTTTAGGCCAATGGCCACCCCAGTAAAATGTAGCCTAAACTAGCAAAAAGTGTGGCCTTTGATAAAAGGCTACACTTTTGGACTTTAAGCAACGCTTTTTAGAGGGTGGCCTAAAGAAGTGTAACCTTTGAAATTAGGCAACACTTTTTAAATGTCGCCATCTTTGGCTACACTTATAAAGTGTAGTCAAAGAGGTATAAGGGCACACTTTGTTGTAATGAATTAGCGACACCTATTTTTTATTATACTACACTTGAAAGCATTGCATTTGCTTTGTTATTGGTCACACTTAAAAAGTGATGCCTTTTATATCTCATCAAGAGCAACACTTATAAAGTGTAACTTTATATCTCATCTAGAGCAACACTTGTAAAGTGTAACTTTATATCTCATCTAGAATAACACTTATAAAGTGTAACTTTTCTTATGTACAAGATAACATTGGACGTCCTACAGCAACACTTTTGAACTGTGGCAATGTTGTGTAGAATTTTGTAGCCACAATTTTTTATTTTTAAGAATAATAATTTTTATTTGCATATATTCAATATATAATCACATAATTAAATATACAAGTGACCTAAAGCACAAAATTAGCTAATAATTAAATCGAAGCTATATATTTCAAATAAACTTCGAGAAACATGTCTTGTACAACCAATACATAGAAAGTGATTGCTTAAAGATCTCTACTATCAATAAATTCCAAAAAATGAAATGCATTCAAACATATATGATAATAGTACAAAAACTCTTCATCATTCACTACAATAGACCGAGTTTACTTTTGGCCACATGCAATTCAAATTCAATTACCGGCATTTTCCTGCACATTCAAAATAAAATTATAAGTTAGTGAAATAAATGTGGAAGTGCATAATTAGAGAGTATTCACTGTAAGCCAACCAATCCAAATCAATATAAATATATATATATATATATATATATATATATATATATATATTTATATGCAAATCATATAGAACATTTATCAGCACGTGAATTCTGGATTACTGCGTGTATTGTAAACACAAAGGACACTTGTTACATGTCTGTATTGGGCAGGAACTAGGAGCTGCCCATTTCATTAATCAAGAAAGAGCTCAAGAGACTAGCTCTCACATTCACACTTTGATATTAAGCAAAGAGATGAGAAATTTAAAAAAAGAAAAAATTTGGAGGCTGATAGGAAGAACAAAAACAAAGGGGAACAAGGCAAACAAGATTCCAGAAACCTGCAAATGCAATACACAAATAGAGAGGATGGAAACACCAGTTCACAATACCAGCAGCACCAAAAAAAAAGGAAATAACAACAAGCCAGCTGATGAAGAATGGCATACTCAGAAGAGGAAAGCTTACAGGTCAGTTCAACATAGCATGGACAGACCAAAATCTCCTAAGGAAACATTGCAGCAGCAACAAACTCATCACACAAGTATGACTACTAATTCTGCATTCCCTACTTCTAATAATTTCATTGATCTTTCTATGCAGGATCAACCAAACAATCAGAAGGAGCTGAAAATAAGAATTCAAAGAATAAGGATACAATGGAGACACAAATTAATAATAAGTCACCCACTGACAGCATGTTGGGCATGAGAACACTCACATTGACCATAGTCTAGACCATAGAGCCCCTACTAGCCCCCCCCCCCCCCTCAGCATTACATTCAGAATAAACAACAGGTTCCAGACAAGTCTCAGGCTAATACTACAAGTCAGGGTCATAAATCATTTAATCTGAAGTTGTTTTCTGCTTTTGCAAAAAATTCAAGAGAAACCTATATCTTAAAGTTATAATAAGATCCATTTTAAATAATATCGTAGAGTAAAAATGGTGATTTAGCAGCATGGGAACCTGCAGGAGCCTCTGAGTATTTGGAGGTAACATAATATTCCTATTTCTTTGATTTATTTCGAGGTTGTTAAAAACCTTCAACCATTTTAACTTTCTTGTTCTGTTTTATTCACCGACAACTGCTCAATCCTACTGAATTTTTCACGGACATTGTCATCGAGCATGAGTAATATCACTACACTTCCTCTCTCTTTCCCTTTTCCTATTCGTCTCCATTTTACGGCTTGACACTAATTAAATATCAATCCAGTGCAGAAAATTCAAGACAACAATGATAATATTTTAGGGAGGCAAGATCTTATTAGTCTTACCAGTAAAACAAAGAAGAGGATCATCCAGGCCCTACAGGTGATAACAGTCAGCAGAATGGGAAAGATAATGATCAGACTCCTTCCAACAACAAATCAAAATGTAAACCAAGCAAGAAAAAGAGAGAAATAATTAAAAGAAGACAACAAAAAGAGGCTGAGATACAGCATTCAAAAGTACAGGAAAGACAGATTCCTAGAAACAAGAACCAATAGCAACAAGATGACAACTCAAACCACATCAAAACAGAGCTTAACTAGCACAAGTGACAACAAACTCAATCACAAAAATACAACAAAGTCTCTAACCTTGATTTTTGTGTCTACATAATATTATGAGATGATCAGATTCATAGTGAGTTTCGAGTTTCGAGTACCTTGTTACCATTCTTGTTTCCAATATATACATAATAATAACTACAGAAATGTATGTCATTTTTTCAAGGATGAAATATAGTCATTTTACTATTAAGAGATCAGAAATACCTTGATTTTGGTGTCTGCATAATATTAATTTCCTCTCAGCAAAACCTGAAATAGTTGAGAAGATTTCTTGGTTTAGAAAAAAATTGATTAAAATGTGCTTATTAAAACTACAGAAAAATAATTTAGTTACATAATGGGTTTGCAAATTGCAATCCACATCCATATTAGAAACCAAATTAAGTAAAACACACAATCCCTTCAAAGTTCACATTTGGAGCTTTTTTGCTGCCTTTTTTAAAAAAAAGTTCACAGACACATTGCTCTGAAAAATCACTTGATGAACTGGTGGACTATGAAGCACAATAATGAGGCTCAAAAGATCATGATTCAGTCCCTACCTATCTTTATTAGTTGGAACTTATGGAAAAATAGATGCGCAGCTAAATATGGAGGTTAACAGTATAGTATAGTGAGGGTGAAGTTCTTTAAAAAATTATTTAACTCATATTTATACAATTCTTTTTTCCCCTTTTACTTCATATCTACTCAAGTTGTTTATACTGTATAACAACAATATAAAGAAAATGACACTAAAATACACATAGAAAATGACTTCAGAAACCACCATCATAACAACGAATACACACCCTGACAATCACGATGTCTCAGGTTGAAACTATTACAAGTTGGAACTTACTCAAGGGTGATGGGAACAAATGCAAACATCTTGATGGACGATACCATCAAAAAAAATTATTACTAAGACTTACTGATGCATAATACCTTTATACAGGCAGCAGGACAAGTTTGAGTGTCTATTTATATGCTATCCGAGATATACATTACATGGATTCATATGTTGCTTCCTCTTTATAATTGACATTGCCACCTCCAGTTTCTCTGGTACCTTAAATGCTTTTTGTTTCAATCGTATCTACTTTGCAACAATAATAGCTTTATACAGGAAGCAGGACATCTTATTTCTTTTTAAAGGAAAAATACAAATTGCAGCATGCTATTATTGCATAAATTTTTCAAAAACATGTCTTTTACTGTGTATTCTAGCAGATTACAGATTAGTGAAGCATATGTATTAATCAAGAGCACATAGGATATGCTTGAAATAAAGACAGGAATGTACGTAAGCATATAAATTGAGTTGATAAGGATAAACAAAATGAGGAAGTTTCTTTCTTTATAAGAAGACACAATGAGACTGTTAAGGACAAATAATCACTTTTCTACAGAACATGCCTTCAGTTTTAATTGGATAGTTGTATAAAAGTTCATCAACTAAACTGATGTTTCATATACTCAGGTTCAAAATCTTTCACAAGCAATATCAGAAAGGGAAACTTATAAGACATATAATGACGACTAACGAACTAAAACAGTTTGTGTTCCTAGCTATATAACATGTCTAAAGTTTTCATTTGATAGTTGTACTAAAGTCTTTCAACTAAACTTATGTTTGATCCATCCATCTGTTATCAGAATTACAAGCTCACACCAAGTTGCAAGTCAGTGAACTTCAATTCTCAAGGTGGAAAAAAGGGAAGATGACACACATTGATCAAACTACTCCAAATTTACAAAAATATAGAAACATGATGAATCAGGTGTCTACTCACAAGGCTAATAAGGACATAGTCCCTAAACCAGCTCCCTACACTATTATCCAATCATTTGCTACTCGACTAAGACAAAATCATGTTAAAAATGATATCCATATTGACATTACAACTCCTATTATCACTACCAAGCAAGTACTTCCGGCTGGAGCCACAACTACACACACAAAGCAGCAACCAAATCAAGAGAAGGCAAATTAGATATGAGATGAGCAGTGGCAAATTTGAAAGAAGGAGAACTACAGGCAGAACCAACACACTTTGGGAAGAAATAGTCAGGTAAGATACTTAACTCAACTATTTCTACTCATAATAACTATAATGATCTTGTTGTGCAGGATCAAACCAACAACCAAGAAGAACAAGAAAACCACCTTCACAATTTGATACATCAATAAAGGAAATACATTAACAAACAAAATAAAGGATGATTTGAATGAAGAACAACTAGACAAGGTTGAGGAAAATACAGTTGAGAGGTTCTAGAAGACAGAAAGAGAGAGAAAAGTCTTAAGTAACAAACAAAATACCTCAACTATCACCAACCAAATATGCAATAAAAGAGCAACAACAAGCCAAAAACAGAAAAAAAGAAGAAAAATAAAAATTCAACCTAAAAAAAAATTAAATTATTTAACTCATATATATCCAATTCTTTTTCCCCCTTTTACTTCATCTCTACTCAAGTTGTTTGTACTATATAACAACAATATAAAGAAAATGACACTAAAATACACATAGAAAATGACTTCAGAAACAACCATCATAACAGCAGCCTGGACATGTGATTCTGCCAATGGTGTGAAAATAAGCTGAGGCTTAGTAATAGAAGGAAGTAAACATCTGAGATTTTGTCCAGTGAATTATAGGATTGTGTGGAACGAATCATTTGTTGGGGTGACGAAAGATGTGGAGAAAGGAACACAATAATCATAATTTTGGCAAATACATTCATACAACTTCCCATTAAACGACGATGTTGAAACATCTAAAAGAGCATACAAGCTCGAACATGAGTACAATAAGACTATGAGACATATTGAGAGCATAATAGAGAAGTTCAAGTATTCCATAGTTGATACTACAATTTTACAATGTGCTTTGGAATTAGCCTAGAGGAGTTTATATTGAAAGTTAAAACAAGCTATTAACGATAGATACTAACTCACTCAAATGCTTTCGAGTAGTAATTCCCTCTATCTCGGCTGCTGAATATGCCTAGGGTTCACGATTTTCGGCACTTTCTTCCTATACTTTAGAATTTCAGCTATAACTCTTGATTTGTTCCATCCCAACAACCCTAAAGTAATCAATTCCTTCTTATTCTTCTCTTCTAAACACAAAACAAAAATTTAGTCAATTGACAAGAAAACTGCTTTTAGTACTAGATTATTAGTAGAGTAGCTACTTACGCTTCACGAAATTTATATTAGGGAGAAGAGAATCGTAGGTATCGCCAACTTCAACTCTTTAGTTTTCAGAGAAAGACGACTTAGCTTCAGCTGGTATATTCAACATTCAAGAGAATAAAAAAACTACTATCAAAGATAATCAGCCTATTTATATGTAATACAACTACAAGCTAGAGTCCTAAAAATCAACAAAATTTGTATCAAAAACACAAGAATAACAAAACCCTAAGTTAAAATTTAGAATTTCAAAGATACACAAGAATATCAAAACCCTAAAGCTAGAATTTAGACATTTAAAGATAGAATTTTTTACCTGATAAACTCTATTCCAACAACCCTAAAGCTTTAAGACACGAGGCAAGTTCATCTGTGAAGTATTTTGTTTAATTTTCAACAAGAAATATGATGGAACAGCTCTTCAACAAGGAATCTGTGAGGAAATTGTGTTCTTTAGTTCTTCAATCTTCAACAAGGAATCTGTGAGATGAAAATGGTGTTCTTCAATTCTTCTTGAGAGAAAGCGTATTGTTCTTCAGTTTTTTAGCTGAAAATCGGGTTCTTCAGCTGAAGTTTGATGAAAATTTGTGAGGGAAATCGTACGTGTTCTTCAGTTCTTCTTGAGAGAAAAGCCAATTTCTTTAGTTCCTCAGTTGAAAATCACGTTCTTCAGTTTAGTTTGAGGGAAATGGAAACTTCAGCTAAAGTTTTACGAAAATAGTTATTTTTTCTTTAGCTGAAAATAACCTTTAATGTTTTTTTTTTTGCCCAATAAAAATTGGAGGGAGAACAATTTTTAATGTTAAAATGTTGGAGGGAATATAATATTTTAGTGAAAACACTAAGGCCATATTTGTAACGTGTTGTTTTTACAATTATAAAAATAGGACACTTTAAAAGTGTGGCCATTATATAAATAGGTGTTGCCAATTATAACAACACTTATAAAGTGTAGTTTATACCATTAAAGAGTACACTTTAGAAGTGTTGCTACTATTATTGAAGCTAAAAGTTAAAAACTTGGGCTATGCTTTAAAAGCATCCCCAAAAGTACTTTAGGCAACACTTTACAAGCGTTGTCCAGATTTAGTGTGGTCATAGGCTTAAAATGGTGTAGTGGTGGCCACCAATTGGCCTAGCTACTACCACAACTTCACGAGAGGGACCACGGCCAATGGTCCTGACTACGGCTCGTAGAGCCCCTCGTGAAGATGCCTTGGGCATTTGCACTAGGGGGCTCAAATGGCAAGGCTACTGCCTCAAGGACCACGAGAGGGACCACGGCTCGTGGTCTTGACCACAGCTCGTGGTCTTGACCACAGCTCGTGGTCTTGACCACAGCTCATGGTCTTGACCTTGGCTCGTGGATCCCCTTGTGGGAATGCCTTGGGCTTGTGAGCCTCATCCACCAATTAAGAGGCTACTGCCCCAACCTTCACAAGGGGGACCACGGATCGTAGTCCTCACCACGACTCGTGAAGGAGGCTCGTGATGCCTGGACGGGGTCATTAAATGAGGGTCAAGTAAGTCTTTTCCTTTTCAAGTCCAATTAAAGTGAGGTCGTTTTGGGTATTTGTAGGGGTACTATATAAGTTGTTTTTAAGTCAAAATTCCCTAAACTAAGTTATTTTTCACAAACACCCAAATCAAATCAAAACTTCATCTCCCTCACAATATTTCTCTCTCTAAAACCCAAAGAAGAAGAAGAGTAGACTTGAAGCTAGGGTTTGGCAAAGTCAAGGCTTCCTCCTCAAATTTCTTGGAGATTCTAGAACAAGGTATGGTAGTCTTGATTTATGGATAGTTTCCTTCCATAAAGCCCTTCAAAACTCTATTTCTCAAAGATGAAATTCTCCAAAACCTAGGGTTTTCAATCTATGGCATGGATTTACTTTCAAAACCATTTCAATGTGGTTATTGTCTTATATTATGATCAACTTGATGGATTACTAATGTTTTCCTAAGGAATTGTCTAAGAATCCATGAATTTCTAGGTTTTCCCTAAATTGGATCTTGAAGCATGAATATGGATCTTTGTTAGTAGATTATGTTCAAATTATGAATGTGATGGATTGCTTACTTGGATTAGGTTATTATACGTGTTCAATGAAGTAATTCTATAGATATTGATGAATCATGATCCATGACCCTTGTAGGGCAAATTATGAGGGTTTGTACATGTTGATGAGAATTGTGTATGAGCTTATGATTCACTTAGAAAGTGAAGATCCTATGACTATTGTGTAATTGTGGTGTTGTTGCAGGATCATTCTCCCCATACCCTTACACATGACTATGCATGAAATGTCTATGATTATGATAATGTTGTTGTGTTGATTGAAAGGCTATTCTTATGAAACACTATGAACATGATGTGAAAGGTTTACTCACATATTAACGATTCTAAGGCTGAAAGGCCATTCTCACCTAATGAATCTATGAGCTATCATGATACCATGTCGTTTTGAGTGTTAAGGCATTCTCTCATGAACATGAACCTAAGTAAAGATTTAACATGAATTTAAAGGGAATTATGCTTAGCACTAGTGGATAGGAATATGAGATGGAAACCTCCACGTTAATAGTTAGGGTTTCTAGAAGCAATTGCTTCTCTCTATCCCATAACTGTGTGCCCACATAGGTCTTTATCTAGTGGATCCACCTAAAAGCTAATACATGTAGTTCTACCTTAGGCAAGTAGGACACCTCTTTTCGGTGTGAGGACATGACATCGGATTCTATGTAGCCCACATGGTCTATGTCGGTTAAGGCTATATTTCCCTACATGACAAGAATATGAATATGACAAGAATATGAATATGACAAGAACATGAACTTGAAGTATATCTATTTTCAAGGAGTTCTACTTAGTGTGAGTGGCGGTATGGGACTTCACTTATGCATTGCACAAGTAGACTTTGGAAAGGGGTTATGGTGTGTTATTTCCTTATGCTATGAAGATATATGAAGTTATGCATATATGATTTGAATGGTTGCTAAGGGTGACTTTACTTGATACAAGCTATGAACATGAATGTTTCCCTTGTCTATGAGTATTGACTATGGTTGAGTTCAAGATATGATATGCATGAATGTGTGGCCTAAAAGTGATACTTAGTATTAGATAGGATTATGGGATCTTGTCTATGCATTGCACACGTATGGCTTAGGCTTGCTTATGGTATGGTTGGCTTATTATTTACACTATTGTGCATGATGATTTTTAAAGTTGCAAAGAGCATGGTTTCAACTAAATTGTCCCTTTTTGCATGTTTTAAGGATTTTTATGCATAGCTTCCATACTTAGTACATATTTGTGCTAACCCATATTTTCTACCTTTTTCCATAAAGTGTAGGTTCCGGCGTTTGAGGTGATCCTTCACTCTTGTTCAAGCTAGGGATTAGACTATTCCCCAAAGCTTGTGGTATGTCCTCATGGATCCGAGGACAAATGACATTTTGTTGTTTCCTTCATTTCTTTGTATTTCATTTCGGATTTCTATTGTAAGGGATGTGACCCTGTTTTGAGACCTCGATTGTAGTAGATGGTTAAATTAGACTATGTCTAGACTTTCACTTTAGTTTGATTAAAATTTTCTTAAGGACTTAAAAAATGTGTTTCTATTCTCTATTATTCTTTACGTGTGTGATGATGATATGCTAAGAGGCTTACTTGGAGCCTTTCGGGATTCCATGTGCCAAGTTACATTTAGGGGGTACCCCTGGGTCGTGTGACATTTCTAGGCAACAGTTGGTGAGTTCTCTTTGTTCGGGGACTTCATGAAGTTGTTCGTAGTTAAAATCTTATTTCAGATCGTATTTACCTTTGAGGGTAGTTGGGGGTCATGTTCTGACAAATTTATTTCTTCTCACTCTAGTCAATAGTGGCTTTATTTCATACATTAGTTGTTCAGTTCTTCCATGGATTTTCAATCATTTCATTTGGTTATATATTAAGTATTTCGCCCAGTTAATTATGTCTTAGCTTTTAGTTGCAGTTTGTAGAATGTTAGTTTAATCATTAGCAACACGCCGGTACTAAGAATCTTCTTCGAATCAATGTGATCTTAAGTTCCGATCACATCTTGAGTGTAGACTCTGATCATGACACAATAAAAAAATTATGATGGTGACCCTCTTGTAGAACCATCATTGTACCAGAGGCTCATTAGTTTTCTAATGTCATTTAATTTTGAATAGTTATCAAAATACATCACAATGTCATTTAATTTTGTGGTGTTAAATATGTCATGTGATAAGTTAGAAGAGTTGCCAAAAAAGAGAAAGTAACATTATTTTTTAAATGGACGAAACCGAAAAACGACAAACAAATTGAAACAGACGGAGAATGTGTTAAACTCAATAAATAAAGAGAGTAAAAAAGAAAAATGAATAACCAACTTTAACGACTGCATGTCACGTATGGCGGCAATGCACAAAAAATATTGTCTTCTCTCTGCTTTGGGACTGGTGGACACGAACCCTTATTAATCTCTTGGATTTCACAAAAGAAAAAAGAGTTCAACGTTGACCTTCCCAAATGTGTTTATTTCTTTGGCCATCGCCCCCAGAAAAATAGCTAATGTAGGGACTTCAATTTTGATACTCATTTTTCTCTCTAGCTCAGCCATTTCCCATCAAAGAGTTTTTATTCCTTTAATGGGTTTTGGAGGGACATGGGTTGTGTCAGCTCCAAGCAGGCCAGAGCCCATTCTCCGCCCCCACGACGCAATTCTTCTCTAACAACTCCTGTTATTATTAATACTGATATTACTGAACACAATGTGCACCATGTCAAGGCTGGATTTGCACCTCTGGAGAAGATCAAAGAGGAACCCGAAAAGGAGAAGAAGACCGAATCGTTAATCCAACGAAGCTCCTCCAATTCTAAGGCTTCGAAAAAGGGAAATTCGGATAAAAAGGCTAATTTTAGTATCAAATTTGGAAGGCTAAATGAAGGAGAACATTTGGCTGCAGGATGGCCTGTTTGGCTAACCGCCATTGCCTCTGAAGCTATTGAGGGATGGATGCCCCTTAAATCAGATGCCTTTCAGAAATTAGAAAAGGTAATCTTCCTTCCTTCGTGGATTCAAAATTTAAATTTGATTGGTTCAATGGAAACACACAATTGTAATTAATTGTTTCATATGGAACATGATGTTGAAGATTCATATAGCCGAACCCAACTGGACTGGGATTGTTGATGTTTGTTATTGTAATGAAAACATCATTTCTTGTGATAGAGAAGAAAAATGAATCTTGCATTATCTATAATACAAGATTTCAGATCATAAAAATGTATACTATGTTTTGACAATTGGTGTATGTGTTAAATGTTATTACATACCAACACGATGAGCCATATAGGATTGACTTTCTAATTACTATACGATGAGCCGATAACAATTGTTTTTTGTTGGTCTTATTGATTTTTGCTCCATATTCTTATGGCTGCTTATTTTATTATTTTCTTAATGTCCTGAAATTCTGAAGGGGCTCTTGACCATCTCATTTCGAAAGAAGAAGCACCATGAACCTTTGAAATTTAAGTTAATTTGTAAATCCTAGCTCTGAATGATTCTTAGCATCGGATGCGGTAACAATAACTTTTGGATGAATTTTCATCATACCATTTATATTGATAGGTTCATATATCCTACCTAGAGATGTTTATGCTTTAAGTAAAGTTTGAGGATACTTAATTTCTCCCCTCATGCCAATTATGAGCTCCTCGTTCATTGAAACATGAGTACAATCATAACTTGAAGGAAACCGTGGGGTACCCCAATATAATAATTTACTGCAAGCAAGAGTAACAAAGACGATCTGTGACAGATTTAACTCTTCAAGCTAGTTATAATGAACTTATAGGAAACCATGAACAATGTTAGACTGACTTTAGACTCTTGGTTTACTGCACATGCCACAGGGATTTGAAAATTTTGATAACATATTTAGGCCTTGACTGCCTAATTTCATATGCAATGGTACACGGACGTTTGGACTGACTATTTCAGTAGAATATTACCGTCTTATGAATGCAAAAGGGAATTTCTTCTTACAAATATTTTTCTGCCTTCTACATCTGTAGATTGGACAAGGGACATACAGCAGTGTTTATCGTGCACGTGATGTCGAAACTGGTAAAATGGTTGCCCTGAAGAAGGTGAAATTTGACAATTTCCAGCCAGAAAGTGTCAGATTTATGGCTCGAGAAATAACAGTTCTACGCAAACTTGACCATCCAAATGTCATGAAGCTGTTGGGAATAGTTACTTCTCGGTTATCATGCTGCATATACCTTGTTTTTGAATACATGGAACATGACCTCTCTGGACTGTTGTCATGTCCTGACGTCAAGTTCACCGATTCACAGGTTTGTTAGCATTAGACAATGTCTCTCTACCCTTAGATGTTGTGTAAGGATCACTTTTTGAATCACTTTACTCGCAAATTTAGGAAAATATGAACATCTCATATTCTATTCTTCTGTGTTTTTTTTTTGGATGGAAGTAGATTAAATGCTATATGCAGCAGCTGTTGAGTGGACTAGAGCATTGTCATTCCCGAGGTATAATGCATCGGGATATTAAAGCTTCCAATGTTTTGGTAAACAATAAAGGAATTTTAAAAATAGCAGATTTTGGTCTAGCAAATTTCCTTAGTGCTAGGCACAAACAACCACTAACAAGCCGTGTGGTGACTTTATGGTATCGACCTCCTGAACTTCTCTTGGGATCAACAAGTTATGGGCTAACGGTGGATTTGTGGAGTGCTGGTTGTGTTTTTGCAGAACTGTTCTTTGGGAGGCCTTTCTTAAAAGGGAGGACTGAGGTCAGTGGTTTTTTGGACTTCATTTTCGATCGGATAACATTTTGTACATAATTATCATAATAACTTGCAAATGGGAAACGAAAATCTACACAACTATAAGATCTATGAATGAACTCTTGAAAATAATAGCTTGATTAGATGTTACTCCTCTACTACCATGTAATGCTACTGATTTTAGTCAACTGTGAAAAAGTTTCTTTTTCTCTACTCTGCAGGTCGAACAATTGCATAAAATCTTCAAACTATGTGGTTCTCCATCTGAGGATTACTGGAAAAAATCTAGACTTCCACTAGCAACTATTTTTAAACCTCAACATCCTTATGAGAGTGTGCTTCGAGATAGATGTAAAGAATTACCAAAAACTGCTGTCAACCTTATAGAAACGCTTCTTTCAATTGATCCTCATAAACGTGGAGCTGCTTCATCTGCTCTTGATTCTGTGGTAAGGCATGGGGAAAGCAGTTCATGAATCTTTTACTCATTGTAAAGTTATCTCAGTTTTTTGTTCTGAGTTTCAAAATTCAACTCTCAGTTTTGACAACATTTAAGACAATTCTTTCAGCATGCTAATATTATGGTTCAACATTTGTCATGTACCTTCTTCAGTATTTCAATACAAAGCCTTACGCATGTACGCCGTCAAGCTTGCCTAAGTATCCACCGAACAAGGAAATTGATGCAAAGTTCCGAGAAGAAGCAAGGAGGTGAATTCCCTTTCTTCTTTGTCCTTCATAGAAAACAAATTTCGCATATAGTTGCTTAAATTGAGTGCAGGTCATCCGGAATGAGCTCAAAGATAGTAAAAGCCAACGAATTTAATCTGTAGTTGTAGACATAAAAAGAAAGATGGTTTGTCGCTGTTCCTTCACTAGTATGAGTACTAGTTCAACATTATAGCTGAAACATACGTAGTTCACACCAAACATTTCATCCATCTCGAACTGCTTAGTTTTAAGAAACTAATCTCCTTTGATTTTGAACTTTTCCCCTCACTTACATTGTCAGAAAGAGGGCCAGTTCCACAGTGAGAGCATCTGGAGCTTCAAGAAATTCAAGAAAGGTGCAAAAGTCGCTTCAAGAATCGAGAAACTTTGGCATAGTCTCAACAGAGGTCTTTTTCCAGTCATACATATACACATATTTACATTCCTTTTTGACGGTACATTGACAAATTTCCTTTTATTCCTTATGAAGGATGCTGAAGCTAATATCCATAATGGTCATCGAAACATTGGTGGCAGTGGCCATATTTCTAAAGGAAAAGGAGCTACTGTGGCACGCATATCAATGAAACCATCTTATGATACAGTGTCAGAGGCTTCTCAGACGACCGAAGAATCTCAGGGGGAAAGCATCCGATCTGTCCCTGCGCAAACAGCTTCAAGTGGCACTGCATGGGCCAAAATGAGAACGCAAGATTCTGCAGCCTCAAGGCCCCATCCACAGGCCAACTCAAAAAGTCAAAAGTTGATTGCCTTTGACACATCTAGTGTACTACACTCAGCCGATACCTTGGATTTAAACATGCCAGGTAATAATGACTTTTCGAGCAGGATCAACAACGAAGCCAGAGGCTGCAACAATGATGCAAAGCATTCTATTAGCAGGCAATACACTCATCATGAGCAACGAGATTCTTTTGGATCATCTGATATACACCAGTCTCAGGAGATATCAGAGGTTCGTATTCTTGATCTACTATACCTATTTGAAATTAATAGTGAGAAACTGAAACTTTTCTTTTCTGCTGTAATGCTAGCATAGGAAAGCTTTTGTTTTTTTGGAGGAATTGGGTGGGATTGGATAAAATTGACCCGTAAGCTATTCTATGGCTAATTGCAACCGCTCCTCCAAGCGTTTGATATTAGTCAGTGTGCAGTGTTAAATTGTGTGACCATTTCATTGAAAAGTTAAAATTGTTAGTGAACAAACTTTATTTTCTTAATTTTGTCTTCAACATACTGAAAAGAAAACAAAACTGTGCCTTCAACATGTCTCCTCAGTGCGGGAGTGTCACTGAGGCTTGAACCCCCAGGATTTCTATTTACCCTAATACCATTTTAAGAAATAGACTTGAGCTGAACTCAAAACCAAGGACTAGTTCTAGAATTACTACGATTATCTGAGTAGTTGATAACTATACCATCAGTCAAACTACAACTGATTTAGTGCGTGATTCACAGATTTACAGCCTGAATTGGATGTAGTGTCCCATATCGGTTAATGGAATGGGTCATTATATAGTTTGCGACAGTCCTCACCTCATGATCAAGTTTTTGGAGTTGAGTTAGCTGCAAGGTCTATTTTCTGTTCCCATCCCTATCCGTGATTTACCCAATGTTAGGCCCTCATCCTACGTTGTCCATGCTTCAAATATCCAATACTAGGAGAGCAAGGAAGTATTATAAGTGTACTGTATTTTTAATATATGCAATAATGCTACAACCTACATGATATTTTGTGTTTTTTTTTTTAGAACTAAAAAACCCAATAAAAGATAGCTAACTGCATTTCAAAGGGGAAGTCTTTATCAGCACCAGAAGTGGTCAGTCTATGAACTTCTCCCATTTCGACCTTTATAAACTGGAAAGTTACAGCAACAATGGACCTTGCCTGTTAGCTAAAATAACTTAAATATCATGTCTACAATCTGAAGTTTTATTTTTTATCTGAAGCCATGTAATACATGCAACTTATAAGTAATTGCAAAGGCGCAACGGAGAATATGACTGAATATGTGAGTATCTTTCTAAATGACAGGACTATAATGGCCGACAAAGAAGGGTTGTGTTCTCAGGACCATTGATACATCAGAGGAGTGATCCAAACCAGGATTATCAAACGCACCAAGATGGTCGCAGATCTCGGTTTTATAAAGGTAAACACATTCTTATATGTGGTGATTTCTATTTATCACAGTAGAAATCCATAAAGAACCATTTTTGTTTTCTTTCTTTTGTTAAAAAATCAAATTTGGTTTATTTCTGTAGATTTGTAATGAGAGTGATCTGGAAGTGCATCCTGCATCCCTTAGCCAGTGAAGTGACTCTGCAGAAATGAGGATGTTTGTTGGTTGAGAAGAAAATCAAAGTTTGTTAAGTAATGTATCATTTTCATATCATTTTTTCCCTGACCACTCTACTTATGAAGAGCTTGGACTCTATGAACTCTGATCCTTGCAACTATATTTTTCTCGCAAATCATGTAGACACCTACTGGTGCAAGACATAGTTTTTTGACCAGAAATATGATGGAATCGCCGGAAAATTTGATGCTGAAATATCCTACAAGTGCTTAGCGGAATTGGAATTTGATAAGTATCCCCAAAACCATTAAAAATCATGACTTTTTTTTTCTTCTATTTACTGATTTGTGTCTAGGATTACCTATTTGTAAATGGAAAATCTGTATACACACAGAGGCGTATCTAAGGGGGTCATCGGGTTCACGTGAACCCATGGTCCCCTCCCAAGATCATATATAGTAGTGTTATAATTTTAAAAAATATTGAAATATAGATGCGTGAACCCACACTTCAAGTATTAGATAATGCAATTATGACTGGGTGCACCTCTCTCCGCGAGGTTAGAAAGTTGAATTTTATATTTATCTTGTTTTATTTTTCTTTCTAAAATTAGATAACACTTCTCTAAGTGGTAATTGGTGTATAAGAATTAATTTTAGACCTATAATTTTAAAATTTTAACGGTTTTCAATAGTAAAAACCTAAATGTCGAACCGATCAAATTTATATCATAGATCAACCTTTATATAACAGTGCACCCATCATCTCAAAATCCTGGATACGCCTCTGTATACACACATTCAAACCTTTAGTTGACATGTTTATACTACAAATTCAACCATCCATTGTGCCTTTGATCGTTTATGTCTATATATGTATTCGGCTCCAATTGATTGTACAGAAGATTGTTGAATGAGGATAGGGACATAGGGATATTATCTGTCATCATAAACTAAATGGACTTCTTTGATCTAAAAACATACCAAGTCCAAAGGAACTAGAACTTTGAGTTTACCGATTCTAAATTCTGAAAAATGGAAGTTACCAGAGAAGATTTGGTGTTGTGCCCACCAATATAACTTAATTTAGTCCATAGCCACCCCATTTCTTTTTGATTTATTTTGTAGGTTTACTTTAAGAAAAAGTCAAAAAGTGGGGTAGGCTTGTGGGGTCAGGGGCCTTTTTAACACTTTAAAAACTTGGGGGATAAAATACAAGTTTTGAAAAATCATTTTCTTCCCAACACTTCAAATATTAAATAAATTTAATCCCTCCAAAAATAAAGTACAATCCCAATATAAAAAAAATTAATATATTGGGTTATCAGAAAATCCTTTTTCCGATGAAACCTCAGAACTTTGCTCTCCAATGTGGCTTTTGATCTTCCATATATCAGCTTTATCGATTTTGTAAACCTCGATAAAACATCTTTTTCCAAGAACCAACCTTTCCAATCTTCTATTCTTGAAACCATAAACAAACGTACGATCCCATAATAGTTTTGGAAGATTTCAAACGAAGTGAATCGGGTCTATTTTGTTCAATCTTCTTCCCCAAGTTCAGTTGAATCATGTTCAATCTTCTTCCTCTCAGGTAAGTTTCATCATTGTATTTCCAGTAACTTTTACCCCTATTTGATTTATTTTTTAATTGCGGTAGTGTAGTGAAGTTTAGATATTTGCTTAAACTTTTGAAAATCTGACCCTTTTTAGTTTATGTTTCTAATTTGGCATCGTTAATGACGTTTTGATTTGGATAATGCATAGAAATTTTATAAAAGTTTATATGGTAGCGATTTGAAAAAATTTATGGAATTTTGATCGATTTAATCGATTTTAAAGTTTTATGCTTGCGATTTTACTATCGATTTCTGTTTGAACTGCTACTTCTTTTGCATGTGTTTTTAATGTAAGGTTTGATTGTGCTAATAGACTAGTGGTCGATATTTTGAAATGACAAATTTATTTTTGCTTGTATATAGTACAGTATGGCTAAAACTAGAGGCGGCATCATTAAACGATCTGATCCTTATGCTTCTAAAAATAAGAAAAGGAAGGTTAAAGAAGTTTCCAAAGCTTCAAAAAAGAAAAAAAATATTGTGGAAGAACATGAGTCGAACTTTGATTCTGATACAATGGTCGAGATTGACAACTACCACGACAGTAGTGCCCAGTCTAGTGATGATGTTGAATCTAGTAATGATAAAAGTGACAGTGAAGATGAGAGTAGTAGAGATACCCAAACTGGTGATGAGGATGAAGATCCCCTGTCTTTGCCAATTTGTGCAGAAGACATTCCTGGTAAATCGTATGATTTAAAGACATGGATAGATGAAATAGGATCATTTACAGCAAAAAAAATTCTTAGAGCAAGGATGGTTGTTTATTGTGATTTGATAAATCTTCTAGTTCAAGAAAAAAATTCTGATGATTTTAAAGGCACTTGTTTTGGGCACTTGAGGCATATTTCAGAACATTTCAAGTTCAATGGACAGATGGTCCATTATATGTTGTTGCGACGTGTAAAAAGTGACAAAAAAATACATGAAATTTGGTTTTGTATGAATGATAAGCCTGCTTGTTTTGGCTTAAGAGAATTACGGGGCTGAATTGCTCAGCATACTCCCGTGATGCAAAATTGAAAAAAGTTCTTGAAAAGGGAGAGAGTAACGACCGGGTTCCGTCGTTATAGAAAAGCTAACGGGGAAAAATTTTGGGTCAGAAAACTTTTTCATAGTAACTTGAGAATTCCCAACCTAGTCCAGATTTGGACGAAATCGAAGTCTGTGAGATCTAGGAAAATCTTGTAGTAATTGGGTGATCTAATTATGAATTTGATCACATGAGTAGATAGCTAAGATGTTAAGGAACCCGTACGACTTTACGAAATTGAATTCGGGTGAGTAGAACTCCCGAAATTGACTTTACCGTGAATGGATAGTTTTTGAGTGTCGTTGGTTGAAGGTGTGTTATGAAATGGGGGTATTGGAATTATTAAAATAGCTCACTGTTTCGTGCAAGCCGCTTTGGCAGAGATTTCTGCCGCCAGGGCAGGGCCGCTGTAGCGGGTTGAGGACCGTTGTGGCGGGCCAGACGCGACTTAAAGTCGTAAATAAACCCCAAAAATATTTTATTCTGCAATTTTTGAACTTGAGAGCTTAGGAACGAACCCAGGTCTTTTCTTGATAGTTTTCCACCATATTTTAGGCTAAAGGTAAGATTTTAACTCCCCAAATCTATTTTTCGATCTGTAGAACGTAATCTAATGGGTAATTATCGATGGGGAAGGGTTTTGACTTGGAAACAATGGCGGAAAAAGCCCTAATTTGGAATATGGGATCATGGGTTTGATCTAGAGTTGATAGGATTATTGGTAATTCGGGTAATTAGTTATTGTTTATTGATTCCCGTGTTATATTAATTGTTTGTAGACCAAGACCAAGCGAAATGAATCTGGAAAGGGAAGAATCAAGTTTCTTAGGGTTTCAAGCCTATTTCGAGGTAGGTGATGGTTGTGATTCTATGATTGTGTGATGTATGTTTGTTCTTGCTTCATTATGATACATGTATGTATGTGAATGTTGCATTATTGATCAATTAATTGTAAATGGGGATATATGAATGATGAATGCCATGAATCATGACTTGATTGTATGATTATGAGAATGTGCTTTGTGATTGTGATTGTGTCTTGTTGAATGAATAGGGTGTTGCGTTCTGACACACTAACTTGGATCGGTTGCCACGTTCCGGCATAATTATGGGATCGGTTGCCACATTTCGGCATAAACATTGGATCGGGTACCACGTTCCGGTATGCTAACTATTTGGGTTTGGGTTCCATGAGAGGACCAATAATTTGATATAATTGTATATCTTGAGAATCGTGAAACTGTACCTTGTTCGTAAATGTTGATAATTTTGTATATGTTCGATAATATGCATGTGATTATATTGTTGTAATGGCTTATGTATATTGCACTTAGTGGGATAGTCGTGCTTGTACAATGTGGTTGTGTAATGATACTACATTTGCTCTTTCTTTGTTGAGTACAGGGCATCTTCAAGCGGCTATTAACATACCTTGCTTATAAGATCAGTGATCGTCATTCGAATTCAAGGGTGAGCCAGTTTTTCCAGGCTGCCATGAGTTCTCTTTCTATCTATGTCCACATTTCGGACTTAGATTTTCTAGTTAGTTGTTAGTAATTTAGTTTGGGGTTGTAACCCTTCTTGTTTAGACTTTTGGTTCACTGTTAGAGTTTTGGTACATTGACTTTCAGGTTCTAGGTATTATTCCGTATTTGTTTAGTTGTTAGACTATTGTTTGGAATTTATGGGAACTCCCTATTTCTTTCCTTAGCATTTAACTTGCTTCCGTAACTTAAATGTCTTAGAATTTTTACTTGAGTTGGTCAGCTAATTAGTATTAATGATTCTCCCATCGAAGGGTTAGTGTGGGTGCCAATCACGACGGTCTGGGTCGTGACAGAGAGAAATCTTACTACAAGGTGACTAAGAATAAGTCTATTACTGCTACAAAGTTGATGCGTTTGATCAAGGGTTCCAAGTTGAATAAGGAGCCGAAGTTGAAGTGCTTGTTGGTTTTGTTCGTCTACATGATGTTTGCTTGCCCATGATTAATCTAATATTGTGGATTCAAGCCACATTAAGATGGTATATGATTTAGATTTCTTCAATAGTTATCTGTGGGGGGAAGAGAGTTTTAATTTAACATTGATGTATCTGAAGAATAAAATCAATTTGAAGAAGCAGAGTGAAGTGTTTAATGAAAGAGGAAATGCATTGTACGCTCTGTATGGCTTTCCCTGGGCATTTCTGGTTTTCTTATAAACTATGTAGTTGATTTATGATAAATTCTTATATATTTGTGTAGTGTTTTATAGTCTATGTTTATTTATTTGTTCTTCTATTAATTTCAGGTTTGGATATATGAGGTTTGCCTCATCTTGGCAAGTATGCCAAGAAGTCCTTGGATTCTCCTTTTCTCATTCCCCGTTTACTTAGTGTCACGACCCGAGAGCACCCCCTAGTCGTAACACGGCGTATTCAACCTCGAAGAGGTCTTATACAAGCCCTTAGAAAATCATGAACATTAAAGCATAGAAAAATAGCAAAAAATCTAAAACTATTCTTTACAATCGAAGACTTTATAAAATAAGAGAGTCTATGACACAAAGTCTCAAACCAATTATAACATTAGACTTAAATCTCTTTTAACACAAACTTAGGGACACGGCCCTTACATAAAATCTAAAAACATAAAGTAAAGACATAAGTGAACAAGGTGAGTTCGTCCTCAAAACTATGAGGACTCCCTAAGTCTTCAACTCCAAGCTCCTTAGGAACCTATCTTCCAAGTATAGAACACCACATCTCCGAACCCTACACTTTGTAGAAAATGTAGAAGAAGGAGTTAGCACGAAAACGTACAAAGTATGGAAGCCATTCATAAAAACCATTAAAACATGCTTAAAAGGGGACATTTAGTTGAAACCATGCTTTATGCACTTTTGAATATCATCTTAAAAGAGTTGGAGAATCACAAGTCATAAGAAACTCACATATAGTTCATCAAAGCACAAAGGATAACAACGACTCCACAAGCATAGTCTCTAAATATAGTCTTAATGCAATATCACTCATTACAAGACATAACACTCATGCATAGTCAAATATCAAGGTCATTACATCATAATAGAGTAATCACATAAGTAACCCTAGGTTGCACTTATGCCATGTGTAGATAAAGTCCCATAACCCTATCTACACTAAGTACTACCTTTGGATCACCATGCTCATACTAATCATACATTAGTCTCATTCATAGCTCATACACATAATAAAGAGACATTCATAAACACTAGCTCATATCAAGGAAGGCCAATCATAATGTTAATTCAATGAAAGCATGCATTACTCATAATCCTCATAACAAAATGGAACTATACCATGGCTACTTTAGAAGTCTACTTGTGCCACGTATGAATGGCATCCCATAATACCTCTCATACTAAGTACATCTCCTAGAGGAGTCATTAGTCATAGTTCATGCAACATATTCATATCATACATCTTAGTCATATTTCATATGCTTCATATCTTAGGTAAACCACCCTCATAACCCCTTCACAAGTTCACTTGTGCAATGTACATATGAAGTCCCATACCCCCACATATACTAAGCAAATCCATCAATAAGTCATAAGTGTAATTCACACGCATATTCATAATTCATAGTCCATATTCATATCTTGATTCATATTTTTATCTTATAGGGAATATATGACCTTAACCGACATAGATCATGTGAGCTACATGGAATCCGGTGTCTTCCTCCCACACCGAAAAGAGAGTGTCCTACTTGTCAAGGTAGAACATACATACATTATAGCATCTAGGTGGATCCACTAGCTAACAATCCTATGTTGGCACATAGTTAAGGGATAAGGAGATTACTTCTAGAAACCTTATACTTACTAGCGTGTGGGTTTCCATCTCATGAGACCTCTTTGGTGGAAACCTCCCGACCTTTGTGAAGGAATCCTATCACATATACATATATCCACTCGATGCTAAGTCTAATTCCCATAAATAGCCATTTAAATCTTTACTTAAAGTCATATTTATGGATGAATGCACTAGTCACTAAAACCAACATATATCATATTAGCTCATAGATTTTTTAGGTGAGAATGTCCTTTCATCCTTTAGAATCATTAACGTGTGAGAAAACCTTTCACAGCATAGTAATATTATCATGGTCAAGTACATGTCATGCATAATAGTGTGTAAAGGTGCATATGAGAACTAGTCTTTCAATTGACACCATAGACACATCATATTCATATTTATGCATGGAGTGTGTGTGATTGTCCTTACAATGGCACAACAACAACAATATTATCATCATAGACACCTCCCTTCTCAGGGGGATCACAACATGTACATAATATCCCAACTCATGCACAATTCACATATATTGCATTTAAGGATCTTAGACAATGTTAGTCACATATCTAATATTCATTACAATAGTCATGGATACATTCATCATTCAAGTAGATCATTCATGGCACGTATAGAATCATATACTCATATAGGGGATTATGTGGGTAGGGTCCTTCCACAATAGCACCTGATGCAATTCAACATATAGACCTACCGTGTTCACAACATATCATACTTAGTCATATCTAGGGTTGTAGGGAAGAGGAACCTTATCGCAACACTGCAATTCATATTGACAAGTAAACACCTCCACCATAAGTGGATCAATCCATTCACACAAATGATACATGATAAGTAAACACCACCACCATAAGTGGATGAACAATTCAATAGAAGACTACTCATCAAATTGAAAACCTTCATTCGTAGCCTTCAAGGCTTACTTCAAGATTCAACCATATTTTATTGATATTCATACATCATATAGGATAACATCACAATACAATAATGAATTACATGTAAACATACTAGATTATTATCCTTCATTCATCATTCAAGACATACTAGGGTTTAGATTTGAGAAAGAAGGGAAATCATGGGTCTTGTGAGAAATTGTTCAAAAACCATAAACATTACATGAATTCATCCACAAACACTCATATATAATCATAAACAACCATTATAGATCAATGAAAACGAGTTTAGAAAGAGACCCACGAAATTGAATGAAAACCTAGAAATTGGGAAACTTTGAAAACATAGTTGAAATGGCTTCTTGGTGATAGCTAACCAAGAATGAAAACTCCCATACCTTAGGTGTAGAAATCCATGAAAATCCCTTGAGAAAGACTCCATCTTCAATCCCTAGGTTGATCTCTTCTTTGTTCTTCAATGGAGGTTCTAGAGAGGAAATATTTTGGAGGGAAAGGAAGTTGGGTTTTGATTTGGGGTCTTGACTTGTGGTGAGTTTATGACTTAGTTTAGGGACTTATTCAACCTATATAAGTCATTTAATTAACTCCCTAAGCCCTTAATTAATGAGCTAACTTAATTCACTAGTTTCCGGACGTCATGATCGTTTCTTGACGTTTGACCTCTAAAATCACCAAACTAACTTCAGTAGCCATTTTTCATCATTTAAACAAGTTTCCAACCATAAACTAACATGTGAGGCTCTAGTTCAACCTACTAGATTTAGTCAAGCCTTAGCTAGGTCTTACTAGTTCGTACGGGGTGTTACAATATCCCCTCATTGGGAACATTCGTCCCCGAATGACACTTAAAACATCTTAAGGAATCAAAACTCAAAATAGCAGCCCAACAAGCATGTAATCATCAAAGTGATGTACAGATCAAAGATACACCACACACAATGAGCATCATTTCAAAAGGAGGAACGTAAACTCCAATTCAATATAGTCAATGCAAATATAAGGAAGTAGGAACTACATTTATCAACCATATGCATGACATTATCATGTTTAGTTATGTTCAAGGAGGAACTACCTTCTGCTAGTCATAACATACTCATATGACATCATAAAGCTCATATGCAAGTTTCCATGTTCATAAGCATTCTTTCAAGGAGGAACCTCTCAACTCCTCACTAAGACATGCTTATATCTTATTTTCATGAAGTACAATAGATCACTTATAACCAATGCACTACAACATGAGGGAAACAACTCACACAAGCTCATCTTTATCCAAAAACACAAGTTTTTATGGAAATGCACAAACCTCATTAATTCACATAACATGGGAGGAACTACCTCCTTCACTCTCTATGCAAGTTCAACACCACATAAGAAGCTAACATGCCATTTCATAAGAACACATTCAAGCATGTTCATTAATTCACATTATGAAGTCAAGTAGGCCATATTACACATAATGCACAACTTAGGAAACAATCTTCATTTAAAACACACCTCATGCAACATGAGAAAATAGGGACTACCTCTACAAACTCAATATGCATGCAACTTAGACATATTTCATTTCATTAGAGGAAATTTCCTTCTCCAACTCAAATCATGCCTATCATATCAACTTAAGCCAACTGTGCAATTACTTCTCAAAAGCACATTTAAAGCATTCACCTCGTGAATCACATAGGCTACATACTCTATTTTCCTATCAACATGAGGAACATAAGGCATGAAAACTCATTTTATCTCAAAACATGAATTCTCAAGAAAAATACATATCATTGGGAAATCATGAGATCATATAAATCACACATGACTCCTAAACATAACATAAGCCCATCTAGGAACTCTTGGTCTCAAGCTAGAATAGGGATGGAAGAGAGAGATGAGGATGTCGGGATTTCAACAAGTCGTGCTTTCTAAGCACACCATCCCCTCCTTAGGAGGAAGCCCTCACTACAACCCTCAAGAAACTCCTTTCAAGCACTCCTAAAGACAACCAAACTCACACTTTTCGACCTTTGCAAAAGTCTATGGTCCTCAACCTCTAGCAATACCACCCTCACATGACACAATAAGTACCAAATCCAAAATAGGAAGAAATTGTACCAAATTGTCATCTTACTCAAAAGGTGAAAACTAATACACACTCAAGAGTCCCATATTATTCTAACCATCCGAGCCCTATCATCAATAAAAGCACACCATGTATGCAACCCATCCATACTAAGAGTCACATCAAGGTCTAACATGCCAAGTTTTACCAAGTCAACAAGAGTATTTCTAGGGAACAAGGTAAGGGATATCCTCCATAAACCCTTTCTACTAACTTTAAGCCATTAACCGGGGTAAAATCTGAAAAAGAGGCTCTATTAATTCATCCGGAGAACTCTAAGCCTCATAGGGCATCATACAAGATAAGGTAATACCGAAATACAACATAGCACTTACCCTCACATGAAATTACTAACATACCGGTACCTCCATCCAAAAAGTCTTCCAAGTCAACCCTAGTAGCATCCCTTTCTAAGGCCTTCGCTAGGATATCACTCAAGGTCTCATATGAGTCTACCACTCCGGTTCTAAGTTGCTCAAACTCACTAAACCACATAAGGTGAGAATCCAAGCAAACCTATCTCATAAACATCAAGGGTACTCAACAACATCATTATCTAGGCACATTATCCCTCACATAGGAGACAAACTCACACAAGCTCTCTTAAACATCACTTCCTTTAATTCTAAGGTCAGAGCAAGTCATAACTAGATCTTCACACTCCTCACACAATATGATTCCAAACCATTGAGGATTTCACTTCTACTCTCATTTTAAAGGAGTTCACTCCCTCAACATCTCTAGGCACCACTCAAGCACCATTATTCCTCAAAGTCCATCACACCATAACTCTCATTATGGTTAAGTTGGGTTATACCAATCCACCACATATAGCCCTACATAAATGACCATACTTAAGATCAATCTTAAAAGACAACTAACTCCTTTGAAGTTGGTCAATACCTACACTCTTCTTCCTTACCTTAACTAGGTGGTACATGCAACCTCAAAGTCAACTTTAAAACACAACATAACCCAAACTTATGGCATAAGATTTTTCCCCATTTCCACTCTCGGATAGGCTCATTTAGGAACTAACAATTTAACTATAGGGGGTTCTATAATCAACCAAACATAACCTCACAATTACCTTGCTAGGTAGGCACATTATCTACCTCTTTGGAGTAAGCCTACTCAAGTTCTTCTAACCAACCTTTACTACTCATAGGTAACTAGGAAGCATTATAACACAAAAAGGCAGCATCTCAAACTATTACCTCAAATCTCACAAATCACATAGCCATAATTGGCATCACAACAAACCTTTCTCCCTCACTCTTGTAGCATAAACCCTCCTAATAGTCACATCCTAAGGACCATCGGATAAGGGATAAGAGAGAGCTTATAGATCTATGGCACGACATAAAGAATGAAGAAGTCAAGATTCCTAACGTCCTATAGCCTCTCGTTCATAGATGTGTCACGACTCACACCGATGAACAAGACTCTACAAAATGTGGTTTGAGAAATCCTAAGACCATTTCAAAATGTTATGCTCTGATACCAAGTTTGTCATGACCCAAGACCACCCCCTAGTCGTAACACGACATATTCGACCTAGAAGAGGTCTTATACAAGCCCTTAGCATATCATGAACATTAAAGCATAGAAATAGCGGAAAATTTAAAACTTTTCTTTACAATCGAAGACTTTATAAATAAGAGAGAGTCTATGACACTATGTCTCAAACCATCTATAACATTACACTTAAATCTCTTTTAACACAAACTTAGGGTCACTACCCTTACATAAAATCTAAAAACATAAAGTAAAGACATAAATGAACAAGGTGGGTTCGTCCTCGAAACTATGAGGACTCCCCAAGTCTTCAACTCCAAGCTCCTTAGAAACCTATCTTCCAAGTATAGATCACCACATCTCCAAACCCAACACTTTGTAGAAAATATAGAAGAAGGGGAAAGCACAAAAACGTACTAGGTATGGAAGCCATCCATAAAAACCATTAAAACATGCTTAAAAGGGGACATTTAGTTGAAACCATGCTTTATGCACTTTTGAATATCATCTTGAAAGAGTTGGAGAATCACAAGTCATAAGAAACTCACATATAGTTCTCAAAGCACAAAGGATAACAACATCTCCACACGCATAGTCTCTAAATATAGTCTTAATGCAATATCACTCATTACAAGACATAACACTCATGCATAGTCAAACATCAAGGTCATTACATCATAATAGAGTAATCACATAAGTAACCCTAGGTTGCATTTATGCCATGTGTAGATAAAGTCCCATAACCCTATCTACACTAAGTACTACCTTTGGATCACCATGCTCATACTAATCATACATTAGTCTCATTCATAGCTCATACACATAATAAAGTGACATTCATAAACACTAGCTCATATCAAGGAAGGCCAATCATAATGCTAATTCAATGAAAGCATGCATTACTCATAATCCTCATAATAAAATAGAACTATACCATGGCTACTTTAGAAGTCTACTTGTGCCATGTATGAATGGCATCCCATAATACCTCTCATACTAAGTAGATCTCCTAGAGGAGTCATTAGTCATAGTTCACGCAACATATTCATATCATACATCTTAGTCATATTTCATATACTTCATATCATAGGTAAACCACCCTCATAACCCCTTCACAAGTTCACTTGTGCAATGTACATATGAAGTCACATACCCCACATATACTAAGCAAATCCATCAATAAGTCATAAGTGTAATTCACATGCATATTCATAGTCCATATTCATATCTTGATTCATATTTTTATCTTATAGGGAATATATGACCTTAACCGANATATCATACATCTTAGTCATATTTCATATACTTCATATCATAGGTAAACCACCCTCATAACCCCTTCACAAGTTCACTTGTGCAATGTACATATGAAGTCACATACCCCACATATACTAAGCAAATCCATCAATAAGTCATAAGTGTAATTCACATGCATATTCATAATTCATAGTCCATATTCATATCTTGATTCATATTTTTATCTTATAGGGAATATATGACCTTAACCGACATAGACCATGTGAGCTACATGGAATTCGGTGTCTTCCTCCCACACTAAAAAGAGAGTGTCCTACTTGCCACGGTAGAACATACATACATTATAGCATCTAGGTGGATTCACTAGATAACAATCCTATGTTGGCACATAGTTAAGGGATAAGGAGATTGCTTCTAGAAACCTTATACTTACTAGCGTGCGGGTTTCCATCTCATGAGACCTCTTTAGTGGAAACCTCCCAAACTTTGTGAAGGAATCCTATCTCATAGACATATCCACTCAATTCTAAGTCTAATTCCCTTAAATAGTCATTTAAATCTTTACTTAAAGTCATATTTATGGAAGAATGCACTAGGCACTAAAATAAACATATATCATATTAGCTCATAGATTCTTTAGGTGAGAATGTCCTTTCATCCTTTAGAATCATTAACGTGTGAGAAAAACTTTCACAACATAGTCATATTATCATGGTCAAGTACATGTCATGCATAATAGTGTGTAAAGGTGCATATGAGAACTAGCCTTTCAATTGACACCATAGACACATTATATTTATATTTATATATGCAGTGTGTGTGATTGTCCTTACAATGGCACAACAACAACAATATTATCATCATAGACACCTCCTTCTCAAGGGGATCACAACATGTACATAATATCCCAACTCATGCATAATTCACATATATTGCATTTAAGGATCTTAGACCATGTAAGTCACATATCTAACATTCATTGTAATAGTCATGGATACACTCATCATTCAAGTAGATCATTCATGGCATGTATAGAATCATATACTCATATAGGGGATTATGTGGGTAGGTTCTTTCCACAATAGTACCTCATGCAATTCAACATATAGACCATACAATGTTCATAACACGTCATTCATGTTCATAACATATCATACTTAGTCATATCTAGGGTTGTAGGGAAGAGGGACTTTATCTCAACACTACAATTCATATTGACAAGTAAACACCTCCACCATAAGTGGATCAATCCATTCACACAAATGATACATGATAAGTAAACACCTCCACCATAACTGGATCAACAATTCAATAGAAGATTACTCATTAAATTGAAAACCTTCATTCATAGCCTTCAAGGCTTTCTTCAAGATTCAACCATATTTTATTGATATTCATACATCATATAGGATAACATCACAATACAATAATGAATTACATGTAAACATACTAGATTCTCATCCTTCATTCATTATTCAAGACATACTAGGGTTTAGATTTGAGAAAGAAGGGAAATCATGGGTTTGTGGGGAATTGTTCAAAAATCATAAACATTACATTAATTCATCCACAAACACTCATATATAATCATAAACAACCATTATAGATCAATGGAAACGAGTTTAGAAAGAGACCCACGAAATTGAATGAAGCCCTAGAAATTGGGGAACTTTGAAAACATAGTTGAAATGGCTTCTTGGTGATAGCTAACCAAGAATGAAAACTCCCATACCTTAGGTGTAGAAATCCATGAAAATCCCTTGAGAAAGACTCCATCTTCAATCCCTAGGTTGATCTCTTCTTTTTTCTTCAATGGAGGTTCTAGAGAGGAAATATTTTGGAGGGAAAGGAAGTTGGGTTTTGATTTGGGGTCTTGACTTGTGGTGAGTTTATGACTTAGTTTAGAGACTTATTCAACCTATATAAGTCATTTAATTGACTCCCTAATCCCTTAATTAATTAGCCAACCTAATTTTCAAACCCCCAACTTAAAACTAAACTTACCAAAACTGGCAACATCTACACCCCTCCAACTACGGACCGTAGGTAGAGTTACTGTCCGTAGTTTGGCCTCTGTAGTTTGTGACTGACAGTGCTTCACTATTTCGGACATAATTTTTTACTCCGAGATCGAAATTGGGAAACTTTAAGGCGTAGGAAAGAGGACTCAGAGACCTTTAATTGGATAGATAATGGCACACCTAATTCATTTTGAGTTATGAGTTAAGACCATTTGAAGTTGACTCTAAACTCCTAACTTAAAACTAAATCACTAAAAACTATTTTTAGGGGACTTGTTTTGGGGACTGTTTTGAAGGCTTGGCTTAGGGTCTTGCTAGCTTATAAAGGTGATAAATGAACTAACTAACCAACCCCCTGAGCCCTTAATTTTTTAACCAACTTGATTCCCAATCGCCAACTTAAAACAATAAGGCTGGAAATTGGCAGCACCTACGCCCCTCCACCTACGGCCCATAGGTGAAGTTACTAACCGTACTGCATGGTCGTAGTTTGGTTCAGAGGCTCCCTTTTTGGGAACTAAACTCCCCTAGACTAAGTCCCAACCTACGACCTAGACCTATGGTCCATAGACCAATCTACTAGCCGTAGTTTGGCTCTCGTAGGTGAAGCCGTTTTTGACAGCTTTTGGCTCCAAGGTTGGGTCCTCCTTAAGGACCCCTTGGGTGGTCCTTGGGGGGTCATACCCGGACGTTTGGACTCTAAACATGTATTTCTAAGTGGGAGAGTCACTTCTACAAGTTTGCACCCTCAAACAACACTCAAAACTTCAACGACAAGACCCTTACAACTCACTAGTTCAAATGACTAGTTGCCGGACGTATGGTCGTTTCTTGACATTTGACCTCTAAAATCACCAAACTAACTTCAATAGCCATTTTTCATAATTTAAACAAGTTTCCAACCATAAACTAACATGTGAGGATCTAGTTCAACCTACTAGATTTAGTCAAGCCTTAGCTAGGTCTTACTAGTTCGTACGGGGTGTTACACTTAGATGGCACACCGCAAAAAATGATAATATTATCAAAGGTGATCCATTTAAGTACAAATAAAAAAGTACAAAGGTACAAAGTTTATTTATCATTATTTTATAAATTGGTGAATGTTATGCTATAGTTGTAATTTTTTTGTAGGTTGTGCACCCATACCTCACACCTACTGTCTGTGAGACAAAAGAAAATTACTTGGCAACATTAAAGCCATATGTGGACGAAGTGAAGGATACAGTCCTCGATGCCTTAAAGGAAAATTTGAAAGGTGTGATTGTCCTTATTTCATCAGTATTGAATGTGAAGGATGAGTATTTAAGTGATCACAATCCTAATCAACCTTGTGAGACATCTATACCGAGTACTTCTAAAGATGAAAGTCTGTGTGAGTGTGTTGCATCCCTCGAGCAATTAATGGTGGAAATTGTTGCTTATGTACAAGAGGAGAAATTGAGAAGAAATTAAAAGAACAAAAAAAAGAAAGGTAGATAAATTTATATATTATTTCTGTAAAATAATTTATTTGTATTAATGCTTAGCCACTAATCTTGTAGTAGATGATGACAACTTTTCAGCACCAACAGTTGATAACGAGATCCTTCCATTAGCTATAGTTGATGATGATCTTGCTGCAATTGATGAATATTTTGCTGAAGAAGTTGATGAAGAGATGAAGGAAGAGGAGATGAAAGAATAAGAGAAATAACAAGATGAGGAGAAGATGACAAAAAAAGAAGGCACCATTTGATTACCCATTGATTTAAGGATATATGCATGCCTCTCCCTGAACAATTCTCCAAACCTCTTAGCAATCGAATTAAATATTAATGCCACGGGATACTCCCTTTCGTCTATCAAAATAGCATTGAAGGACTCTGCGATATTTATGGTCATCACATCATATATATTGCCAGGAAAATGTGCCCTGCTCCACTTCTCAAAATCAATATCATACTCAAGGATGACGGCTGCCACGAGACATTTGTTCTTAAATTCTACAAAATGATTGTCAAACCCCTCCAAAGAATAAGCCTTTTCCGCATTGTAGTAAAGATAAAGGTAATTTCCACAATGATGATTTACACAGAGATTTTCATTGAGGTGCCTAATACAATATCCATGGTGAGCATGATTGTAAACGTTCACAATACCGTTGGCAATACTCTTATGTCTATCGGAGATAAAACACAAATCTGGTTCATCGACCAAAATCTCCTTCAACTTCTCAAAGAAGAATGTCCAAGATGCATCATTCTCTTTGTCCACGACACAAAAGAAAATTGGATAAACATGATTCTCCGTATCTTGTGCAATAGCACTCAACAACACGCCCTCGTGTTTACCATGTAAATGAGTTCCATCAACCGCAATTACCTTTCTCATGTGGGCAAATCCCTTAATGCAAGCACCGAAGGCCAAGAAATAATACATGAACCTATGACTATCCTTTTTTACCATGATACAATAGCTAGAACCAACATTAAGTGTCTTGAACATGTAGGAAAGAGCCGGTAAGCATGAATATCCATTCTCCGCTGTCTCTCGGACCATTTTCTTGGCAACCACACCACCCTTCCAACATTTTCAATAGCTTGGACTACAATGAAAAGAATTAAACATAGCTCTTTGAATCTCTTTAACATTTGCACCCTTGCCATCACAATACATATTTACACAAAGTGAAGCAATGAATTTGATTGAAATTTTTCTATGGCTACTGTTGGCATGTTCAACGCCACAACTATGCTCGCTAATGTACTTGTAGATACGAAATATATCTGAACACTTATATTTCATCACCCGCAACATCGATGCACATTTGCGAGGTACACATTTAACCTTTAAGTATTTAGTACAACTCTTCACAGTAGCAAAATCAAAAGACTTCTTTGTCACCGCTTCGACTAATAAAAATTGCAACTTATTCTTGTTACTAAAAGTTTGGTTTATGCATAAATTAGTTTCATTGGAGAAGGAATGGTTGGATTGTGATCCCAATTTCTGTTCTCCCTACATTTTTTCACAATATTCGGGTTCGAGATCTTTCGCATCTACTGGCTGATTTTCCACGTTAGTTGGATCATTATGTATATTTATTGAATGATCACCCAAACTCTCATTTGAATTATCACCCAAGCTCTCCTTTGAATGATCACCCAATCTTTCATTTCCAATCGAATCATTGACGTCGTTAAATGAATTCGTTGGTTCAATTGGAGGCCTCGCATTGACGTTTATCCTCAATGTAGGCCTAGAGCCATTAATACCAATATCTAACATGTACAAGCTCACGTGCCTATCATTTTCTATGAATGTGGGATGTATTTTCCCCTCCCATTCATTTGATAGTTAATCACCAAGTCATTTGGCTCGCAAGTTAACTCACCGGCCTCAATTACGCTTGCAATCATATCGTCATATGAACCATTGTGACGCAACGCAATGGGCACTGTCGTCTTACTAAAAGATTTCCAATTTCAGCTTTTGGGAGTCTCCTCCCATACTCCCATATAATCACCACTAGCAACAACAACTTCAGCCACTGCCATTATAGACTACAAAGATATATACTAGATTACAGTATCAGTCATTAACGATCGATGAAGTACGACATTCGTACAAAAACCGACTAAATGAGATCGTGGTTCAAAAGTCAGCTCCTGCAATGGAGAAACATATTTTTAATACTTGTAAACTACTAAAATGTATCTATAATGATTTATCAAGTGATTATTATGGAAGATTTCTCAAATTTCTAAATATGCGGGAAACTAATTTTGAACCTTGGTTTTTGAAAGAAAATGGAGTAAACATGAATTTGGAGTAGGAGATGATGATGATTTTACCTTGGAAATGGATATTACGGTCGGAAAACTCACCGGAATCGACAAATCGACAACAGAAAAAAACGAGCTGCTCTTGTTTCCGTTTGGAGACTTTTTTCTTTTTTCTAATATAAATTTAACAATTGCAAATAAATATATTATTCCATATTTGTTGGAGGGGGGACCAAAGTGGAGATATCGAAACATAGGAAGATCTTTTGTATGTGCCAATTAGGGCATATGGATGATGTCATTAATAGTGGGTATACCATAAATTATTCAAGACTTGTAACTTAATGTCACATTAAGTCTTTAGAATGGCTATTTTGCCAACTCTCCCAAGTTACTGGGTTCTTGATATATTATTTATGCATCTAAAGTAATTTTTAAATACAAATTCAAGATCTATGCCAAATTAAAGTTACTTGATTCTTCTGAACCATAATCAGCATGCTAGGTAGCTCTACCTCTATTCCAACTTGTTAAAAGAGTATTTCATCACATGAACTTGTATGCCTTGAAGAAGGCTTTAGATGATGCCATAGATGTTTAGCAATTTTACTTGAAGTTGTTATATTCATTTATGTACGTACTGACAAGTACATCACATGTTAATGCGTCACATGCAATTGTGTACACTTAGGATCGTTTTATAGGGTGTATAAGAATAGTGTTGAGTATGATGTATTAGTAATGCTTATTTTTAGCTATAATTGCATTAGTTATGCTGAGATTATTTTTTATGCAGTGTTTGGTTTGGTGTATTAAAATTAACATGCATTGCATGCATAATTTCTAAAAAATATATTTGTTTACAAAAATATCCTCATGAATATGGTGGAAAGAATGTGAAAAAGGTTTTGAGTAGCAATGGTGTCTTTTATCATGTTAATGTATGCATTAAAATCCTTTGCATTACTAATATAATGGATTTTCATATATTATTGGGAAAAGGCATAAATTCCCCCTTCAACTTATACCGAAAAGTCAGTTACACACTTCAACTATTATGACGACCTATTACACACCTTTACTACTTAAAAGTGAATTTATTTACTCCCTGAGACGTGTAACACCACTCTCACAACATGTAGTGTATTACACTCGCTGCCACTTCGTCGCCATGTCAGTGTCACGTCAAATTTTATATTTTTTTCTATTCTTTTTGTTTTCTTTTCTTTATTAATTAACTTTCTTTTTGTTAACTCTATTTTACACTAATTAATCTCTAATTAATTATTAAAATTCTCTAATAGTTGTATCTTTTTTATAATCCCACCCACTTTCTCTAATCTCATCGGAGAAATCATTCATTTGAATTTATACAAGAATTTTCTTTGTCTTCTCCGGCGAAGAACAACCAACCCATCACCACCATAAGTCCACCTCCACAACGCCATTTGTTCTTCTTTTTTGACGAACCATCAGCCAACAACCACCACAAAACAACCACTCAAAATCCAAATCAATCACCAACAAACACCAAACCAAACCCCCTTACCTTATCCCTTTGCGATTTTATTCTTTTGATTTGTTTTAAAGGTGCGTCGGCAAGCTCAAAGCTTCAGCCATGGCTCCGATGAAGTTCCAAAGAGCTCCATACTTTCAGATCTGAAAAACCAACAAATAATCTGGACAACCAACAACACCACTACTACACTCACGTCATTGTGAATCTTTAAGGTTGTGATGAAAAATAAAAAGTTGTGATGAAAATTAAAGAATGAAGAAGAAGAGGGTAATGGGTGGGGATGGAAGATTTTGACTTTTTAATTCTTTTTCTAAAGGGTAACGGAAGGGGAAAAGAAGATTTTGATTTTTTAAATTCTTTTTTTAACTTTAATTTTTTCTGACGCGCCAGTTTTTTATTTATTTTTTATTTTTTTGACACGTCAGTTTTAGGGAGTAAATAAATTCACTTTTAAGTAGTAAAGGTGTGTAATAGGTCGTCATAATAGTTGAAGCGTGTAACTAACTTTTCGGTATAAGTTGAAGGGGGAATTTATGCCTTTTCCCTATATTATTTATACATATCTTATTATCAATGCTTGCATTACATATATATTATCATATCATATTATATTATATATATTATTAAAAGTGAGAAGCTCTAAAGTGCAAAGTTGGATTACTATTTTGTCCTTCCACTAAATTAAATTTAATCAAATATTAATATATATAATTAATTAATGGAAGGATTTTACTTTAATTCTTTCATGGTGACATTATAAATACAATTGATTAGGGAAATTAGTTAAATTAAGGTAGAAGACAAAAACAATACTCTTCAAATACTAAATGATTAAATTACCTTTATGTTAAAGTATTATTATTACAAGCTGCAGGGCCGACTCAACAAGATTGAGGGCCTAAAGCCAAATCTTAAAGAGGAGCCCTAATATTTTTTTTAATTCTTTTCTTTTTTCAAAAAAAATAATCATGTATATATTTATATAAAAAATAATTTTCTATCCTTTTTAGATGTGAAGTCGTTAATTACTGTTTTCTAATCGATTTGTTTTAGTAATTCCTTTTCAATTGATAATATAGCTAATGCATTCAATCTCACATTGTTGATCAATCTTAGCTAAGATTTTATCTATTTTAGTTTCGAAAAACTTTGGCCAAGATAATAGTTACAGGAATTGTTAACATTATTCTATAAGCAATATATGCATTAGGAAAAGAATCAAGTCTTTTTATTTGATTAAGTATTTCTATTAAATTATTATCTTCTTCTTTTATTATTTCTCTTAATAATAACTAGAACGAGAATATATATACTTACTAACTAGGAATATCAACAATAACATAAGTTCAAGAAAAATTATAAAATAAAGTTAGAATAATAAAACCTAGCTCACGAATTTGGTAAGTTGATATAATATTATTGAAAATAGTGTTGCGTTCCTTCAATATAATGATTGCTCGTTGCACTTCTTAAGATTTTGAAGAAAACACTCAAAAACAAATTTTGTTCTTTTTTAACTTGTAAGCAATAGTAAATCATTTTTTTTAGAGAGAGTTCAATATTGAGAATAAAAATAATAAAATAGAGAATAAAAAGGATGAGTATAAGGTAAATAATAATTTAAGGTCAAATTTTTAGGAGATAAATAAGGAAACACAATTTCCCACTTAAGGAAATTATTTTTAAAAAATGTTTCATTCCCTTGGAAAAGTCGGGAAAGCTAACGGTTTTTTTTTTAATACTGCTTACATGTTTTTTTTTTTTAATTTAAAAATACATATAAATTTAAGTAATATTTTGATAACGCAAGTGCTTTTTTATAAGACAATTTTATTTATTTAATTTAACTATTTTTGTTAATTTTACAGCTGAAAAAACTTCATAATTTTGAATTATCAAAAGGAAACATGTACATGTAAGTATGATTTATATACATCAATTTCAACAATTATTATCTTCATCACAAATAATTACTATTTATATGTAGGTGAACACCATATAGTTGACAATGATCTAATACATATCCTATGAGGAAGAAATACATTGATGGAATTTATGTACAAATTCTAAAAAATACTACTTTCATTCGACAAAAATTTCTTGATATATATATATATATATATATATATATATGTATATGCAACTATAAAAGGAGGAGACTACAATTTTGTAAATATCTGACGAAAATTGTAAGACATGAAACATATGACCATAACCGACGTTCCTCAAATTCATATTTAAATTATATGTTGTTGATATATATATAAAAAGACACTATTGTCAAGTGAGTATATGTTTTATATATAATAATAATAATAATAATAATAATAATAATAATCGCATAATTGAAGTTCTTTCGAAAATGTTTTTCAGATTCATTTGATAATAAGTTTTTAGTATAATTATCTTTTGCACTGACAATAAATATCAATCGAATAAACTCACAATTTACCATTTTGAATTTGCATTTTCCATTCAATTTTTATGCAAGCTCACTTATTATAATTTTTGTAAAATGACTTTTTGAATTAGTATGTTAAAAATTAGTATGTGATAAGTTCGATTATTCATTATATTTGTTTTGTAAGAATCTCTTATTTCTTTACAATGAATTAAACTTTTTTATGTTGCACAATATCATTCTGAGTTTATAATTTTTTTTGGAGAAATGGTCAAATGCCCCCTCAACGTATAACCGGATTTCTAACTACACACTTAAACTTTACGGGAGTCCTATCACCCTCCTGAACTATTTAAAAATGAAACAATTATACCCTTAAAAAGCCATAACCAGATCTATAGTGGCATGTGAGTTTCACGCGTTTGACATGTCGTCAAATTATTTTTTTTCAATTTTTATATTTCTTTACCCTTTTATTCTATATTCTTACCCATCCTTTCAAGCACCCTAAATATTTCCACTATCACTAGAACACCATAAATACATGAAATTGAGTCTTTAAGGAAGAAAGGTGAATAATGATTTCAGAGCTCGTTCAGAGATATTCGAGTTTTGCTCATTTGAAACCTAAAAATCAAATTTTAAAAAAAAAGTGAAGGGGAAGAGAATAAGAATATGACGGAATATTGTCATTAATGGTGGTCACCGAAGATAAGCAATCCTCAAGGAAGATGAGGAGGAGGAGCCTACGATGTCTTCCACATCATCATCTATGGTGACGACAATTTGAAAGAGGAAGAGACTGATTCTACGATAGTTGATGGGTTAACAAGATTAATAGCGACTTTTTTTGAGATATAGTTGATTGATTGAGATTTGATATTGATAATTAAAGGATCTATTAGTAAAAAAATATTTTTTTTCGATTGGTCCAATCGGATTTAAAGTAAACCCATATTAATTTTTCTCAAATCAGATCCAAAGTATTTTGGGGTGATATAAATATATGTAAATTTATCTCAATTGATTTAGGTTGATTGGTTTTGCAAGAGTTTTATATGAGTTTGAAAATTTGTTTGGAATCAACAATAGTGAATCCGGTGAAGATGGTGGTGGCACCAAGACTTAGAGGTGGTGAAAGATTGAGAGATTTGTTTATATTGATGGAGAAGAAAGAAAACAAATAAGAAAAATAAATAATTAAAAATGCATATATTTATTGAAAAGAGATATTAAAAATAAAGTTTTAATAATAGATTATGATGCTCACTCTACCAAAGAGAGTGAAGTACACTCACTATGCCAGCTAAGCATTCAGGGAGGTAATTATTTCAGTTTTCAATAGTACAGGAGGGGTGATAGGACTCTCATGAAGTTTAAGTGTGTAGTTGAAAATCCGAATATACGTTGAGGGGGCATTTGACCATTTTCTCATTTTTTATTATTATTTGAAAGGTGTGGTGTATACATTTTGTTTGGGATAAACGTGCAACGCACATTCCTGAGACTAGTCATTACTAAAAGTGGGCACAAAATATTTGAAATTTAAAATACCAAAATAATCGTACAAACTTGAGCTACTACAATAATACCATTAAGATATACTTATTATTTAGTATTTACTTGATTAAATCTTTCATAATATTTTTTTATTAAATATAGGGGTTAGTTATATCCATAACTCTCAACCCTTTTGATAAACACTCAACTACACGTCATCCAATATTAGGTATAGGTGATCGTAATCTAGTATATAACCCAACGAAAGGTTCGGGTTAAACTCACAGGGAGCGGTGTCGTATCGAATTCAATTAGGAAGTAAAGCTTATGGTTTAGTTGGTTATAGAAGTAGACATTGTCTAAATCAAACAAACTAAGTTAAGGATTTGACAACGAATGTCAGATTGGGGATTCAAAGATGTCAATTAACAAATACGATAATCACGAAAACAGGGGAGATAATCAAATAGATTCCAGTTCTTGAGGATGTGATTGATTATAGGCCAATTTCGCTATATGGGTAATTGTATATTACCAATAGTTTGCTAAATCTCAGTGGGTAGGCTAGGCTTTAAATGCGATAGCTTTCTCTCGGACAACTATTACGATTCAGGCGAGTTCTCTCGTACCTCGACAAGCTTAACATTATAAACAACCCAAAACCTTAATTTATTTACTCTGATCTCTTGAGCTAGATAGGTAGGAATGAGCTAAGATTCACTCTCTCGAGCTGAACCCACAACAACTCATACACTATAGTCATTAATCGATAGTTTTTGTTTCAAAACCTCTCTCTTGAGCAGGCTCAAAACACTCAACTAACAATTAAACTCACTTTAAAATATCATTTAGATTAGTAAACAACAATACCCATAAGCTAATTAAGCAAATAATCACATGATCACATCCCAAGAATTGAGGTTTTAGCTACTCATCATAAAAGGGAAGAAATCAATACCAATTATGTTCTCCATAATCTGGGTATTGCAATCCAAGACTTTACAATGGTCCAAAAAGATCGAAATCGAAAACCCACTAAGAAATCTACTTGAAAACTCCTTCAACAAGGTTCTACAATGGAGAAAAGTACTCAGGAGAATATTGAAACTCAGAATTGTTCGAACTCCCTTTTCCTGCTTTTTAAAATTCAATTTATAGTTTCCAAAAATTTGGTTGCCAGGTCCATTATGCGAGATAAGTCGAGCATCGCTGACCTAGTCGGCGATGCGTCAATCGCTCCCATCCATCGCCGATTGTCTGTGGCTCTTTGTCCTCAGAGGTGCTGTGACTTTAGGTGATCCCAGTTGGTGTCACCGATCCACTCGGCGGTTCTCCAAGTGTCCAAATCCATCGCCAAGTTGGCTTCTCCTCAGGGATGGCAGTCTAGAACTTTAGGCGAGCTGAAGTGCCACTCGACGAGTCGCTGAGTGGCTTTGACAATTCTCAACTTTTGCTATCTTCATCCTATTTCATCTTTTTAGCTCCTTTTCGCCCAGTAATGTCCTTGCCTTGCTCTTTTTTCCTTCTTTGCTGCAAATCAACATTTTAACATCAGTTCGGAGCATAAATTAGACATTTGAGGATAATAGCCTATCAAAACAAAGCCCTCATGAATGAGTCGAAATCTCGGACTCATCACCTTTCATATCCATAAACCCCAATTATTTATTTATCTATATATAACTTTTTTTTTCTCATTTTTTGGCCTCTTACCTCATTTTTTTTATATGAAAAAATTTCCTCTCATTTTATTAATAATATTAATGGAATTTACATGATCTTACTCTTACGTTTCAACATTGACAGTTGTATTCATATGTCATAAAATTCTATCAATTATGAGTGATATTTTTTTAATTATTTTTTTATAAAGAGTGTTATTTTTTTGTCTTAAAATTCTATTATGATTGATATTTCTTTATTTTAAAGTTCAGTAGGAGAAGAAAATGTGATACAAAGAACACGAGCTAAGTTTCGAATCAATTTTACTTCAGGTATGAGATTTTATATAGAGAATTACCTAGAATATAATTGATTTAGTTTTTCATGAATAGAATGTTTCTCTTTATTATTTGTTTTATTAGATGTCTTTTTTTTTTCTTTTACTACAAAGTAACCATTACAGCTGCCTATACTTGCTATAGAACAATGATAACATTGGGCAATGTCTTTAATATGACATGGTAAACTTTCTTTGTTCATTGTTTATGTAGAGCTATTGTATTTGACATTGATCCACTTCTCAACAACAACTATAATAGTAAGTACTTCATTCTCTCATAAGTTTTGGTTGTTAAAAGGCTAAATGGACATCTAATTTAAAATAAACTAAATGAGAAAAGAAAAATAATTCCTCCCCATTATGGCCACCACAACTTCATCTTATAATCACAGGTTGTTCAGATGATTGTTTACGTAAGCCTAATTTATTTTTTTGCAAGTTGTTAAGATAATTGTTACTTATTTTATTCGTTGTTTAGGTATATATAATATTTCTTTTGATTGTTATTTTTTTTTAATATTATATTGTGAATTATGATAATACCATATTTTTATTCTTTTTTCCATTGTACTTGTGCGTATTATTGTTTTAAATTTATGTCACTTTGTCTTTGTGGGTAGATTTTTTACTTTTATTAAGGAGATATTTCATGAGAGTATATCATGCATTAATGTGTGGATTTATTTGATCTCGATATTTTTTGTCTCACTTTATGAAATAATATTGCATTTTGTCATATATTTACAACTTTTACATGGTGGGATATCATTTTTTTTTTGTATTCTCCTTTAAAATTGTTGAATTTGAAGATCTTAGAAAAAGAAGATAAAAAGATGGATAACATCTCACATTTACATTTTCTAGATTTTTAAATTATCATTTTCTCTTTTCCTCCTTTTTTTCGTAAGAAATGTTCTTTCTGATTCAAGTACAAATATATAGATTAATTTCGGTCAATATATATATATATATATATACATATATATATATATATATATATATATATATATATATTAAAGAATTATGTGAACAAAGGTAAATATTTATTTTTTTATGATACTAAAAGTGAGAAGATATTAAAATATAACAAATTCAGATTCTTATCCCATAATTGCCTCATTTACTCATAAATAATTAAACCCTTTTTTGGATTTCCCACCCGGTGTCCGGAGCCCACATTGGAGCTCCAACGAAATTTGGAGTGCGCTCTGCAGGGCCCATTCGGGGGTGGCGCTCCCAATAGGATTTTCTCCATACCCAGAGCTCGAACTCAAGACCATAATTAAGGGTGAAACACTCCACCAGTGCATCACAACCCATGTTATTAGCTATATCCTTTTCCTCTTCTTCGTATAATAACATGTATTCCAATATAAAAATCATTTTATTAAAAACAAAGTTATCATATACAATTTATCTTGACCCTAATGACTACTCATAACCAATTGTTAATAATTCATTTTCTTTTAGTTAGAAGTCTGCCACATATAGTTAGCATCAACATTGCTTTAATACAATCAATGTTATATTTGGCGGTTTGGCTATAACACATCTAAATTATTTTCTCATGAGGATTATATTTTGTATATGAATTTACTTACCAATTGAATTTAATTGTTCATGGTGAATTCACATGATATCTAATAACTTTGCATTTAGGAATCAAGTCATATGGATAGGCTTATGGTTCGTTATTTTTGAGTTTTCGTTTTTTCCTTTAGATATCTAGTTGCACATATATACATATTTTTAGTATAATATATAATATATATTATTTAAAAAAACTTTATACTAATTAACATGAAACATACGTGTAATGCACGATGTCCAAACATTAGTTATTAGTTATATTAAAAGTGGATAGCTCTTTCCTCCAAAGTTGGACTATCATTTTGCTCCTCCACTAAATTAAAATATAATTAAATATTAATATTTCAATTACATAATTAAAAAAAATCAAAGTGCAACAAATGCACTTAAATTTTGTAGTTATGAGTTATGACTTCATTATGAATTGGAATAGAGATGTTATTAACATCTAATGATTTAATAAAATATTAAATAATAATTATATTTATATTCATGCATCAAAGGAGATCTTAATGCAATCATTATCGTATTTATGTACTAAATGTAGATAATGAAGAGTAAAAAAATAGGAAAAAATCTTTTGGCCAGAAAATTTTGACCATAATTTGGCTAGAATGGTAAAATAACATATTCACACAATAAACTAGTTTTTTTTTTTTTTTTGGATATTTTTACTCTTTTAACTTGAAAATTGAATATATTCTTAGGATCTCTATATTCTTCCATTATGTTTCCAATATATTAAAAATAATTAATGACATTAATGATGATCCCATAGTCAATTACAGAAAAAGACTACAAATTTCACCAAAAAAAACATTAAGTGATCTCATGCAATCTGTAAAAAAAAAAAATGTTTTCAAATTATGTTTTACAAAAAACAATAAAAATTGTAACATCAGTAGTAAAAAAATATATTTTTTGAATCACATTGTATTCTTGTTTGTTGTATTAAAATAAGAAAATTTTCACATTATATTTCACATAATATTCTTGTTGGTTGTATTGAACTGTTATATGATGACGTTATCGAGTAATTGTATTCAAGAGGAAATAATTTACGAATCACATTGTTGAACCAATAAAAAATTTGTTATAGTGAATTTCAATCTCTTCGATCTGAAAAAATTATAATTTTTCAAACTATAATTATATTTTCACCAACATATATTATTTCTATTTCTTGTTTGTGTTATATATCCTTTATAAGTTCGGCTTAGACTCACTAAAATCTTATGGATATTCCACATTATATTCTTGTTGGTTGTATTCTTGTTGGTTGTATTGTAGTTAAAAAAATTACTTAACTAATATTACAACAGATTATGGCCAAAGTTTTCTGGCCAAAAGATTAGTGAAACTAAATTTACTTAACATTAATTTTTTTTATTCAAATATAATAATTAAAAAAATTGTTAATTGAAATTTGGAGGTCATTTTAGTAACAAATATAAGTAATGATTCATAATTATCAAATCGACGTAATATAGGGAATAAAATTTGTATGATTAATACTATTAATGTTTTACTCTCTTTGGTTCGACATATATAAACTATACACATGATTTCTATAACTATCGATATTTACCGGGTCTAATATCTTTTGAATTGTCGTTATCTCAATATCTTACAAATTACATTTAAAAATTATTTAAATGTATAGTTTAATTTTATTTAAACATAAGAGCTGAAAAAATTACTTAATTGGAGGTTATTTTAATAGCAAATATAAGTAATGATTCACAATTTATCAAATCGACGTAATATAAGAGATAAGACTCGTAGGATCAATACAATTAATGTCTGACTCTCTTTGGTTCGACATGTATGAGCTATACGTATATTTCTATAACTATTGATATTTACCAGGTCTAATGTGTTTGAATTGTCGTTATCCCAATATTTTACAAATTACATTTAAAAATTATTTATTTATATAGCTTAATTTTATTAAACATAATAATTAAACAAATTACATAGTTGGAGGTCAGTTTAGTAACAAGCATAAGTTATGATTCATAATTTATCAAATCGACATAATATAGGAGATAAAACTTATATGATTAATACTATTAATGTCTGACTCTTTTTTATTCGACGCATATGAACTATATGCATGATTTATATAACTATTGATATTTACCAAGTCTAATGTATTTTGAGTTGTCGTTATCCCAATATTTTACACATTACATTTAAAATTAATTAAATATATAATTTTATTTTATTTAAACATAATAATTTTAAAAAATTACTTAATTGGAGGTCATTTTAATAACAAATATAAGTATTGATTCAAAATTTATTAAATCGACGTAATATAGGAGATAAGACTTGTAGGATCAATACTATTAATGTCTGACTCTCTTTGGTTCGACATGTATGAGCTATACGTATGATTTCTATAACTATTGACAATTATCAGGTCTAATGTATTTTGAGTTGTCGTTATCCCAATATTTTATAAATTACATTTAAAAATTATTTATTTATATAGCTTAATTTTATTTAAACATAATAATTAAACAAATTACATAGTTGGAGGTAAGTTTCGTAACAAGAATAAGTAATGATCCATAATTTATCAAATCGACATAATATAGGGGGATAAAGATTTGAAAAATATCCCAACTTTGGTCGAATTTGTTGTTGCGATACTAAACTTTCATGAGGACCTATTACCTCCCTAGACTATTTAATACCGTATTTTAAAAATATATATTTGCCCACGTGGACATAAAATCTAATACAAAATTATAAATAGTAATGTGTCCACGTGGGCACATATATACCTTTAAAATATACTATTAAATAGTTTAGGGGGTAAAAAATACGGTATTAAATAGTCTAGGGAGGTAATAGGTCCTCATGAAAGTTTAGTATCGCAACAGCAAATCCGACCAAAGTTGGGGTATTTTTCAGACCCTTATCCCTAATATAGGAGATAAAACTTATATGATTAATATTATTAATGTCTAACTCTCTTTGATTCGACATATATGAACTCTATGCATGCTTTCTATAACTACTAGGTCTAATGTGTTTTGAGTTGTCGTTATCCCAATATTTTACAAATTACATTTAAAAATTATATATTTATATAGCTTAATTTGATTTAAACATAATAATTAAACAAATTACATAGTTGGAGGCCAGTTTAGCAAAAAACATAAGTAAGCATTCATAATTTATCAAATCAACATAATATAGGAGACAAAACTTATATGATTAATACTATATGACTCTCTTTAATTCGACACATACGAACTATATGCATGATTTCTATAACTTTCGACATTTACCAAGTCTAATGTGTTTTGAGTTGTTGTTATTTCAATATTTTATAAATTACATTTAAAAATAATTAAATTTTATAGTTTAATTTTATTCAAACATAATAATTAAATAAATTACTTAATTGGAGGTCATTTTAGTAACAAATATAAGTAATGATTCTCAACTTATCAAATCGACGTAATATAGAAGAAAATACTTGTATGATTAATACTATTAATGTCTGACTCTCTTTGGTTCAACACATATGAACTTTGTGCCTTGTTTCTATGATTATCTACATTTATCAGGTCTAATGTTTTTTGAGTTGTTGTTATCACAATATTTTATAAATTATATTTAAAAAAATTATTTAAATATATAGTTTAATTTTATTTAAACATACTAATTAAAAAAATTACTTAATTGGAGGTCATTTTAGTAACAAATATAAGTATTGATTCACAATTTATCAAATCGCCGTGATATAAAGGATAAGACTTGTACGATAACTATTATTAATGTCCGACTCTCTTTGGTTCGACATATATGAACTATACACATGATTTCTATGACTATCAACATTTACCAGGTCTAATGTGCTTTGAGTTGTCGTTATCCCATTGTTTTATAAATTACATCTAAAAATTATTTAATGATATAATTTAACATAATAATTAAATAAATTAGTTAATTGGAGGCCATTTTAGTAACAAATATAAGTAATGATTAACAATTTATCAAATCGATGTAATATAGAGGATAAAAAGTGATCAGACACTTTTCTTCTTCATGCAAGTGTTCTCAATGTATACTATGAAATCAAATAATAATATCAGGAATAAGAGTATGAAGTAAAAAGCAAAATAATTTTCAGTCCCTAGATTTTTATATTACTATTTTTGCCGCTTTATAACATTTTGTATATTTTATTTAACTTCCTATACTATTGACTAAATGACTTATTCAATATTTTTCCTATTTAATTTAGGAGAACAAAGTTATGAGAATAGTCTAGAATTCTACTGGGAATTGCAAAGGTTTTTTGAATAAATCAAATTCTTTTTAAAGAAGTGGAAAATATTTATCAATATTTATTGAAAATATTTGGGGATTACAAATAACTATATTGATGCTTAAACCTCAATGATCCTATATATTAACGTGCCAAAAAAATATTTCAGCATCCCACCTCAAACAACTCAAGCAAAAGTGAAAAAAACATGAATAGAACTCCTACAAAAAAGATTACTAGTGAGTCGTTACATGAGTCTCCGGTCAATCATAATATCTTGTACAAGAAAACTCGTAACAAGCTTAAGGATCTGAAATTGGAGGTAGAGTTGCTAATGCTGAATATGATAGAGCAGATAAGAGTTGATTGTGTGAAGCGAATTCGTTAATGGATACATATCCGTTGACAACTCTCTATGATATTGTAACATCTCGCACCTAGAAACGACTATAAAGAGTTTAGAATATGAAAATATTGATTTTTGGAAAGAATAAGGAAATCTGGAAATTTTGTCTAAGTTAAGAAAGTGAGTTTTGACCATTTTCAAATGCCCATAACTCCTATCTCAGGAGGAGTTAGGATCAGATCTTGATATTTTTGGAAAGCCCTTGGAGAGATCTTTCTAACGCCGCCGAGATTGCACGATTTCGACATCGTATGAGTGAGATATGACTTTCGGAAGTTGGGCTGTTGGATTGAGGAAAGTCCAAATCCGGATTTAAGGAAGGGCAAAGTAGTCTTTTCTATTATTAGTTTCCTAATTTGATTTTAGGAATTAATTGGGGTAAAACAAGACTTTATTCAGTTTTTTAAAAAATAGAATTTATGCTAGGGCTTGGAGAGGAGAAGAAAGAAGAGAAAAGAGGAGAGAAATCAAGAAATCGCCAAGAACGTTCAAGCTTTGCGAGTGGAATTCGTCGGGGGTGATCCCTATTAAGGTATGTGAGATTTCTTTCGTGTTGGGCAACAGAGAGGAGCTCGGCAAGAAGAGACTAACATTTCGAGGATTCGCGAATTCTTGAGAATGAATCCTCCTAGTTTCACTAGTTCGGTCACTACTGAGGATCCAAAATTTTTTATTGAGGAGCTGAAGAAGGTATTTGATGTGATGCATGTGGCAGATACTGAGCGAGTTGAACTAGCTGTATATCAACTAAAGGATGTTGCTAAAACATGGTTCGATCAGTGGAAAGGGGGTCGACCTGAGAATGCACCATCTGCTAGTTGGGCTTGTTTCGAGGAAGCCTTCTTGGGGCGTTTCTTTCCCCGAGAACTGAAGGAGGCTAAGGTACGAGAGTTTCTAACACTGAAACAGGATTCCTTGAGTTTGCATGAGTATGGGTTGAAGTTCACCCAACTGTGTCGCTATGCTCTTGAAATGGTTGTGGACATGAGGAGTAGGATGAGTTTGTTTGTTGCTGGTTTGAGTCGTCTGTCAACCAAGGTGGGCCGAGCAGCAATGCTTATTGGGGACATGGACATTTAGAGGTTGATGGTCTATGTGCAGCAGGTAGAGGAAGAAAAGCTGAGGGATAGAGAGGAGTTCAAGAACAAGAGAGTCAAGACATGGAATAAGTCCGGACAACAGAAGAGTAATGCAAACCGGTCATCTTTCCAACATAAACAGAAGGGACCTACTCCATCATTTGCTAGTGCACCTGCACCTAAGAACAAGAGTGAGCACTATGGTTAGAATTCCAGAGTTAAACCTACCTATTCACAGAGTAGTGTGGCGCAAGGGGGTAGTAAGCTTCCTGCCTGCACCAAGTGTGGTAGGAACCATTTAGGTATTTGTCGTGAAGGCTCCACTGGTTGTTTCAAGTGTGGTCAGAGTGGGCATTTCATGCGAGAGTGTCCTAAGAATAGGCAGGGTAATGGGGGCAATAGAGCCCAATATTCTTCAATTGCTCCACCAGACAGGGCTACACCTAAAGGAGCTACTTCTGGTACTGGCGGAGGAGCAAACCGCCTCTATGCAATCACCAGTCACCAAGAGCAAGAGAACTCTCCAGATGTTGTCACTGGTATGATCAAAGTCTTTACTTTTGATGTTTATGCTTTGCTAGATGTAACTACTCGGAAAATGATAGAATGAACTTGAGCCTTGACGTTTGGGTTAGTGGGAGCTTAGGTTGATGTTTATGCTGTTTTAGAACTTAAATGGAGCTAGGTAGCATCCTAGGGTGCAAGCAAGGGCCTAGGCTAGCGAGTTAGGGTGAAAGAAGCCTTGTCCTTGGAAGGACTGTTTGGCGATGGGGCTGCTAGATCGCCTAAGGGGTTGGCGAGTCACCCTTATGCCCCTATGGTCGCCTAGTGGACTGCCCAGTTGACCAGCCTTTGAGTAATCCCACTGGGACAGACGGGCAAGGGGCAGATTTTTAAAGTTACAACTTTTAGGGTCAACTTCAAATGATGATATATTTTAGCTCAAAACGAATTAGATGGACCATTACCTATCCAATTAAAGGTATCTGAGTCCTCTTTCCAACGCCACTGAGTTTGCCCTTTTCCGATCTCGAAGTAAAATGTTATGCCCAAAATAGTGAAGCACTGTCAAAAAGGACGAGCTTAGACGGGTTTAGTGAAAACTTTTAAGTTTAACTTTGTGGGTCCTTAATTCTTTTCCTAAGTTGAGTCCCTATTATTATATGCCTTTCCTAGCAATTATAAAACCCTTCTAGACCAAAATTCTTCCATTTAAGTCATTCCAATTAGAATTAAAAAGAAACCCACCTCCTCTCAAATATTTCTCTCTCTACAATCCTCTATTGAAGAAGGTCAAGAACTTGGAGCTAGGGCTTGGATTGAAGGTGGTTTCTTCATCAATTTTCTTGGGGAATCTTAACAAAGGTATGATAACCCTTGATCCTTGATTATCTTTCCTTCAAGGAATCCATTAAAAAGGGTTTCAAAAGTCTTCAAAGAACAAAACTTCTATTTTCTATTCTAGGTATGGGTTCATGGGTTCAAAGTCATTATATTGGTGAATTGAAGTTCTATTTATGATTTAAAGATGATTTTATATGAAACTTCTTCAAGAACACATGTTTTCATTAAAAGCCTAGAATTTGCTTATGAAGTGGGTTTAATGCCTATGATTTAATGTTGATGAAATTGTGTTTAGATCGGATTGTATTATTGATTTATATGGTTTTCTATATCTATTTATGATGAATTGTTGGTATATGGATGAATTGAGGATTGTGGCCTTATGGGCAAGTTATGGGTGAATCACCTTGTGGTGATAGAATTGTTGGGAATTGAGTAATGGTGATTATGGCTTTGGAGGATGGTACGTTGACTTAATCTCATATTATTGGTAGAATTGTTCTTGATGTTGATCCACTTGAAAGGTGGAGGTGTTTATAGATTGGATTGTATTGTTGATTTATATCGTTTTCTATATCTATTTATGATGAATTGTTGGTATATGGATGAATTGAGGATTATGGCCTTATGGGCAAGTATGGGTGAATCACATTGTGGTGATAGAATTGTTGGGAATTGAGTAATGGTGATTATGGCTTTAGAGGATGGTAAGTTGACTTAATCTCATATTATTAGTAGAATTGTTCTTGATGATGATCCACTTGAAAGGTGGAGGTGTTTACTTATTTTGTACATTGTGACCATGGCCTTGAAGGCATAGTATGAGAAATTTAAGTGTTACATGACATTTTATGAATGGACATTCAATGGAGCTAATGTGATCATGTTATGAACGTAAATGTGTTATTATTGAAAGGCTTTTTTCTCAAATTGACACTCATGAATGTTGATGATAGAATATGAAGGATTCTCCAATTTATTGCATATCTCGAATTGGTAGAGCTTGTGCATCATTTTCTTGTTTAAATGATTATATTATTGGTTGTTGAATCCTCGGATCGGTAGGCTAGTAGCACCCTTCCACTCATGATAATAATGAACCTTGGAATCGGTAGGCTTATCGCACCCTTCCATTAATGATAGTAATGAACCTTGGAGTCGGTAGGCCTATGGCACCTTTCCATGAAGGTTAATGATGAGACTTGAATCGGTAGTCCCATGGCACCCTTTCAAGAGGAGTTAATGAGCTTTCCTAAATGAACCTTGAAACGGTAGGCTTAAAGCACCCTTTCACGTGTTAATGAATGTAATTTGGAGTTGGTAGGCCAATGGCACCTCTCATATGTGATAATGTCAAGGTAACGAACTAGTCTATGGGAATGTAGGCTAAGCATCGAGTGGATTTGGTTAGACGGAAACTCCCCCAATAGTTAGGCATGAGTTTCAATGATCGTCTACCTTATCCCATAAACTATGTGCCTGCATAGGTAGCTAGTGGATCCATTAAGCTATATATACCGGTCTTCCTTAGGCAAGTAGACCACCTCTTTACGGTGTGGGGACTTATGACACTGGATTCCATGACAAGCTCTCATGGTCTATGTCGGTTAAACGCTTACTTCCCATCATGTGAGATTTCATTATGGTTTCTTGATAGGTTCTACAAAGTGTAGGTAGTAGTATGGGATGCTACCTATACATTGCACGAGTAGGCTTGGAGAGGGTCATTGTGAGTTTCTCTAAATCCTAATGTCTGTGAAATAAATGTGCCCTAAATGAGGTTATTAAAGAATGTTGGCTCTCAAATGCTTAATAGGAGATGCATGCTATACTTGGGTTATATTATGAGTTATTTTCCCTTGTCATGTCTTAATTAATGATATACCTCTTATGTATGAATATTGTGCAAAGGTGAAAGAAAGGAATGATAAGTTGCTTTAAGTGACCTAAATGTGGTGCCTTAGTATGGATGGTGGTATGGGACACCATCCATACATTGCACGAGGTATAGCATAAGGGTTGCTTGAGGTGAAGGTCCAAGGTAAAGGTTTTCATGTTGATATTGTTTAAAGGTGATATTATGACTTACTTGATGTTTATGCTTGTCTTGTATGTCTTCTATGCAATGGTTCATGATACTTCAAAAAGTGGCATAATGCATGGTTTCTAGCCAAAATGTCCCTTTTAAAGCATGTTTTGCATAGTCATCATACTTGGTACATTTTGTGTACTAACCCATATTCTTCATGTTTTTACTACAAGTGTAGGTTCTAGCAAGTGATCCCTCCTAGCTAGTTTTTAGTGTTGGATTGCTTTCCTCCAAGACTTGGTACGTCCTTATGGATTCGAGGACAAGACTTTTAAGTTCTTTTGATCATGTAATAGACACTTTTAGTTATTGTTTCGATTGTAAAGGGTTGTGTCCCTACTTATGTTTTGTGATTGTGTCTAAGACGGCCATGTGAGACTTAGACTTCCGTTGTGTGTTTTTAAAGTTGTTTTAATGAAGTTTGAATGTGTGGATGTAAATAAGTTTATCATTCCGCACTATTATCAATATTGAATGCAATGAATGACTATGTGGCTTGTATAAGACCCCTTTGGGGTCGAGTACGCCTTGTTATGACTTGGGGGTGCTCCCGGGTTGTGACACTAGACCCAGGAGCAAGTTGTCTTTTACAACTCCTTATGTTGCAAATAAGTTTGAAATTCTTCCTGAGAAACTTAGTGAACCATTCAGTGTTTCCACACCTGTTGGTGATTCCATTCTAGCAGAGAGAGTCTATCGTGATTGTCCCATTTTTGTCAATCACAAGGGTACTATGGCTGATTTAATTGAGTTAGACATGGTAGACTTTGATGTCATTCTTGGTATGGACTGACTTCATGCCTGTTATACCTCCATAGATTGCAGAACTCGAATTGTCAAGTTTCAGATTCCTAATAAGCCAGTTATAGAGTGGAGTAGTAGTTCAGTAGTGCCTAAGGGTCGTTTCATTTCGTACATTAAGGCAAGAAAGTTAGTTTCAAAGGGTTGTATCTATCACTTAGTCCGAGTTAATGACTCAAGTGCTGAAGTACCTCCCATTCAATCAGTTCCTATAGTAAGAGAGTTTCCAAAAGTTTTTTTGATGATCTACCCGGAGTCCCTCTCGAGAGAGAAATAGACTTCGGGATAGACATCATTCCAGATACTCGTCCTATCTTTATTCCGCCATACAGAATGACACCAGCAGAGTTGAAAGAGTTGAAAGAGAAGTTAAAAGATCTATTAGACAAGGGTTTCATTCGACCAAGTGTCTCACCTTGGGGCGCTCCGGTCTTGTTTGTGAGAAAGAAAGATGGTTCCCTTAGGATGTGTATATATTACCGTCAATTAAATAAGGTTACCATCAAGAATAAGTATCCTCTTCCAAGGATAGATGATTTATTTGATCAACTTCAGGGTGCCACCTATTTTTCGAATATTGACCTCAGATCAGGCTACCATTAGTTGAAAGTTAGGGAATGTGACATCCCAAAGACAACATTCAGGACTAGATATAGTCATTATGAGTTCTTGGTCATGTCCTTTGGTTTGACCAATGCACCAGCAACGTTCATAGATCTTATGAACAGGGTCTTCAAACCTTATTTAGATATGTTTGTTATCGTCTTCATTGATGACATACTAATCTATTCAAGGAATGAAGAAGATCATGCTAGTCATCTCAGAATAGTTCTTCAGACCTTGAAGGATAGAGAGTTGTATGCCAAGTTCTCTAAGTGCGAGTTTTGGCTTGAGTCTGTGGCATTCTTGGGCCATATTATTTTCGGTGTTGGTATTAGAGTTGATACTCAGAAAATTGAGGCAGTGTAGAATTGGCCTAGACCCACATCTCCAATTGATATTAGGAGTTTCTTAGGCTTGGCTGACTATTATAGGAGATTTGTTGAGGGTTTCTCATCCATTTCATCTCCTTTGACGAAGTTGACTCAAAAAACAGTGAAGTTTCAATGGTCTGAAGCTTGTGAGAAAAGTATTCAGGAATTAAAGAAGAGGTTGACTAGTGCCCCAGTTTTGACCTTACCAGAGGGTACTCAAGGTTTTCTGGTGTACTGTGATGCATCCAAAGTTGGTTTGGGTTGTGTGTTAATACAGAATGGCAAGGTGATAGCCTATGCCTCCAGACAGTTGAAAGTTCATGAGAAGAATTATCCAACCCATGACTTAGAGTTGGCTGCGGTAGTTTTCGCCTTGAAGATTTGGCGACACTACTTGTATGGTGTTCATACTGATATATTCACTGATCATAAGAGTTTGCAATATGTGTTCACTCAGAAAGAGCTCAATCTCAGACAAAAGAGGTGGTTGGAATTACTAAAGGATTATGACATGAATATTCTTTACCACCCAGGTAAGGCTAATGTGGTTATTGATGCTTTAAGCAGGTTATCTATGGGTAGTACCACCCATGTTGAGGAAGAAAAGAGGGAGTTAGCCAAAGATGTGCACGAACTTGCACACCTGTGAGTCAGACTTATGGATTCCACAGAAGGAGGAATAGTGGTGACGAACGGGGAAGAATCATCACTAGTGTTAGAAGTGAAGGAAAAACAAGACCAAGACCCCATTTTGCTTGACTTGAAGGCAAATGTTCAAAAGCAAAGAGTATTAGTTTTTGAACAGGGGGGATATGGTGTGTTGAAATACCAAGGTAGATTGGTGTACCAATGGTGGATGAACTCCAAGGGAGAATCATAGAGGAAACTCATAGCTCCAGATATTCCATCCATCCGGATTCCACCAAAATGTACCGTGATTTGAGAGAAGTATATTGGTGGAATGGTATGAAGAAGGACATTGCTGAATTTGTTGCTAAGTGTCCAAATTGCCAACAAGTGAAAGTAGAGCAACAAAGGCTTGGTGGTTTGGCTCAAAATATAGAACTTCTAGAATGGAAGTGGGAGATGATTAATATAGACTTCATCACAGGGTTACCAAGGTCTCGCACGCAACATGATTCTATTTGAGTGATTGTCGATAGAATGACAAAATCAGCCCATTTTTTGCTTGCCGGTGAAGACTACCAACTCAGCAGAAGATTATGCTAAGCTTTATATTCAGGGGGTGGTAAGACTTCATGGAGTTCCAATCTCTATTATTTCAGATAGAGGTGCACAATTTACTACACAATTCTGGAAATCTTTCCAGAAAGGTTTAGGCTTAAAGGTGAACTTGAGCACTGCCTTTCATCCTCAAACTGACGGGAAAGCAGAGCGCACTATTTAGACCTTCAAAGATATGTTGAGAGCTTGCGTGATTGATTTCAAGGGTAATTGGGATGATCACCTACCTCTCATTAAATTCTCTTACAACAACAATTATCATTCTAGCATCCAGATGGCTCCATATGAAGCTCTTTATGGGAGAAGATGCAGATCTCCTATTTGATGGTTTGAAGTTGGTGAAGCAGGGTTGATAGGACCAGATTTAGTTCATCAAGCTATAAAGAAAGTGAGAGTAATTCAAGAGAGATTGAAAACAACACAGAGTCTTCAGAAATCCTACACTGATGTTAGGAGAAGGGCATTAGAGTTCGAAGTAGATGATTGAGTATATTTGAAGTTTCACCCATGAAGGGTGTTATGAGGTTTGGTAAGAAGGGGAAGCTTAGTCCCCGGTATATTGGACCTTATCGCATAGTTCAGAGGATTGACAGTGTAGCTTACGAGTTGGAGCTACCACAGAAATTAGCGGCGGTTCATCCGGTATTTCACATCTCTATGTTGAAGAAGTGAATGGGAGATCCTTCATTGATAGTGAAAACTGAAAATGTTGGGATTAAGGATAATTTATCTTATGAGGAGATTCCGGTCCAGATTTTAGATCGCCAAGTTCGCAAGTTGAGAACAAAGGAGGTCGCATCAGTCAAAGTCCTTTGGAGGAACCAATTTATTGAAGAAGCTACTTGGGAAGCTGAAGGGGATATGAAGAAGAGATATCCACATCTCTTTGAATCCGGAGAAAATTTAGATCAAGGTACTAATCCTCTTCTTAGTACTAGCTAAATTATGAGTATGCATGTTGTTACCTGCTTTTGCTTGTTGAGTGTTGAACTTGATGTTGCTACCCTTAGCTTAGTGAAATAAAGCTCATTCGAGGACGAATGTTCCCAAGGGGGAGATATTGTAACATCTCGCACCTAGAAACAACTATAAAGAGTTTAGAATATGAAAATATTGACTTTTGGAAAGAATAAGGAAATCTGGAAATTTTGTCTAAGTTAAGAAAATGAGTTTTGGCCATTTTCAAATGCCCATAACTCCTACCTCAGGAGGAGTTAGGAGTAGCTCTTGATATGTTTGGAAAGCCCTTGGAGAGATCTTTCCAATGCCTTCGAGATTTACACGATTTCGACATCGTATGAGTGAGATATGACTTTCAGAAGTTGGGTTGTTGGATTGAGGAAAGTCCCAATCCGGATTTAAGAAAGGGCAAAGTAGTCTTTTCTATAATTAATTTCCTAATTTGATTTAGGAATTAATTGGGGTAAAACAAGACTTTATTTAGTTTTTAAAAAATTAGAATTTACACTAGCGCTTGGAGAGGAGAAGAAAGAAGAGAAAAGAGGAGAGAAATCAAGAAATCGCCAAGAACGTTCAAGCTTTGCAAGTGGAATTCATCGGGGGTGATCCCTATTAAGGTATGTGATATTTCTTTCATGTTGGGTTAGTTCACCCACACACTAACTTGTTTCAATTCAACGAAATTGGAGTTGTTTGAATGTTAAGAAAGTGAAGTTCTTGAAGAACATTGTTGAATTCTTGTGGGTTGATTGTTGAATGCCTAGTGTTGAATTTATTCATGTTTCCGGGTTGTTTTGCGGGTTAGATTGGTTGTATATTGAGGGTACAATTGATCCTAGGGGTTTGGGGAAAGTATCATGGATGTTTGGAGGGTTTAGAGATGAAAAACGGAGGAGAAAAGTCGAGAACACCTGGGTACAGGGGTTGGGGCGTCGCGCCTCTCAGCGCACCCCAAAATGTTCTCTGAGGTTTGGCCTCTGGCGCGTCGCCCCAGCCAGAGCGCCCCACCCAGCTCTCTGAGGTTTGGGGCCTGGCGCCCCACGCCTCTCAGAGCGCCAGTTCTCCCCATTCGTTCCCCACCTTCTCGTACGTGTTCCTAAGTGATGTACCTATGTTTCCTAGTCGATTCTAACATTCTAAAATACATCTAAACATCATGAAATCATCCATAAACATGAGATCATGAACCTTGAATCCATAATCCAATTCAAGGAAAGTTAAGATCAAAGTCAAGAGAAGTAAGAGTCAAGTCAAGATGAGTTCTTAGAGTTTTCCAAAAGTCTTTTCCAAATGTTTTAACTTTGTTTTAAGACTTACAGTTCAAGTTGAGTAAAGAGTAAAGTTTGAATTTCATTTCTTCAAAAGTATATGGGGACTAAGTATTCCCAAAGAGATTTAAAATGTTTTCACATTTAAATAAGAACAGAAATTGAGATTTCCAAAGAGCCTTCGGGCTAGTTTTCAGAAAAGAGTAATAACTTTCTAAATGAAGCAAGCAGGGAAACTAAGATTTCCAAAATAGCCTTTGAGTTAATTTTTTGAGCACTAATCTCAAATCACAGAAGAAGTATGTTTTAAAAACATAAGAACTAGTATATTTTGGGAGTAGTATTGAGCACCGAATTGAGGGAGCATTCAAAGAACCCACAGCCCTCATAGAACCATGTAGCCACCATGGGTAGAAAAGGATCATACTTTTTTTGGATGAATCCTTTTCAAGATAGACTAGTGGATCCATTAAGCAGTTCAGGTTCTGTACCTTTGGCCGGGAATAGAATGCTCTGGAAACGTGAGGTTGATCGTTGTATCATCACTATAGCTCTTATGTGATGGTTGTCGGTTAGAGAAACTCCCACAATAGTTATTGTATTTCTATATACATTAGTTCATTTGTATTTCTACATACATCTCAGATTTATTGTATCTTTGCATACACACAGAGTTTATAGCATGTTTTAAACAACTTTTCTTTATATTGCACTTGCTTTAAATTGCTTTATATTGAAATGAGTCAGTTAGGTTAAGTTGAGTGAGCCAGGTAAGTTATTCAGTTTCTTTCAGATTCATACTAGCCTATGTGTGGTTTAGCATTCCAACTCGCATACTCGTACATTCGGTAACCAGGATCAGCATCTAGCACCTCGTTGATCCAGTTGAGCAGCTCAGAGTCAGTGGTGAGCCTCCTTGCATTCCGGAGGACTCTTTTATTCGCTTTCAATCTTTCATCTATTAGGATGTTGTGGAGTTTGTCCCAACATCCATCTCAGTATTTTAGAGGCTTCATAGACAGTCAGATAGTTATTAGTTCAGATGTCTTTCTTTATCTTTCAGATGTTGTTTAAGACTTGCCATTTTGGCCAACTTATTATTCTTTAAGTTATTATTTGAGACTGTTTCATTGAGTTAAGTCTTCCGCTGAGTTAGGTAAATCAGACCAAGGGTTCGCTTGGGGCCAGAAATGGTCTCCCAGTGCCAGTCCCGCCCAGGGTGTAGGCTCGGGGCGTGACAGATATTCTCGAGGAGTTGGTTAGTGTCGTGTATGAAACAAATGAAAAAGGGAATTTTGTTATTGTTTTAAGCAGTGATACGGATATTGTTGCATCTGCATCAAAGGATCCATCAGTGAATCATAAAGAGCAATTAACACCTTTTTCATTAAGTTCCTTTGTGTTTTGATCCTCTTTTCTATCCTATGGTGTGGTTCTAGTCTATTTTATGTTTACTCATTTATCTATTTAATTAATGAAATTAAAGTATTATGTTATACACTGTTACATTCTGTTTTTTCCTTTTCTTTTTTAAATATTTGCAAGACGATTAGCTATATTAAGAAGGATCATTTGACTTTTCAGTAATGAATAGCTTAAATTCATAATATGTACGGCTTTATACCTATTTAAGGTTAAATTCTGTTATTTTTAATTCACCTAGAAGCCACAGCACAATGTGTAGGATATGTAAGTCCAAGGAAATGGTCTCTGTTGTTTTCTCAACTTCTGTAATTTGTCAGTGAAACTATAAAACTGGCAGTTTCAATTTGTTGCCATTTGCACGATCGTAGTCGGAAAGTACATGAATAAAAAAGAAATACATAGTTGTGTGATAGATATGGTATTATGTTTCCTGAACTTCTCATCCAAGTGCAAATAACGTCGAACAAAAGGTCGCCTTTATTCTTGGCAAAAAAGCCGTTCTTTGGTTTTGGAATCTAATGAATATCCATCACCTGTATTGTCCTTTGCTTGTTTTCGCTTCACAAAAGCAAAAACAGTACATCAACAGTTAATAAAATCCAAGTAGAGAAACTAATTGTAAATGGAATATACACTATTATAAAACTAACTTTTGCAATTGCTATTACATCAACAGTTGATAAAATCCAAGTAGAGAAACAACAGCTTTTTGATGCTAACAGAAGACTACCACCTGGAAGCTGTACATTATAAGATTCAAATACGTTCACTAATGCATCTAGTCTTCTGATGTGCTTCTTGTAATTAAGTTTCTAATCAAATTTGCCTTCCGTGTCTTGTTATATTATGGAAGTACAATGCTTATGAATAGAAAGTATCAAGTATTGGTTAAAACTTCCAAGTCCTAACTTAATATAACAGAGAGTTTAGTCGATCTTATTCGTTCTTATCTCTAGATAATGCAAGAGAGAACCTCCCACAAGGAAAGGTACGAATATGGAAACTTTTCTGCCATTTGAAACGGAAAAATACAACCAAGCATCTCAAACACTGCTTCCTGGATCAAGCCAAAACCTTATGTTACTTTGGCACATTTCTTTGCGTTCTTGACAGAATCATAGATCAAGCCAAAACCAGTATATTTTCCTCCTCCAAAATGGGCCCTGAACTTAAAGCAAGGATAAAACTTTGTAACTACTGTTATAATCCTAACATACTGAAGCCACCATAAATACATATCCTAAGCGTGTGCTTCCAATTACAAGTGAATCAAATTTGAGATTTTTGTCTACTTTAGAGATAGAATGTTTTCGATAGATCCTTGAAAGTAAATGAACACAACATGATCAGATTAAATAAGTTAAAATCAATGAGAACTCAAAATAACAAGTTGAGAGAACCATCTTTAATAACTGGAAAACAAGATTAACCTTAAGATGAATCAAATATATCACAGTAGCTTTAATACGATCTCTACGTTATCTTAGAACATGCATCTAAAAATAAGAAAACTCATCGATTTAAACACGAGTTGTCAAACACCTATCGTTGTTCATTTCTGTATCTCCAACCATACTTCTTTAGTCCATCTACAATGCTCAAACAAGTGAGAATTAGTCTCCATCACTTGTTCATCACACAGGCAACAATCAGTCTCATCATCTTAAATGTGGAGCCTCTCTTTCCTCTCTTCTGTTAGTAGTCTACCATGTACAACCAGCCATACCAAAAATCTATGCCTAGGCAAGGCTATAGAGGTCCATATTAATTTTGCATTCTTCAGTTATGGTCTCTGACCTATGATTGCCAAGTAGCTACTTGTAATACAATACTTCCCATCTTTTGTGAGTTGATACCTGTCTTGACTGTACCATTGATGCATTTGTGCCTTGAGAGCAGTTAGTTTCCTCCAATACCAACTGCTGTCCACTGGGGCTGTGTGTTGCCAAATAGAGATATCCTCTTTTATATTTATGCCATGTACCCACTTAACCCATAATGATTCCTTGTTGACTGTTAAATGCCAAATAAGTTCCTCACAGAGGCAACATTCCAATTACTACTACCTTTAATGCTTAATCCTCCTTGACTCTTTGGAAAACATATTTGTTCCCATGATACTAATGCAACCTTTCTTTTATCCTCAGACCCTCCCCATAGATAGGTTCTACAAATTTTGTCCACTTCTTTCAATACACACTAAGAAAGGATAAAAAAGGCTCCCCAAAAACTCTGTATAGAGAACAAGACTGTATTTATCACTTGTAGCCTACCTGCATATGACATATGCTTAGAATAAGTCACAGTGATCCTTTGAGTGATTTTAGCAATGAGTGCATGACAATCCATCAACTTGCATTTCTTAGGAGAGAGAGGTAGACCCAAATATTTAATAGGAAATTCCCCAATAGTGAACCCAGTCCTTATTAACAGTTCGTCTCTAATGCCAGCATCTACTCCAGCTAGAAACAAACTTGACTTCTCCATATTTGCTTCCAACCCAGACACCTAGGTAAAGTGCGCCAATGCCTCCATAACTCTATTCACAGACTCCATATTACCTTTGCAAAAAATCATTAAATCATCCGCAAATATAAGATGAGTAAGCTTCAATTTCTTACACAGGGTGGAATTTAAAGTTTGGTAAATTCCCCATACTATTCAGTATTCTAGATAAATATTCCATCACTAGCACAAACAACAATGGTGACATGGGGTCCCCTTGCCTAAGCCCACTCTTACCAGCAAAGAAACCATGGTTTCCACCATTCACTTTCACTGAAAATTTTGGAGTTGTCACATATAGCATTATCCATTTGACCAACTCCCTAGGAAACCCAAAACCAATCAGCATCTCCTCTAGGAACTCCCAACTAACCATGTCATAAGCTTTCCTCAAATCTATTTTCATAAGGCATCTTGGAGAAGCATTCTTCCTATTGTAGTGTCTCAATAACTCATGGCAAAGAAGCACATTATTCATCATAGATATGCCTTTGACAAATGTGGATTAATTTTATGCTACTATATGACTAATTTGTTTCCTTAGTCTGCTACAAATCATTTTAGATATGATCTTATAGATGACATTACATCAGGAAGTAGGTCGAAACTGGCTGGGAAACTCAGGACTTTCTACCTTTGGAATAAGAGCAATACTAGTGGAATAACTTGCCTTAGAATCTTGCTGGTTTAAAAGAATTCTAACACTGCTCTAGTTACATATTGCCCTACTATGCCTTATGAAGTAGAAACCACTTCCAAAACCATCCGGACCCGGGCTCCTAATTTTGTTAATCTTGAACACTATCTCCTTAACATCATGTGGACCAAAAGGTTGGATCAGCTCCTTTCTGCGCACCTCAGTAAGCATTGGCCCCTGTTTTATTATTAATCCACTAACATGCCCTCTGTTTTCTGTTTTACTACCAAGACGGCCGTCATAAAACTGAACAAACATATTAGCAATTGTGGTCGGATCATTTTGTGAAACTCCTGAACTATCGTTTAGTCGAGTAATAGCATGCTCAGCTTCTTGTGCTTTATGATTGAGTAGAAATACCTTGTGTTATCATCACCCAATCTAATCCATGTAGCTTTACTGCGCTGTTGCAAGAAAACTTCAGTCAAATAGGAAGACTTCCTAAACTTGTGATAAGCCTAGTATTCTAATTGTTGACGTGCCTCATCTATGGGACAAGAATGTAGTGCTTCCTGTGCTTTCCGTAATGTTTCCCTGTTTGTATTGGCTTCAACAACAATATTTTGGAAAGCTTCTGAGTGTAACCTCTTTAGCCTCCGCTTCGAAAGTTTAAGTCTCCTCACCACCTTATACATCATGCAACCCTCTATATGTACACCCCATCCTTCCTTCACAATTGTTAGATATCGAGGATGTTGTGCCCACACATTACAAAATTGGAAGGATCTTTTCACCCTAAGACTGTCTAGTAGAGTGATTTTTGTGGGGCAATGATCACTTATGCCCTTAGGAAGGAAAGTGGCCTTGCAAGAAGGCATAATGTTTAACAAGTCTTCATTAATAAAAATCCAATCAATATTTGAGAAGATTCTATGGTTTGCATGCTTATCACTCCATGTATATCGAGGACCTTGCACTGGGAGTTATAGAAACCCACTTTCTACAACACAATTATGGAAATCTACCACCTCCGACCATGCTACACCATTCCCACCTATCCTGTCTTCCGCCTTCAAAACAGAATTAAAATCACCTAGCACCATCCACGATTTCCAACACCTTTTACTTTGTTGCACCAAATTTTCCTACAACTCCTTCCTTTCCTCCTTAGTGTTAAAGGCATACACATAGGATATTTCAAAGGAGATTTGCAGGGGTATACACAGAACTTCACAAGTAATCAATTGAGCAAATTTCACTAGAGTGTTAACTCTATAATAATCAAGCCTCTATGTGATCCAAATTCTACCGTTGTAGTGGTTATTAAGATTGGTGTCAAATTTCCAGCCAGCAAACATCCTTATATCTAATTCATCCATCTTGTCCCTCTTAATTTTTATTTCCAACAGACCTATCAAATTCACCTTCTCATTATTGCAATGGATTTGGACTTCCCTTTGCTTATTGGGGCCATTAAGCCCCCTCACATTCTAATTTAGAATGCTAACCATCCCCTGAAGCATCAATAGCCAGTCCACCCAAATTTCCTCTAATCTTTGAATTTTCCTCCTTTCTCTGTAGAAGCTGGAAACAATTAACATTAGCTTGCTGATACTATCATGGAGATGCCAATTGTGGTGTTCTCCAAATTTGCGTTGGAACCTGCCACCCTTCACTACTAATGCCTCCTTTTTTCACTTTGTTTCCCTTTGCCTTCCCTACATCATTGTGGTGTCTTGGTGTTTCCTCTTCATTGTTTTGATGCCTCATGTTAGTTTCTAAAGTCTGTTTCAGCACCCCTTCCACTCGTTGCTTCACTTGCCCATCTCTAGGAACCTTCTTCTTCAATCTGCAGACCTCCTCACTATGTCCATTCTTCTTACAATATTTACACAGTGTGGGCTTCCTGTCATATTACACTGTTTGTTCGATAAACTGTCCTCTTTCATTTTTGAAGTTCACTACTTCTGGTAATTGTGCCCCCAACTCAACCTCCACCAATATCCGTGCAAAATTCAACCCACTCATCTGCTAAGTGTTATGATCTACCATGAGAGGCCTACCTATTAGACTGGCTATTTTATTCAGTCCTTTCATACTCCAATATTTGAAGTCTAACCTTGTAAATTTGATCCAGATTGGCACTGTTGATAACTCCTCCCTGGTGAATTCAAGCTCTGGCATCCACTCATTGACAATAAATGGCTTATTATCAAAGTGGTAGATACCTCCCTGTAGTACTTCCTGTTTCATTGCCTCAGTGTTGAACCTCACTACTATCACCCCATTCTGAAGCATGGCCACTTTGTCTATACCTCGTATACCCCATATTCTGTGGATGTATCCTTGTATCACCTGAAATGGGGGGGGGGGGTGAGCTCCTAGAACATAGCATACCACAGCCTTACTTCAAAACACGATCTCTGTTTTAATATCCTCTATCTCAATCTCCACCATTTGTTGTTCCCCTAGTTTCAATGGAGCCATATATTCCAACTTATATTCTGCATTAGACAACTTTGCAATGTGAAAGTCATCCAAAATTGGCCTCTTCTGTGTTTTAGAATTAACCTCCTCTTCAACCTCACTGCCCATGATTGCTTGATACTACTGATTATACCCAATTGGCTAGCACTTGGTGGAGTCTATAGCTTCTTCCAAATGATTTGTGCCTCAAATTGCTGCTTACGTATTGCTTCCTTTACGCCTACTACTATTCCATTAACTATGGATGGAATAACATCAGTAGGTTCCCCAATTTCTATTTCAGCAGTGAATTCCTCATGTTCCTGACTTAAATCGACCCTCTTATTCTTCAAATTGACAGTGCCTTGTGTTCCCCCAACTTTAACACTAGATCCTTTTGATTGTTGCCCTAATTCGACATTTGTAGCTTCCATTAGAGACAGTTTCCTCCCTTTCTATGCGTTTCGCTTCATGCTCTGCATCTTTTTTTCCATGACCGCCTTTTGAGTGGGTATACAAACTCTCCTACCCATGGTGAACGCAAGTTATGCTAACTTGCATCGACGGAGAAGCATCCCGATACAACTAAAATAATTACCGATAGGCCTATATTCAATTGTGTACTCTACTTGATTTCCACCATTTTTATGCTTAATTGAATAATTACTAATGATGAATTTATCAACACCGGGGATAGCTTCATGATCCGCAGGGGTGCTGACTTCACAATGACACAATTTTGTTAATTGTGTCTTCAAAAATTCATATACCGTGCGAGTGTAACACTGAATTACCTATTCCCCCACTTGAAAAATGACTCACTTATAATATGAAATTCCTTTGACCGATATTTTGCTTCCAACTCTTCTCATGCTTAGCTCTTATAGCTAATTCATATTGGTGTACAAATAGCTTCAAGGTGCTTTGATGGGAGATGAATCCATCAAAAAATGCATGCATTCCCTCACTTGTTTGTGTAGATAACATACCAGTCCAAAAGAATACATCAAGGTACGCATGAACCTATTTCTCCTTCTAAATATAAAGCTTGTTGAACCAATCCATTGTTTGCAAATCATATTTTGCAATATATTCTGCCCATCTTATCTCAAAGTTTTCAACACTAATACTATCAAGGATCGTGGACTTGAATTCTCCACGTGCAATTTTAGAATTGGGAAGCCCACTTAAGTAAAGTGGCAACTTTGAGAATATATGCCAAATACAATATCTATGTATAGTTTGTGGCATCACTTTTGCAATGGCTGGCTTAATGCTCGGGCACTGATCATTTATGATAGCATTCGGGTGAACATTTCCCATGGCCTCAAGCCAAGTTCTAAGAACCAATTAGTAACTAACGATATCTTGATGAGACATGAGAGCACATCCTAGTAGTATCGATTGTCTATGGTGATTGATGTCAACAAATGAATCATATGGCATATTGTAGCGATTCACAAGATATGTCCTATAAAAAAATATAACATCATGGAAGTGCTCATAAGCTGCCTTACAATGTGAATGCACCCATACCACATTTTTCAGCCTTCAACTATTATCAACGTCTATTGAATAGAAAAACTCCTTATCTTTTATTTGGATTTCATGAAAAAAGTTAAGCAATGATTGCTCTCCTTCTAGCATTTCAAATTTTCTACTCTTCAAAATAAAATTCCTTCAATCCTTTGGAGTGCAAACCAAATTTTGTGGTACACTACGTTGAACCTCGGCAAGACTAATGTTCTTAAAGGGTCTAATTCCAGATCAATCATGAGCCACAAGACCCCTTTTCAAAGATGGACTAATCGACTTGTGACCAGCCATTAACCAAGATATGAAAGGAAGCAATTCATGATTGAGCTCATTAAAAACTTTAGAGACACGCCAAAAACCATAGCTATCAACAATGGCAGTGATCCTAGCTTTACAATTGTTACTCTTTGTGGTATACTTAACTTTGGATTTCTAGCTCGATCACAACAATAAGTTAAATACTTAGCAGTGTAACCATCTATCTTTTTGGAATTTCTTTTCATAATAGAAAATCCTTTCAATCGTGCATGCTCTTTGTACAATGCAAACGAAGAATTTTCATCATTAAATTGCATTCTAGAGATTGGACAAACACTCACATCCTCTTTCAGTTAAAGTATCATATGGTTCACCATCAACATTGTACTCTTTAAACTCATCTTCTAAAACGTGTTCCTCATTGTAATTTTAGGGAATAACAAACACTTTAATACCCTTTAATTAAAAAAGGAAAAATAAATCAATTTATTTTAAACTAAAAAGGCTTGTATAGTCTTTGTACGTTTCTAGCCAAATTCGGGCCAAATTTTTCTGGCCGTTTAGCACTTCCCAAAAAAATAATCTTCAACTTTAATTTGTAATAAGTGGGGGATAATGAAGAGTCTATCAAAGACATTCACCAACAACATTAATTATATTCCCTTCTTTCATCCAAATTTAAAATCATCTTACTTCCTACATTAGGTTAAAATATATGCATTATTTGTAAAATTTCCAATACCAATTTGTAATTATAAGAATCCTTACCATCATCCACTTCTAATCCTGAATTTGTGAGTTCAAGTCACAAAGAAAGCGAACATGTGGGAGTTTTTAAAGAAGGGTAAAAAGTTGTTTGATATACGTACTATTGTTATTTTTTAACAATTATTTGAATAGGACATTGTACTACATGAAACAGTTTAATCTTTAGAGTTTCATATGATAAAGTTGATTCTTTTACATTTCAACTTTCTTATTTCTTAGAGTAAAACCATATTTAAGTTGTTCAAGAATCAAAATATCATAATCTCTGATTATTTCAACAATTTAAATTAATTAATAATACTTGAAATTGAATATAATTTAATAATGCCCCAAGTGTGCGTGACCATTTCTTTTAAAATTAAAGCTGCATAAAAATTGGTGCAATTGATTCGGCCGTACATATAAAAGACTATACTCTAACTTAGATCAACACTACTATTAATATGATATATTCATCACTTATTTATGGGCATGTAAAATTTCAAGCCTAATAAACTAAAGTAGAAAAACATGGAAAAACTAAATAACATTTTTATTTTGTAAAAGAGGAAATATAAAAGAGGCTAAGATTAGAGTAAATCACTCAACACGATATGAGATTGATTAATTTGTTTCTTTGAGTGTTATAAGAGATTCATATTCTATTAACTTGAGTAATATTATGTAGAATAGCCACTTATTTATTATTTTGTCTTTATTTCTATATTTTGATGGAAATTACTGATGTATTAACTTCAGTACTCAACGGGCTTTCAATTGCAAATTAAATATATGAGTAGGTATATTTATGATAAATAGTCTTAATCATTGAAAAATTTGTGATGCTAATTTTGATATATTAAATATTTTTTACATTATGCATTTATTAAAATACATAGTAATATATTTTGCTGCGCGAAGCGCGGATCAGTTACCTAGTTTAAGATATATTTGTCATTGCTACATTTTATGACCCATTGAACATATGTTTTCTTATAATTTTTATCATTCTAATGAATCTATAAAAAAATATACGGGACACATGTGCAACATTCATGTCCAGAAACTACTATATATATATATATATATATATATATTACTAAAACTTCTTACTAAAATTGAAAAAAAATATTATTTTATTATTTAAATTTTCTTCCTGAAATATGAGCCATAGGCCATAACAATGGGATGTTGTATTTTCCATCTAATAAGAAATATGTAAATATAAATAAGATAATATAGCCTCTAATAATATGAATATGTCAATATGACTTATCCTCAATAATCACTTATTATGCACTTTGCATGTTTGATATCCCATATCAGTAAATACACAAAATGATATTATTAATAAAATTACACTTTTTCTTTTCATGTTATCAATCTTTGTTCTAACAAAAAATGTCTTGTAGAAAAGAAGAGAGAGGAATGATTGCTATTTGATAATCTATAAAAATGGCGGTAGAAAAATGATAACTTTAACTTCATACATACATATATTCCAAAAGTTCATAATAATGATTAAAATTTTACTACATCACATTGAATTCATCAGAATTGCAAAAGAAACATAAAGAGAGAAATCTCATAATGGAGAGAGAGAAAGAGATTCGAGAAACTACAGATATCCAAAGAAAGTCTTCAACTGATCGTCTGTCACAACCCAAAGTACTCTCTAGATGTGACATGACGTATAAGATCTACGACATGCCCTACACAAGTCACCTAGCATACATCATACAAGATAAATAGAAAATACATTTAAAAGACAACTTTCATATCATAAAAGAGTTTGACATAAGCGGAAGTCTACACAGTCATGACAAGCCATCTACTACAATATAAGAGTGGTTGGGACATAACTCATACACCAAATAAATCATCCGAAAACTAGAAAGACATACGGAAAATAAATGTGTCTCGGTCCTCGAAACATGAGGACTCACCAACTCTTCGAATCTAGTAGAATGATCAACTAGCCATAAGTGTGAGAGGTAGGAGCATCAGACCCTACATTAATGAGACAATGTAGACACAAGTATGCATTAAAATATGAAATGTACTAAGTATGGATCAATATGCATAAAAATAAACATGATGCTATATTTAAAATGTTAAAGAAGCTACATCGTATGAATCATAAGATATGGTCAATGCATTTAAAATAAGAGACATAAGAAAGCTTTAAAGAAACATGTTTGTTTTCTGGGATATTAGCTTTAATCAACAGTAAGACCATGAGAGGTGGAATCCAGTATATCCTCATACAGAAAGAAGGAGATTGTACTTTCCAAGGTAGGATCCGTACACATCATCTTTTGCTAAAGTGGATCCACTAGCTAGGTCATTTAAAACAATCCTATGGGGGCATATAGTTTGGGACTACATGTTGCTACAAGAGACTATCCTATTTGAGCCTCCACCTCAAATTTCTTCTCGGTGCTAAGTCAAAATCTCAACGGAATAGATAATAAACCATTCTCATCATAACGTAGGAAAAACAATGTTCAATACCAATCCACATCTTTAAAATCTAAACATATAATAGCTCCTTAAAACATAATTGAAGCATAGGTGAGAAAAACTTTCACTTATGTGAATCTATATGTGAGAAATACCTTTCACAATCATAATTATTTTCATATATGAGAAAACCTATCACCAATGAAATTAATACTTTCATCTAAAAACACCTTATCATCATAAACATCATTTTCACAGGATATGCATAGCTTTTCAAATTCATACTTCATACGTTCATGAGTTCTTCACAAGTTCATAGTAAAAAATTGTGGATAATGTATGGGTTCGTATGATTTCAACTCAATATCATGTAATTACGTTAAATCATGCCGTAGAAGATTAGAAAAAAATAATTGAATCATAGTTGAATAGAATACACAGAGAATTAAGAAGAACCCTAATTTTATCAATTGAAATCATATTGAGGAATTGAAAACCTTAGGGACCCCATGGAGGAATGGACTCCATTGGTGGATACCCACATACCTTGATACTCAAAGCCTAAGAAAAATGGCGAATTGGAAACCTTGGAGTTAAACCCTAGTTTCTTCTTCTTTCTCGGCTTGAGGGAGAATTTGGGAGGATGAATTTGGTTGGGTTTTAGGGAAATAAGAGAATTTTAGTTTAAAATGGGTAGATTTAGGAATTGAAGTCTTTATATAGGACTTAGAATATGGGTCAAAATGACATAGTTTAGGCATAAAACGTATAGAAAAGACCCAAAACCCTTAAGAAATAATTGTTGGTACTGATCTACGGTTTGGACCTACGGACCGTAGAAAGTTCTACGGTTTGTCCTAGTTAACTATAGACAAAGTACTGGGACCTTAAAATTTACCCAACTTTGATGAGACCCTTCTACGGTCCGTAGTACTTCCTATGGTCCGTAGATCCAAATAGTAGAACTCAACTTTAACCCCAAAATTTTATGAAGTCTGGATTGCTAAATTGAACCCATCTACCACCCAAAGATCATTTGACGAACCGTCCTGGTCAGTCGTAGGATGAGATACTAAAACATAATTTTCAAAAAATATTTCCTACTTTCTATGATATTGGTATACGAACCATAAGATATACTACGAATCGTAGACTGGTCTCGTAGACCTGAACTAGTAGCTTAAAATATGCGATCTTTTCCATTTTTCAGAATTTTAGGTGTTACAATATCTCCTCCTTAGAAACAGTTGTCCTCTAATGGTACTCAAGGCAATATAAAGAGGGTAAGGGAAGAGATCTAATAACTCAACATGAATGCAATCACATAAATGCATATAATCAAAGAGAGAATTGGCTTTAAGCTAATATATACTTTAAAACATCATTGTATAAAACATACATACATGCATATGAAAACATGAGAATGACTAACACACATGAATCTGTAAGAACTAAATACCTCAGGATAGAGTATGAACTGAGTGCAAAAGATGAGGATATCGGAGCATCATATCGGCCTCAGCCTCAGCCTTCCAAGTAGCACCTTCAACCATTTGATTCCTCCACAACACCTTCACAGATGCAACTTCTTTATTTTTTTAACTTTTGAACTTGTCGGTCTAAGATATCAACCAGAACTTATTCATATGAAAGACTTTCATTAATACTAAGAATTTCCAATAGCACAATCAATGTCGGATCACTGATACACTTCTTCAATAAAAACACATGGAATAACAGATGTACCGATGATAAACCGGAGAGCAAGTCTACTTCATAAGCCACCTTGCGTATCCGTCTCAACACTAGATAAAAATCTACATAAAGGGGACTAAGTTTTACTTTCTTACCAAACCTTATGACACCCTCCATGGGCGAACACTTCAAGTAAACCCAATCATAAACATCAAACTCAATATCCCTTCTTTTAACATCATCATAGGACTTTTGTCGACTTTGAGCTATTTTCAACCCTTTATCTAATAAGCCAAACTTTCTCCATAGACTCATGTACCAACTCGATACCTATCAAAGCAACCTCAAAAACTTTAAACTATCCTAAAGGAGACCTACACCTCCAAACATAAAGAGCCCAAATGGAGCCATACCAACACTTGAATGGTAACTATTGTTATAAGTAACCTCAATTAAAAATTGATCATCCCAATTACCCTTGAAGTCATTTACGCATACTCTCAACATATACTCAAAAGTTTGAATCGTACGCTTGATTTGTCCATCGGTTTGAGGATGAAAGGCCGTCTAATCTTAACTCGGGTACAAAGACCTTTTTGGAACAAATTTCAAAATTGAGAAGTAACTTGGGTACCACGATCAAATATAATTGATAGGAGAACCCCATGCAACCTAACCATTTCCTTGATATACAATTTAGCATAATCATCCGCCAAATAAGAAGCCTTGACGGGAATGATATGAGCCAACTTCGACATACAATTGACAATAATCCAAATTGAATCATGTTGCTGTTGAGTGCGGGGTAAACCAACAATAAAGTTCATATTCAAATCCTCTCACTTCCAAGTAGGAATACTAATATCTTGAGACAAACCTCTGGAATTTTGGCGCTCAACCTTCACTTGCTGACAATTAGAACACTTAGCCACAAATTCTGGAATATCCTTCTTTATCATATTCCTCCAATAGACCTCTTGTAAGTGACGGTACATCTCGGTGGCTCCCGAGTGAATAGAATAACGAGAACTATGGGCTTCCAATAATTTATTCCCTCAAATAATCAACAGTTGGAACATAAAACCGATCTTAATAACGAAACACATCCTCTCCCCCTTGGGAGAAAGCCTCAATGCCTTTTTGGAGCAATGCTTCCTTCAACTCAACCAATATTAGATCAAGACATTGCTTAGCTTTCACATCCAATACAAAAGATGATTATGACCTATTTTGAACAATGACACCACCCTCATCGGAGTCAACCAAACAAACACCTGGCCGAGCTCTATGAACATTATGAACCAACTCTTTCTAACTATTAGCATAGGCCACACTACTCATCGGCAACTGACTTAAGGCATCTATAACCACATTAGCTTTTCCCGGGTGATAGAGGACACTCATGTCATAGTCCTTCAAAAGTTTGACCCATCTCTATTGGTAAATATTTAGATCCCTTTTCTTGAACACGTATTGCAAACTTTTGTTATTGGTAAAAACATCAACATGAACATTATAAAAATAATGCCTCCAAATATTTAAGGCAAAAATAACCGTCGCTAATTCCAAATCATGGGTAGGATAGTTCTTTTCATTAATCTTAAGTTGCCTTGAGTCATAGGAAATAACTTTCCCAATTTGAGTAAGAAAACATCCTATTTCGACCCTTGAAGTATCACAATACACCATAAACCCATCGCAACCTTCCGGCAAAGTCAAAACCACAACGTAGGTAAGCATATCATTCAACACTTGAAAACTATTTTCACATGCTTCTAACCAAAAGAACTTAACCTTCTTTTGAGTCAACGAGGTCAATGGAGACACAATAGAATAAATCCTTCCACAAACCATCTATAATATTCTTCCAAACCCAAGAAGCTATGAATATCCAAAGAACATAGAGGTCTAGGCCTATTCTTAACTACTTATGTCTTCTTAGGAACTACCTCAATACCGTTACCCGAGAGAATGTGACCAAGAAAATCCACGGATCTTGATCAAAACAAACATTAATTGAACTTAGAATATAACTAATGATCCTTAAGAATTTACAACACAATCCTCAAATGATCGGCATGCTTATCCTCATTCCAAGAATAAATAAAGATATCATCGATAAATACTGTAACACCTCAGATTTGAGAAGATGGGAAAAATTCATCTTTCTAGGGTCTGGTGTCAGGACCAACGGAAGCCACCGACGGACTGTGTATCAGACCACGTATTGTAGGTAGGGTCCCGTCGTTGTGTTCCAGACTTAGGGGTCTCTGATCCCACCTATGGCCGACTAGTACAATCCGTGGTTGGACCTACTGACTGTAGGTGTAGCCGTATGTGAGGGTCAACAACCATTTAGAGGAAAATAGCTTTTGGGCCACCTTCAAATGGTCATATGATTTAGAACAAAATGAATTAGATGGCCCATAACCTACCAAATTAAAGATAATTGAATCCTCTTCCCGACGCCACCGAGTTTGCTAAAATCCATAATCCACAGATGGACGGTCAGACAGAGCATACCATTTAGACCTTAGAGGACATGTTGAGAGCTTGTGATCGATTTCAGGGGTAGTTGGGATGATCACCTACCTCTTATAGAGTTCACCTATAATAATACCTTCCATTCCAGTATTCAGATAGCCCCATATGAGGCACTATATGGGCGTAAATGTAGGTCCCTGATTGGTTGGTTTGAAGTAGGTAAAGCAACCTTGGTTGGGCTAGATTCCGTTCATGAGGCTATGGAGAAAGTTCAGCTCATTAGAGATAGACTAAATACAACTCAGAGTCATCAGAAGTCCTATGAAAATATGAGGAAAAGGGACTTAGAGTTTGAAATCGATGATTAAATTTTCCTGAAGGTCTCACATATGAAGGGGGTGATGAGATTTTCCAAGAAAGGAAAACTCAATCCTAGATATGTAGGTCCTTACAGAATCCTGAAAAGGGTTGGTAATGTGGCTTATGAGTTAGAGTTGCCAGTAGAACTAACAGCGGTTCATCCAGTCTTTCACATTTCCTTGTTGAAGAAGTGTGTGGGTGATGTGGCATCGATAGTACCATTACATGGTGTGGATCTGAATGATAGTCTCACTTATGAGGAGGTGTCATTTGAAATTCTTGACCGACAGGTCGTAGATTGAGAAATATGGAAGTCGGTTCAGTAAAAGTTTGTGAAGTCAGTCCGTAGAGGGAGCTACTTGGGAAGCAGAAGCATAGATAATTGCCAAGTATCCTCAACTTTTTCCTTTTGATTCTGTTTCAGCTTGAGGTAATAGTTCGTCTCTAGTCTCTTAGTTACTCTTGTGTAATTTAGTCTCAGTATCTTGTTCTCTCAGTTATCTCTGCATTTCAGCACATTAGCATGTTCATGGAACTCAGTTCAGCTAGATATCAGTTTCTATTACCCAGTAATAGGGATTATAGCCCTTCCCTCCGTACTTAATTTTTTAATACTTCATTCAAGGATGAATGTTCCCAAGGGGGAGATACTATAATACCTTGGATTCGAGAAGATGGTAAAAAGTGCAGCTTTCCAAGATCTGGTGTCAGGACCAACGGAAGCCACTAACGGACCATGTATCAGACCATGGATTGTAGGTGGGGTCCTGTTGTTGGTTCCATACTTAGGGGTCTTTGATCCCACCCACGTTCGATTGGTACGGTTCGTGGTTGGACCTACATATCATAGGTCTGGCCGTAGGTGAGGGTCAATAGCCATTTAAAGGCAGATGAATTTTGGGTCAACTTCAAAAGGTCATATCATTTAGCACAAAATGAATTAGGTGGCCCATGACCTATCAAAGTAAAGATAATGGATTCCGCTTTCCAACGCCATAGAGTTTGCTAATATCAAACCTCGGAGTAAAAAGTTATGCTTGTTTTAGTGAAGACTTGTCGAGGAGAGCAACAAACCATGACCCAATTGACGGGCAGTGGTTCAAACGACTGCCCGTCGGTCCCACCGTGAATAGCCTTTGTCAGTTTTATGTCAGGGTCGTTTTGGTATTTTCTCCTATGCATTAGGCACTTAAACTACGTCATTTGATGCCTAAACTACGTTGTTTTACTCAGTCTAAGCCTAATAGTCTAGTCAAAACCTACGCAAACCCTCATTCTCCAAAAAAATCATCCAAGTTAGAACGAAAAGAAGAGAAAGAGGCGCCAGTTTCTTTCAAGAACAAGCAACAATGCTCTTCATAATTCTCCCCCGGAATCCAAAGGATTTCTCCGTAGCTTTCGTCACCAGGTATGTGGAATTTCACTAGTGGGTTCCTTTCACCCATTAGGTCCTTAGAATTCAGTCACTTCTTCAGATACTCATAAACTATTGAAACCTAAGGATTCTAGATTTTCAAGATTTATTGTGATTATAATTCCTTTGATCTAAATAACTTATTTCTTGACAATTTAGTATAATTCCTTATATAGAACTCAGAACTCTAGCTTGTATAAATTTATCCTAGTTCATAAATTATACTTACTAGGTCAGTTAGACATAAAGTCATGCTTCAAATTTTGAATGCCATATTCTTAGTATATAAATGTTGCATTCCTAGTTAGCATGTTAGTTTTTGAGCTATTTCAAATGCCATATTATTAGTATAAAAGTGTTGCATTCCTAGTTAGCATGTCAGTTTTTGTGCTATTTAGAATGCCATATTCTTAGTATATAAATGTTGCATTCTCAGTTAGCATGTCAGTTTTTGGGCTATTCATATTTTGTGCACTTTAGCTTAATGAATATTTAGATAGGAGTAGACTTAGCACTGAGTTGGTCTAGGGTTTAGCATACCCTCAAAGTCTCAGAACTACGTACCCGCGTAGGTTTATAAGTCCCTTTTGTTGGGCATCAGTTTTAGTGATCATGCCACAATCATGCCTCTATACCCCTAGAAAGGTATATTGGGTCCTCGTGATGGGGCATATACATCGGACTCCACGTTTAGCTCACATTGTTTATGTCGATTAATAGTAGTTCCCACATTTAGACTCTTAGTGCATATACCAAGTTTTCAGTAGTTACTTCAATATATAGTTCAAGACGTTATCTTCATGATTAGTTCTTGCTGATTGCATTCAGTTTATCTTTCAGTTATACTTCAGTACATATCTATATCCTTGTTTAGATTATATCATTGCTCTGTGATGCATTGTTCAGCTTATATACTTTGTTCAGCTTAACATATCTATATCCTGCTTGCTCAGTACATGAATGTACTGACGCATAATTTGAGCTACATCATTTCATGATGTAGGTTTAGGCACTCAACATCCAGATCATGCTTAGATTGATTCTCAATTCGACTTCAACAACTTCAGTGGTTAGTCTTCATACTTCGAGGACAATAACATGCTTTCTATTTTACACTTTATTTCCAGTTTCCATTTTTGTTAGAGTTAGTTGGGGGGCATGTCCTAGAAAATCAATCCAGTAGAGGATTTTCAGACATAGTAGTATATTCAGCTTGAGTTTTTAAGTGTTGTTTCAGTCATCACTAAACTCTTATTATTATATCTTATATATTCAGACTAGTTGGGTTTTCCCCCATTTCAGATATCCATTGTTTTTAGCTTCAGCATAGTACATATTTTACTTAGTCATTTTTCAGTATGCTTGATATATGCAGGACTAATCATTAGTTTGGGGTCACTCATGATCCTAGGTCCTTTGTTACATCTAGGGGGTAGCGTCAAGGTGTGGAAAACTTGGCATCGGAGCATTAAGTTCAAGAGAGGGTATCTGAAAACCGCACTAAGTAGAGTCCCTTTCATGAGTGTGAAGCTTGCCACACCTATGACGGGGAGGCTACGAAGTGTTTTATGAAAAACTTCACTTTTTTTTGCTATTCTTATTGTGCGTCAGGTGTGATTCAACTTCTCCTTTCTAATCCGTCATTATGTATTTCAGATCATGCCTCCTCGTAGAGCTAACACACGGAATGCTAATGCAGTTCCTCCAGTCTCGAACCATGAGGTTACGAATGCAAAATTTTAGAATGCGATATAACTCTAAGCTTAGAGTGTAGCCAATCAAAACAATCAGAAGGCCACAATTCCTGCAATCACTAATGGTGGATCAGGTGCAGCTAGGGTTCGAGACATTGTTCAGATGAGTACTCCTGAGTTTCTAGGGTCGCAGGTTGGTAAGGACCCACAAAACTTTGTTGATGAACTTAAGAATATCCTAGAGGTTATGCAAGTGATAGGGTAAAGCTGGCATCCTACCAACTTAAGGATATGACTCATATCTAGTTTACTTCGTGGAAAGAAAACAAGAGCTGCAAGATGCACTCCTGTGACTTGGGATTGTTTTACTGGAGCATTTCTTGACAGGTTCTTCCCAAGAGAGTTAAGAGAAGCTAATGTACAAGAGTTTATGAACTTGAATCAGGATTCAATGTCGGCCCAAGAGTATGGGCTGAAGTTCACCTAGCTCTCCAGGTATTCTCCACACATGGTTGCCGATCCAAAGGCACAAATTAGTAAGTTCTTGTTTGGGGTGTCCGATCTGGTTATGAACGAGTGTAGGAATGCTATGATTCTAGGGGATATGGATATATCCAGACTAATGACTCATGCTTTGTAGGTTGAGGAAGATAAGCTAAGGGAAATGATTTAGGATAACAAAAAGGCCAGAACAAGAAAGAATGAATACTCACAGCAAAAGGCGGGCGGTGGGAATCACTCACAGTTTCAGCAATGGTCTACAGCCCCATCACCTTCATCATCTAATGCTCTATCCCCTAGGTTTCGATAGGATCAGAAATGTAGGCCTTAGGCTCTAAGTCTCATGGGATTACTTCAGGTAATAGGACTTTACCAACTTTTCCAAAGTGTGGTAAGAACAATCCAGGCGAGTGTCTTGCCAGCAGGGAAGGGTGCTTTGTGTGGTCAGTCTGACCATAGGTTGAAGGATTGCCTTTCTGCCAGGCAGGAGTAAAGAGGTAACAATAATAGGGCTTAGTCTACAGCTCCATCAGCACCAACATGTTGCCAAACTCAGCAGGGTGATTCGTCTAGTACAAGTGGTAGTCAACCTGAGAATAGGTTATATGCTCTTCAGACTCAGCAGGACCAAGAAGGTTCTCCTGGTACTTTACAAGTCTTCCATTTAGATGTTTATGCAATTTTAGATCCAAGGGCTACTCTGTCTTTTGTAACTCCGTATTTAGTAGTAAACTTCGGTGTCAGTCCAAAAAGTTTCTTAGAAGCCTTCACAGTCTCTACTCCAGTTGGTGACCCAGATATAGCTATCTGGGTATACAAAAATTGTCCTGTCACAGTCTCCCAAAAAGTCACCTCAGCATGTCTTGTATAGTTAGAAATAGTATATTTCGATATCATTCTAGGCATGAATTGGTTACATTCATGTTATGCCTTAGTCGATTGTAGAACTAGGATTGTTCAGTTTTAGTTTCCGAATGAGCCAGTTGAGTGGAAGGGTAGTAGCTTAGCACCTATAGGTTGATTCATCTCTTACCAATTCAACGCTTACCTTAAGGCTAGAAAAATGATTTCCAAAGGGTATATCTATCATCTTGTTTGCTTTAAGGATTCAAACTTTGAAACCTAAACTCTTGAGTCAGTCCCAGTGGTAAATAAGTTTCCCGAAGGGTTCCCGGAGGATCTTCCCAGAGTTCCTCCCGAAAGGGAAATCGACTTTGAAATAAATCTCTTCCTTAATACCCAGACTATGTTGATTCCTCCTTACAGAATGGATTTGACCGAGCTCAAGGAATTGAAAGAGTCATTAAAAGACCTTTTAGATAAGGGCTTCATCAGATCTAGTATCTTTCCATGGGGTGCTCCGGTGTTGTTTGTGAAAAAGAAATGTGGTTCTCTCCGAATGTGCATTGACTATCGATAGTTTAACAAAGTCACAATCAAGAACAAATATTCTATCCCTAGGATTGATGACTTGTTCGACCAACTTCAGGGTGCTAGTTGCTTTTCTAAGGTAGACCTCAAATCCGGCTATCATCAGCTCAGAGTCAGAAATAGTAACATCTTGAAGAGACCCTTTAGGACTCGGTATGGTCACTATGAATTTGTAGTTATGTCTTTTGGACTAACAAATTCTCGCGCACCTTTTATGGATTTAATGAACAGGGTTTTCAAACAATATTTGGACTTTTTTGTCATCTTCTTTATTGATGATATCCTCATTTATTCTAATTGTGAGGAAGAGCATGCAACTCATCAGAGAGTTGTTCTGCAAAATCTCAAAGATCACCAGCTATTTGCTAAGTTTAGCAAATGTGAATTCTTGCTACTGTCCGTCACTTTCCTTGTTCATGTGGTATCCAGTGAAGGGATTTGAGTGGATTCTCAGAACATTGAGGCAGTACATCACTGGCTGGACCCATCTCTCTAACATATATCAGAAGTTTCTTGGATTTGGTCGGTTATTACAGGAGTTTTGTTGAAGGATTTTCATCCATAACTTAGCTTTCCCATTGACCAAGTTGACTCAGAAGAAGGTCAAAATTTTGTTGTCAGATGAGTGTGAGAAAAGCTTCTCAGAACAAAAGACTATGTTGATTACATCTCTCGTCTTGACTCTACCAAATGGTTCATACGACTATGTGATTTATCGTGATGCCTCTAGGTTCGGCCTCGGTTGTGTGTTGATGCAACAAGGTAAGGTCATAACTTATGCTTGTAGATAGCTTAAGGTACACGAGAAGAATTACCCGACTAATGACTTCGAACTTGCAGCAGTAGTATTTGCCCTAAAAATTTTGAGACATTACTTGTATGGTGTTAATGTTGATGTGTTCACAGATCATAATAGCCTCTAGTATGTGTTCACCCAGAAAGAACTGAATCTTCGTAAGAGGATATGGCTTGAATTCCTCAAAGACTATGACATGAATGTGCTTTACCATTCGGGTAAGTAAAATATAGTGGTCCATGCTCTCAGCAAACTGTCTATGGGTAGTGTAACACATGTTGAGGAAGGAAAGAAAGAGTTAGCCATAGCTGTTCACCGACTTGCTCACTTAGGAGTTTGTCTTAAGGACACGTCATATGGAGGTGTGATAGTTCAAAATGGATCAAAATCCTCATTGGTAGCGGTGGTTAAGGAAAAACAGGATAGCGATCCTATATTACTTCAGTTGAAAGGTGCAATTCATCAGCAAAAAGTTGAGGTCTTCTCCAAAGGGGGAGATGGTGTACTTCGTTACCAGGGTTGCTTGTGTGTTCCAAATGTGGGTGAGTTGAGGCAGCAAATCCTTACAGAAGCCCATAATTCCAGATATTCTATTCATATACGTGACACTAAGATGTACCATGATCTAGGGAAGTCTTTTGGTGGAACGATATGAAGAGGGACAGAAGATTTTATGGCTAAGCGTCCTAACTGTCAACAGGTTAAGGTAGAACATTAGAAACCAGGAGGTATGACTCAAGAGATTAACATTCCTGCATGAAAGTGGGAAGTGATAAATATGGACTTCATTAAAGGTTTACCTCTTACACGCAGACAACATGACTCCATTTGGGTGATAGTGGACAGAGTCACTAAGTCTTCTCAGTTCTTGGCTGTCAAGACTACAGATTCAATGGATGACTACGCCAAACCCTACATCAATGAGATAGTCAGGTTGCATGGGGTCCCCTTGTCTATCATCTCAGATAGAGGTCCTCAATTTACCTCTAATTTCTGAAAATCATTTCAGAAAGGTCTTGGTACTTAGGTAAATCTCATTACAACATTTCACCCATTGAAGGATGGTCAGGCAGAGCGTACTTAGATGACATATTGAGAGCTTGCGTGATCAATTTTAGGGGCAGTTGGGATGATCACCCACCTCTCATAGAGTTTGCCTATAATAATAGCTTCCATTCCAGTATTCAGATAGCCCCGTATGAGGCACTATATGTGCGTAGATGCAGGTCCCCAATTGGTTGGTTTTAAGTAGGTGAAACATTTTTTATTGGGCTAGATTTGGTTCATGAGGCTATGGAGAATGTTCAGCTCATCAGAGATAGACTAAAGACAACTTAGAGTCATCAGAAGTCCTATGCAGATGTGAGGAGAAGGGACTTAGAGTTCGAAATCGATGATTGGGTTTTCCTGAAGGTGTCACTTATGAAGGGTGTTATGAGATTTGGTAAGAAAGGGAAGCTTAGTCCTTGATATGTAGGTCCCTACAGAATCCTGAAAAGGGTTGGTAATGTGGCTTATAAGTTAGAGTTGCTAGTAGAACTAGGATCGGTTCATCTAGTCTTTTACATTTCCTTGTTAAAGAAGTGTATGGGTGATCCGACATCGATAGTACCATTAGAGGGAGTGGCTGTGAAGGACAATCTCACTTATGAGGAGGTTCCAGTTGAAATTCTTGACCGTCTTGTTCGTAAGTTGAGAAATAAGGAAGTCACTTTAGTGAAGATTTTGTGGAGGAGTCAGTCGGTAGAGGGAAATACTTTGGAAGCAGAAGCAACCTCGATGGCCAAGTAACCTCACCTCTTTCCTTCCGATTCCATTTTGGCTTGAGGTTATAGTCCATCTCTAGTCTCTTAGTTACTCTTGTGTAATTCAGTCTCAATATTTTGTTTCTGCAGTTGTCCTTGCATTTAGCATTTGCATGTTCATGGAACTCAGTTCAGTTAGATATCAGTTTCTAGTACCCAGTAATAGGGTTATTGCCCTTCCCTCCATACTTAGCTTGTTTAGACTTCATTTGAGGAGGAATTTTCCCAGGGGGGAGATATTGTAACACCTCGAATTCAAGAAGATGGAAAAAATGCATCTTTCTAGGATTTGGTGTCAGGACCAACGGAAGCCACCGACATATCGTGTATCAAACCACGGACTGCAAGTGGGGTCCCGTCATTGGGTTCCAGACTTATGGGTCTCTGATCCCACCCATGGCCAATCAATATGGTCTATGGTTGGGCCTACGGACCGTAGGTGAGGATCAACAACCATTTAGAGGAAAATGGTTTTTGGGTCACCTTCAAACGGTCATATCTTTTAGCACAAAATGAATTAGATGTCCCATGACCTATCAAATTAAAGATAATTGAATCCTATTCCCAACGCCACCAAGTTTACTAAAATCCAAGCTTAGAGTAAAAATTTATGCTTGTTTTAGTTAAGCCTTGTAGAGTAGAGTAAAAAACCATGATCCTGTTGACAGGCAGTAGTACAAACGACGGCCCGTCAGTCCCACTATGAATGGCCTTCGTTAGTTTTAAGTCAGGGTCATTTTGGTCTTTTTCCCTATTCATTAGGCACTTAAACTACGTCAGTTTACTTAGCCTAAACAAAATAATCTAGTTAGAGCCTACCCAAACCCTCATTCTCCAAAAAAAAATCATCCCAGTTAGAACGAAAAGAAGAGAAAAAGGCGCCACTTTCTTTCCAGAACTAGCATCAGTGTTCTTCAAAGTTCAGCCCTAAAATTCAAAGGATTTCTCCGTAGATTTCGTCACCAGTTATTTGGGATTTCAGTAGTGAATTCCTTTCACATATTAGGTCCCTAGAATTTAGTTAGTTCTACAGATACTCATAAACTGTTGAAACCTAGGGTTTCTAGATTTTCAAGATTTATTGTGATTATGATTCCTTTGATCTAAATAACTTGTTTCTTGACAATATAGTTTAATTCCTTGTATAATACTCAGAACTCTAGCTTGTGTAAATTTATCCTAATTCATGAATTATACTTTCTAGGTCAGTGAGATAGAAATTCATGCTTCAAATTTGGAATGCCATATTCTTAGTATATAAATGTTGCATTCTTAGTTAGCATGTCAGTTTTTAAGCTATTCATATTTGGTGCATTTTAGCTCATGAATATTCACATTGGAGTAGACTTAGCACCGAGTTGGACTAGGGTTTAGCCTACCCTCAAAGTCTCAGAACTACGTGCCCGCGTAGGTTAATAAGTCCCATTTGTTGGACATAAGTTTTAGTGATCATGCCACCGTCATGCCTCTTTGCCCCTGGCAAGGTATATTGGGTTCTCTCGATGAGGCGTACACATTAGACTCCACGTTTAGCTCACATGGTTAATGTCAGTTAATAGTATCACCCACAGTAAGACTTTTAGTGCATTGACCAGGTTTTCAGTAGTTACTTCAGTATACAGTTCATCACGTTATATTTATGATTAGTTCTTGGTCATTACATTCAGTTATACTTTACTACATATCTATATCCTTGTTCAGATTATATGATTGCTCAGTTATGCATTGTTCATCTTATATACTTTGTTCAGCTTAGCATATCCATATCCTGTGTGCTCAGTACATTCCAAGTACTGACACATACTTTGCGCTACATTGTTTCATGATGTAAGTTCAGGCAGTCAGCATCCAGATCACGTTTAGATTGATTCTCTATTCGACTTCAACAACTTCAGTGTTGAGTCCTCATACTTCGAGGATAATGGACATGCTTTCTATTTTAGTCTTTATTTCCAGTTTCCAGTTTTGTTAAAGTTAGCTGGGGGGCATGTCCCACTAACTCAATTCAGTTGAGGCTTTTCAGACATAGTAGTAGATTTAGCTGGAGTTGTTACATGTTGTTTTAGTCATCACTAAACTCTTATTATTATATCTTATATATTCAAACTAGTTGGGTTTTTCCCCATTTCAGATATCCATTGTTTTTAGCTTCCGCATAGTACATGTTTTACTTAGTCATTTTCAGTATGCTTGATATATGCCAGACATAGGGTTAGCTTGGGGTCACTCGTGATCCTAGTTCCCGTGTTACGTCTAGGGGGTAGCCTTGGAGAGTGACAAATACTATCACAAACATATCAAGATATTATCTAAACACTCTATTCATCAGATCCATAAAAGTGACTGGAGCATTAGTCACCCAAACGACATAACAAAAAACACATAATGACCATACCTTATTCGGTAAGGTGTTTTCATCACTTCCCCTTACCCTCAATTGATGATAACCCGACCGAAGGTCAATCTTAGAGAAGTAACTTGATCCTAAGAGTTAATCAAACAAATCATCTATCATTGGAATAAGATACTTATTCTTAATAGTAACCTTGTTCAATTGTCGATAGTCGATACATATTAAGAGAGAACCATCCTCCTTTTGAACTAATAAAATAGAGCACCCTATGAAAAGACAATCGGTCTAATGAAACCATTTTTCCACTGTCAATTCATCCTTTAACTCCTTAATTTTTATAAGAGTCATACGATAAGGAGGAATAGAGAAAGGTTGCATATTGGAGAGAAGGTCAATATCAAAGTCTTTTTCCGCTTTGGGAAGAACAGTGGGTAGATCATCGGGAAACACTTCCGGAAACTCATTTACAATGGAACTGACTCAAGAGTAGGGGTTTTAGAATCTATATCCTTAACCTGAACAAGATGATATATGCAACTCGTAGAAATAAATTTTCTAGCCATTAGACAAGAAACAAACTGATCCTTAGACATATAGTTTCCACTTTTCCACTTTAGGACGGGCTCATTTGGAATGAAACTAACCACACGAGTTCTATAATCAACAAAAGCATAATAAGAATGAAGTTAGTCCATACAAAGAATAACATCAAAATCCAACATATCAAGATCTGTAAGATCAACATCAATGACTCTATGGGATAAGGAGAAGGGACAATTTGTATAGATTCTTTTAACCACAATAGATTCACCAATACGAGTTGAGACAGAAAAAGGGTCCAACAACACATCTAGACAAACGTCAAATCTCATAATCACATAAGGCGCCACAAAAGACAAAGTAGCACCGGTATCAAGCAAAGTATAAACATCAAGATGAAAAACTTTCAACATACCAGTAACAACATTGAGAGAACCGTCTTAATCATGCCGAGTTTGAAGTGCATATAATTGGTTTTGCTTTGGAGCCCATGAAACCAAACCACTTGCCTACCATCTTTTGCACTTTCAATTATAGATGGAAATCTCTCAAGTGGTGACCACTTTTACCATAACTAAAACAATTATCCTTACCCATCAAACATTTTCCCGAATGACTCTTGCCACACTATTGGCATGTAAGAAATCAAGATAGTTTCCACCACCTTTTTCTCCTTGAGGCTTAGGGTTAGACACCCTATCATTTTTGAACTTAGGAGCTTAAGAATTGGAAGAACCTTGACAGGAAACCTTTGTCGAAATCTAGAACGGACATGTCCATCATACCTTGAATGTGAAAAGTCACCATCACCGGTCTTTGCCCTCTTTGCCTCCTTAGACGTTTCCTTAAGCTTATCCTCTTCAATTTGTTGAGCATGAATAATTAAATGAGAAATGTCAATTTCCTTAATAAGCATGGTGGTAGAACATTCCACATCCACCATTTTGGAAACTCCCGAAATAAACTTGCTCACCCTTGCCCTAGGACCAGCAACCATAGTAGGAGCATATTTGGACAATTATGTAAATTTAAAGAGATACTCATTTACATTCGTGTTTCCTTGAAAAAGGTTAATAAATTCAAGTAATTTTGCCCCCATCATATCAAGGGAAAGAATCTATCGAGAAAAGCACTCATAAATTTCTCCCAATCAATAGGGCCCGCATCAACCGCCCTTTCTTCCATCCTTTGAGCATACCAAGTTTGAGCAACACCCTTGAGTTGGTAAGCGTCGATTCCGCCTTCTAAACTGATGTCACTCCCATAATAATCCACATCTTGTACACTTCATCAATAAACTCTTGAGGATCTTCCTCAACCTTGGAACCATGAAGATCCGAGGATTCATCGTAGTGAAATCGTTCACTCTAGTAGTCGCCATACCCATATTTGGGTTCAGAGAGACCACAATGTCCCTATTGGCTTGAGCTGTCATGGCTTGGGCTAAAACATGAAAAGAAGCTTGGAACTCTACATTGGTAACTTGCTCGGCAAAAGGGTCGGCTGAAACTTGAGAAGCTTTTTGTTCTGCATTTTCATTCACATTTATTCTAACATATTTTCTTCGAAGGGTCATATTCTAAAAAGCACCGGATAAGGATTAGGAGAGAAACATATAGAGCTAAACTCTATTGAACAACTTTAGAATAATAAAAGAAGTGGAAATTCCTAAATGTATTATAACTTCCTATTCAAAAATATGGCACGCTTCACACTCATGAACATGACTCTACTCGACGCGGCTTGTTAGACTTCCTAATACCTTTTTCTAAATCCTTCCACTCTGAATACTAAGTTTGTCAGGACCCAAAGTACCCTTTAGGTGTGACTTGGCATATAGGACCCCCGAGAGGCCCTACACAAGTCACCTAGTGTAAATCATACAAGATAAATAAAAAATAGATTTAAAAGACAACTTTCATATTATAAAAGTGTTTAACATAGGCGAAAGTTTACATACTCATGAAAATCCATCTACTACAGTATAAGAGTGGTCAAGATGTAACCCATACACGACATACATCATCCAAAAACTAGAAAGACATAAGGCAAGTAAATATGTCTCGGTCCTCGGAACCTAAGGACTTAGTAATTCTTCAAATCCGATAAAATGATCAACTAGCCACAAGTGTGAGAGATAAGCGCGTCAGACCGTACATTAATGATATAATGTAGGCACATGTATGCATTAGTACAAGAAGTGTACTAAGAATTGGGAAATATGCATAAAAATAAATAAAATAACATAAATCGTTTAACAATTAATGAAAGACCAACATTTGAACTTTTAAAATGTTACACCCCCTAAAACTAGAAGACTAAGCTAGAGCCTAAAGTATAAACTAGTAGTCTAATTAAGGTTTAATGTAAAGCTAAGAGTCATAAAATAACCCGCGGTTCTTAAAATAAATGTTTTTGGGTGTAAACGTCAAGGTAAACCCCCCAAGGACCAACCAAGGGTCTTTTAAGAGGACCAAGATGCTACATATGGGCACCCACGAGCCATGGGGTGGACCTCTGCCCCGTAGGTGAGGGGTCGTGGGTCAAGGCTGGGCCTCCCCTCCTTGGCCAAACTCTCTGTCTGATCTACGACTTACCAGCACGACTCGTGGACCCACCCATGGTCCGTGGGTGGTGTCTCGTGAGTGAGGGCTGAAGTTGGTTTTTTAGTTTTTAGTTGGAGTTTTGGGAGGGGCTTAGGGTTAATAAATTAATTAAGTAGGGTCATTAATACCAATTAAAACTAACTATATAAACCTAATAGACCCCTAAACTAATTCAATTAGTACATCAAAACAAACTTATTCCCTCCCAAATATTTCTCTCTCTAGAAACCTCCATTGGAGAAGAAGAAGTCAAGGTTTAGAGCTCAAGAGTTCATATTTTCTCTTCAATTTCGTGAGGAAATATTCATAAGGTATGGTAGTTTTCATCTATGGGTAGCTTTCACCCATATAGTCCCTTCAAAACATGATTTCAAAGCTGTCAAATTCCCCCAAAAGTTAAGGTTTCAATCTAAGTCATGGGTTCAATTTCAAAACGTTTTCAAAGGTTGATTTCTAATAAATTATGATTGAATTGAGGAATTAATGTTGTTTTATGATGAAATTCCCCAATGAACCCCTGATTTCCCTAAAGTACTAAATTGGGAATGTATGATGTGGGTTCATTGATTATAGAAGCATGTTAATTGTTTATGTCTATATTGATTCAATTGTGGAATCATGATATTCCTCTTATCTAATGTAGGATTATAGATGTTTGGTTTGAGATTGATTCATGGCCTTGAAGGGCAAGTTATGAAGGTTGATGTAAAATAATGTTGCTTATGTATATTCTTTGTGAATTCTATGAATGTAATGTGATCATGACTATAATCCAATGGTGGTGTTGTTGAAAGGTTATTCTCACATACACACACACTCATGAATGAAGTTTCTATGATTATGTTAATGTTGATGTGTTGATTGAAAGACTATTCTCAATTATACACTAATGAATGATAATAATATGTTGTGAAAGGACTTTTCTCACACTATGGGGATTCTTAGTTGAAAGTCTATTCTCAACTTTGAATCTATGAGCTATATTAATGAATGAATGTTGGGTTTGAGATGGATGCTCATTCATGAGTTGGGTTATGACCCGAGAGGCACCCGCTAGCCGTTACGTGCGTATTAGACCTCTTGGAGGTCTTATACAAGCCTTAGCATTCATTCATTGCATAGATCATAAAAATCACTAAGAATTGAAAACTCTTATTCAATAAAACCATAAGACTTCAGGAGTCATCAACACTTGAAAACATCAATACGCAAGCGGAACTACTAAGTCTCTTTAGCCAATCTTAGATAGGAACTTAAAACGTACTAAGGGACACTGCCCTTTACAAATGAAATGAACCTTAAGTGTCTATTACAATGACTAAGAAACTTCTCAACATAGTCCTCGAATCTTGAGGACATACCAAAGACTTGGAAGAGTGAAGCAATCCAAGCAACTCCAAAGCACAATCCCCTCCTAGTTACTACAACCTACACTTGTAGTAAAATAGAAGAAAGGGGTTAGTACAACACACATACTAAGTATGAGGATATGCAAAACATGCTAAAAAGGACATTTGGTTGGAAGTTATGCTTTCATGCCATTTTGATAAAATCTCATGAACATCAATATAATAGGCACCTTACAAGTCACAACCAGCAATACAACGTCATATGCTTCACAATACATCATAAACATACATAACCCATTTACCTTTACCTTTTTGCGTTGGACCTCCACCTTAAGTAACCCTTAAGCAATACCTTTGTGCAATGTATGGGCAACGCCCCATACCATCACCCACACTAAGGCACCCCCTTAAGGTCACACAAAGTGCACTTACCATGCAAACCTCAACCTTCACCAATTAATCACATAAGACATATAAGCACATAAGCCAACAAGTGTCTTCATAAAGCTAGAACACTTATCAAATGTCATCCCAAGACTCACCTAAGTAAGACATGGTGAGGCAGCCCATACTACCTCTCCATACCACACCCAAGTGATCCTTAAGGCTACACAAGACAAGCTCCATTCACATCTCAACATAAATTGTGGATTCAACTTAATGCATTTAGACAACTTCATTCACTAATGACATAAGATCATCACATACATTCAATTCAACATAAGAACTTACATCCAATTCATTATGAATCATTTTCACATTATCATGCTCAAAGACCAACGCCTTCATTAATTATCCCAAAGAGACTCATTCATTCATTATCATTACTAAGACATACCAAGATCTCCCTTAAATGTCTACTTGTGCAATGTCTAGATGATGTCCCATTCCACCACCTATCCTAAGTAGTACACCCTTAAGAGACCTTAGTTAATTCATTCATTAATGGGGGGAAGAGCCTTAACCGACATAGGCCATGGAGCTTGATATGTAATCTTGGTAGTAACCCTTACCGAATGAGGGATCCCCACTTGCCTAAGTAGGGTCATTCTTTTAGCCTTTACGTGGTAGAGACCACTAGCTTGTCCTATGTGGACACATAGTTAAGAGATAGAAGGATTGCTTCTAAGTACTCTCATCTCAACTCACGAAGCAGCACCCATCTTAAGGGTTGCTACTATATACTCACATCTCAACTAACGAAGGAGTATCCACCCATCTTCATATCCTCTCGGTGCTAGATATTACTCCCCAACGGAGTTGGACATTCATTCCATTCATTCATTTAGGGATAAAGATTGCTATTAAGTACTCTCATCTCAACTCATGAAGGAGTACCCATCCTAGCCTAACATTCATTCATTTAGGGATAAGGATTACTACTAAGTACTCTCATCTCAACTCACGAAAGAGTATCCATCCTAGCCTAACATTCATTCATTTAGGGAAGCTCTTGGATTCAAAGATGAGAAAACCTTTCATCTAGGAACCCCATTCATTTAAAGGAGTACTTTATGAGACTATCTTTACAATAGACCCAACTTTCATTCATTAGCATTAACTCCCATTCTTTTCATTCATTCTCACATTCTTCCATTCTTTTCATTCATTCTCACATTCTTCTATTCTTTTCATTCATTCTTCACTAGGTGTGAGAGTATGTAAACATAGTCTATCCTAACCTCACCTTCATTATAAGTCATTCAAAGAAGACAACAACCAAGCATAACACATAAAGTCTCTACACAAGGTCACCTTTCAAACTCTTAGACCATACACAAATTCACATCATATCACATTACCTTCACATAATCAACATTACTTAAAACAACAATCATCCAACTTTGCCTACAAGGCCATGATCACAACATGCTTATAAAGTAAAGACCTCCTCACTTTCAAAGGGATCAAACCTCACAATTCTAACATCTACAACATATATATATATATATATATATATATATATATATATAATACTAGAATCAATAATCTATTCACAACTTCATCATCATCATAAACCTTAGGTTACAATTACCCAATCAAGGCCAACATACAATATAACACAATTGACCAACAATTCCTCATAATTAAATATAGAACAATCCATAAATCAATATCCCATAACAATGTACACATTAATATCACATTATTAGCTCAAATCAATAGACCCACTTTAGACCCAAAAATTAGGATTTCAAGATATGCAAGGGTTCATGGAGTTTTGATCTTAAAACCATCAATATTAACATAAATCATAATTTGAAATACTTTCATGCAATAACCCAAGCTTAGAATTGAAATTGGGGTTTTTAGTGTTTGAAAAAAAATATTGAAATCACTTTGATTTTGCTCTTTGATTGAAAGGAGAATCAAAGATAAAATCCCCATACCTTTGTGATTAATTTCCTTAGGAATTTGAAGGAGAAATCAGTAGGAATCCATCCTCTAGCTTGAAGCTTCATCAATGTCTTCCATGGAGTTCTAGAGAGAATTTATTTGAGAGGGAAGGTTCAATTTGGATAATGAGGTCTAATTCTAGGTTTTGGGGTTTTAACCAACTTAAAATACCCTAAAATAGGTAGAATAACTGTTTATAATAATTCCCCAAAGTACCCAAACCACCCCTCACGTTGTTGGACCTTTTAAACAAGTCAAACTTGAGTTTTATTATCGCAGATTTCGTCGGGAAACAAGTCTGCGACGCGGAGGTTTTCCCATAAGTTTTTGGAAATTAAATTTCAAGACAGTAGAGTCCGTGGTGTCTCCGTAATGTGGAGCCACTTTTTGGCCATCGGTGGAGTAGGTCCGCGACGTGGAGCCACTCCCTCCATGAACAACCTCAAGCTGCCTTGGCAACTTGTTTGGCCAAGGGTGGGGGTCCTCCTCGGGGACCCTTAGGTTGGTCCCGGGGAGTCGTACCTAAATGTTTTGACACAAAAAACATTTATTAAGACACTAGGGTCACCTCAAATGATTTTAGACATCATATAACACATAAAAACATGCAAGACACACTACAACAAACTAGCGCGCAAACGACTAGTTTTCGAACGTCTCTTTGACGTTTGACTTCAAACTCAACCAAGCTAACCTATAAACTCATGTTAAAACATTTATACAAGTTTATCAACTACTAATACACATGTAAAGCTCTAAGTATCCTATTTCATTTTGAGGGGCGTTACAAGTTGAGGTGGGGTATCTAGTAACAATCTCTTATCCTATAATAATGAACTAAAATAATGAATGTCAAGTACTCCGTGGGGAATAAGGCTAAGCACTAAGTGGATACAGATTGAGATGGATGCTCATTCGTGAGTTGAGGCAGGGTATCTAGTAGCAATCTCTTGAGATGGATACTCATCCGTGAGTTAAGGTGGGGTGTCTAGTAGCAATCTCCCTATTCCATAAATATGTGCCCACATAGGTTTATTAAGGCATGTAGGAATCCCTTATTCAGTATGGGTAACACGGGATTCCATGATTTGCTCACATGGTCTATGTCGGTTAAGGCTTACCCCCACAAAGAATGACAATGAACTATGGCTTCTCAAGAATGCACTAGTTAGTATGGGTGAGGGTATGGGACTTCATCCATGCATTGTACAAGTAGACTTTTAGAGTAGTCATGGTGTGCTCCTTTATGTATAATGTTTTATGATCAAGGATATGAGTTAGGTACTATGGTTACTTAAAAAGCTCTATGAAGTGTGGTTGGTAGTATGGGATGCCATTCATGCATTGCACGAGTAGGCTTTGAGAGGGCTATGGTGTGTTTCTCTAATGTCATAATGTCTAATGAAATGAATGTGCTCATAGTGATGCTAATGAGAATGTTGACTTAAAGGCTTAATGAAACGATGAATGCTTAACTTGGAATGTTATTATAAGTTACTTTCCTTGTCATGACTTATTAAATGTGAATGTTCCTTATCTATGATTATTGACTAAAGATGAGAAAGAATAAAGGTAAGTAGGTTATGGTGACCTCAAAGTGGTACTTAGTATGAATGGTATTATGCAATGCCATTTATACATTGCACAAGTATAAGTTAGGGTTACTTTCATGATGGATCTAGTATTTTCTAATGGCTTACGTGATGAATATGCTTATGTCTTGTGTGTTTATACTAAGGATGCATGATGATTCTTAAATTTGACATATAGCATGGTTTTCAACCAAAATGTCCTTTTGAGCATGATTTTTGCATGACTATCATACTTAGTACATTTTTGTGCTAACTCATATTTCTTCTACATTTTTGTCATAAGTGTAGGTTCCGGCATTTGAGGTGATTCCTTCTAGTTCAAGCTTGGATTGACTATTCTCTAAAGACACAATATGTCCTCATGGATCCGAGGACAAGTGCTATGTTGTTGTTTCATTCCTTTTATTGTATTAGACTTTCAAACCTCCTATTGTAAGGGCTGTGACCCTATTTTGAGACTTTGATTATAATAGATAGCCATGTGAGACTATGTCTAGACTTTCGCTGTTTTAAACAAAGATTTTCGATTGTATGGATTAAAAGTTTTAAATTATGTACCATTTTCTTATGTCTTATCTTATGAGTGCTATGAGGCTTGTATGATAATTTTTTGAGTCTTGTACGCCGTGTTACGTTCGGGGTGTAGGCTCGGGTCATGACAAACATTATATTAGAGCACAAGATGTTGGGATAGTTTTTAGGATTGATTTCTCACAAGTCATGTCTAGTAGAGCCTTGTTCATAGTGTGGAGTGCGCCACATTTATGAATGAGCGGCTATAAGATGTGAGGAAGTTTCACTTTCTTCATTACTGTTAAGTCGTGCCATTGAGTTTCGCTCTATAAATGCCCCTTTCCTAATCCTTCTCTTATGTCTTCAGGAAGTGAATACACGAAGGGAGAATGCTAGAAGGGTTGAAGAGAAGAATTTTGAATTAAGAAGCCCATTAAGAGAATCAAGTTCCTGAAGGCAATCAAGCTCTTGTTGAAAATGTGACCCTAGAAGAGCTTAGGACCACCATCCAAATGATAACTCAAGCTATGACGGCTCAAGCTCAAGCCGTGACAACTCAAGCCCAAGCTATGATGGCCCAATCCAATAGGGGTGTTCAGATTGATGTGAACCCTAATGTGCGCACTATGGCTTCTAGGTTGAGGGACTTTATGAGGATGAATCCTCTGGTGTTTTTTAGATCCAAGGTGGGAGAGGATCCCCAAGAGGTTGTGGATAAGGTGTACAAGGTAGTTAATGCTATGGGGGTGACTTCTATAGAAAAAGAGGAGCTAGTCTCTTATCAATTGAAAGATGTTACCCAAGTTTGGTTTACTCAATGGAAGAGGAATAGGCCAGAAGGTGCGGGTCCCATAGGTTAGGAAGTGTTCAAGAAAGCATTCCTTTATAGGTTATTTCCCTTAGAGAAGAGGGAAGCCAAGGTGGGAAGGATTTATCAACCTTCGTCAAGGAGGTATGAGTGTTGAAGAATATTCTCTAAAATTTACCGAATTGTCCAAGTATGCTCCATCTACGGTGGCGGATCCAAGGGATGAGATGAGTAGGTTTGGACGGGTATATCCAAGGAGGTAAGGAAAGAATGACGTACGACAATGCTTATTAATGAATGGATCTCTCATGCCTTATGGTGTATTCCCAACAAATGGAGAGTGAGAAACTCCAAGGTAACAATAGGGAGATGAAAATAGATAGGTATGATGAACAAGAACAACTAAGGTCCAAAAAGAGGTCCTCTAACCAAGATTCTCCAATGGTCAACAGGGATAGGGTGTCTAACCCTAATTCTCAAAGAGGAAATGGAGGGGGTTCTTCTTTTGAAAGATCTATATGTGCCAAGTGTGGGAAGCAACATTAGGGTAAGTGCCTTGCCGGCACGAATGGTTGCTTTGGGTGTTGAAAGAAGGATCATAATATGAGATATTGCCCAACACTCTCGGCAAAAGGAAGAGAGGCCAATCAAGCTTCTCCTAGTATCCCAGATCCTTATGCTACCAAGAATAGTCACTTCTATGCACTTCGGTCTAGAGAGGACAAAGGAGCCCTTCCGGATGATGGCCCCGGTATGTTGATAGTTTCTTAAAGTTGTAAATGTTTTATTAAGGTCCCTATGCTATTTTGATGTTAGTCTTAGTATGGGTTTACTCCTAAGACGGAGATGGTATGTTTAGAAGGCAAGGTTGTTAATAGTTCTGATACCCTTATCACTTCTTCTATTCCTATTCAAGCTTGAGACCAAGAGTTCCTTATGGCTTGTTTCATGTTTTGGAGTCATGGGTGATTATGTGTTTCCATGGTCTCCTTATGTTATGCATGTTATTGATTAATTCATGTTTAATGAGAAAATGAATTTTTATGATTTATGCTCCTCATGTTGATGTGCATTTAGTATGAGTTACCTATATGCTTCATGAGGTGAATTGTTGAACATGCTTAAATGTGCTTTCGAGAGTAATTGCATAAATTGATTTATGATGTTATGATGAGCACACTTTGAGTTAGAGAGGGTAATTCCTCCAAGGATATGAGAAATTTTTGAAGTTTTCATGCATAATGAGCTTGTAGATGTAGTTCCTACTTCCTTGTGTTGCATTCAGTATATTGAGATTGGGTTGATGTTTCTTCTTTGTTTTGTGCATTGTTAGGATGTTTCATGTATGATGAGCTGCTAGTCTTGAGTATTTAATTCCAAGATATGTTTAGAAGTGTCATTCGAGGATGAATGTCCTCAAGGGGGAGATATTGTTACACCCCCTAATACTAGAAGACTAAGCTAGGGCCTAAAGTGAAAACTAATAGTCTTATTTAGGTTTAATGTAAATCTAAGAGTCGTAAAATAACCTCCGGTGATTAAAATAAATGTTTTTGGGTGTAAACATCAAGGTACGACCCCCAAGGACCAACCAAGGGTTCTTGAGGAGGACCAAGAGCTGCCCAAAAAGCTGTCAAAAATAGCTTGACCTACAAATGGGCACCCACGAGCCGTGGCTGGACCCATACCCCATAGGTGGGGGATCATGGGTCGAGGTTGGACCTCCCCTCCTTGGCCAAACTCTCTCTGATCTACGACTTAGCAGCACGACTTGTGGACCCACCCACGGTTCGTGGGTGGGGTCTCGTGAGTGAGGGCTGTAAGTTGGTCAATTAGTTTTTAGTTGGAGTTAGGGGAGGGGCTTAGGGTTAATTAATTAATTAAGTAGGGTCATTAATACTAATTAAAACTAACTATATAAACCTAATAGACCCCTAAACTAATTCAATTAGTTCATCAAAACAAACTTATTCCCTCCCAAATATTTCTCTCTCTAGAAACCTCCATTGGAGAAGAAGAAGTCAAGGTTTAGAGCTCAAGGGTTAATATTTTATCTTCAATTTAGTAAGGGAATCTTCATAAGGTATGGTAGTTTTCATATATGGGTAACTTTCACCGATAGAGTCCCTTCAAAACATGATTTCAAAGCTTCCAAATTCTCCCAAAAGTTAGGATTTCAATCTAAGTCATGGGTACAATTTCCAAACATTTTCAAAGGTTGATTTATGATGAATTATGATTGAATTTAGGAATTAATGTTGTTTTATGATGAAATTCCCCCTTGAACCCATGAATTCTCCAACGTACTTAATTGTAAATGTATGATGTGAGTTGATTGATTATGGAAGCATGTTAATTGTTTATGTCTATATTGATTGAGTTGTTGAATCATGATATTCCCCTTATCTAATGTAGGATTCTAGATGTTTGGTTTGAGATTGATTCATGGCCTTGAAGGGCAATTTATGAAGGTTGATGTATAATCATGATGCTTATGTATATTCTTTGTGATTTCAATTAAAGTAATGTGATCATGACTATAATCAAATGGTGGTGTTGTTGAAAGGTTATTCTCACACACACACTCATGAATGAAGTTTCTATGATTTTGTTAATGATGATGTGTTGATTGAAAGGCTATTCTCAATTGTACAATAATGAATGATAATGATATGTTGTGAAAGGACTTTTCTCACAATATAGGGATTCTTAGTTGAAAGGCTATTCTCACCTTTGAATCAATGAACTATCTTAATGAATGAATGCTGGGTTTGAGATGGATGCTCATGCATGAGTTGAGGCGATGTATCTAGTAACAATCTCTTATCCCATAATAATGAATTAAAGTAATGAATGTCAAGCACTCACTGGGGAATAATGCTAAGCACCGAGTGGATATGGATTGAGATGGATGGTCATCCGTGAGTTGAGGCAGGGTATCTAGTAGCAATCTTTTGAGATGGATGCTCATCCGTGAGTTAAGAAGGGGTATCTAGTAGCAATATCCCTATCCCATAACTATGTGCCCACATATGTTTATGAGCTAGTAGATCCACCTAAGATAAATGTTAACGGTCTTACCTTAGACAAGTAGGAATCCCTTATTCGGTGTGGGTAATACCGGGATTCCATTATTTGCTCACATGGTCTATTTCGGTTAAGGCTTGCCCTAACAAAGAATGATAATGAACTTTGGCCCCTCAAGAATGCACTACTTAGTCTGGGTGGGGGTATGGGACTTCATCCATAAATTGCATAAGTAGGCTTTGAGAGTAGTCATGGTGTGTTCCTTTATGTATAATGTTTTATGATCAAGGATATGAGTTAGGTACTATGGTTACTCAAGAAGCTCTATGAAGTATGGGGGGTAGTATGGAATGCCATACATACATTGCATGAGTAGGCTTTGAGAGGGCTATGGTGTGTTTTTCTAATGTCATAATGTCTAATGAAATGAATGTGATCATAGTGATGCTAATGAGAATGTTGACTTAAAGGCTTAGTGAAATGATGAATGCTTAACTAGGTTCCGGCGTTTGAGATGATTCCTTCTAGTTCAAGCTTGGATTGACTATTCTCCAAAGCCACAGTATGTCCTCTTGGATCTGAGGACAAGTGCTATGTTGTTGTTTCATTTCTTATATTGTATTAGACTTTCAAACTTCCTATTGTAAGGGCTCTGACCCTATTTTAAGACTTTGATTATAATAGATAGCCATGTGGGACTGTCTAGACTTCCGTTGTTTTAAATAAAGATTTTTGATTTTATGGATTAAAAGTTTTAAATTCCGTACCATTTTCTTATGTCTTATATTATGAATGCTATGAGGCTTGTATGAAACTTTTCAGAGTCTTGTACGCTGTGTTACATCCAGGGTGTAGGCTCGGGTCGTGACATAAAAGCTTAAAGAAGCAACATCGTATAAAACATAAGATATGGTCAATGCATTTAAAATAAAAGACATAAGAAAGCTTTAATGAAACATATTCATTTTGTGGGATGTTAGCTTTAACCGACAATAAGACCATGTGAGCTATATTATGGAATCTGTTATATCCCTCATACCAAAAGAATGGGATTTTACATGCCAAGTCGGAATCTGTACACACCATCTTTTGGTAAAGTGGATACCCTAGCTTGGTCATTTAAGACAATCTTATGGGGGCACATAGTTTGGGACTAGAGGTTGCTACTAGAGACTATCCTATTTGAGCCTCAAAGTCCTCTCGGTGCTAAGTAAAAATCCCAACGGAATAGATAAAAATCAATTATCATCATAACATAGGAAATGCAATGATCAATAAAAATCCATATTTTTAAAAATCAAAACATAGAATAGCTCCTTTAAACACAATTCAAGCAAATGTGAGAAAACCTTTCACAAATGTGAATCCATATTTGAGAAATACCTTTCACAATCATGATCATATTCGTATGTGAGAAAACTTTTCACCAATGACATTGATTCTTCCATCTAAAAGCACCCTATCATCATAAACATCATTTTCATAGGACATGCATACCTTTTTTAATTCATTGTTCATAGTAAAAAAATGTTGATCATGTATGGCTTCATATGATTTCAACTAAATATTATGTAATTACGTTAAATCATGCAATACAATATTAAAAACAACAATTGAATCATAGTTGAATAGAGTCATGGAGAATAAAGAAGAACCCTAATTTGATCAATTGAAATCGAATTGAAAACCTTAGGGACACGGAAGAATGGAATGCATTCGTGAATACCCACATACCTGGATACTCAAAACCCATGAAAAATGGTGAATTGAAGACCTTATAGTGAAATCCTAGCTTCTTCTTTTTGCTTAGCTTGAGAAAGAATATGGGAGGATTAATTTGGTTGGGTTTTGGGGAATTAGGAGAATGAGTTTAAAATGGGTAGATTTAGGACTTAAAAGTCTTTATGTAGAAATTAAAATTGTGGTAAAAATTACATAGTTTAGGTATAAAACATATAGAAAAAGACCTTAAAAATAACTATTAGAACTGGTCTACGGGTCTGACCTACGGATCGTAGAAATTTATATGGTCTGTATTGGCCAACCATACACCAAGTACTGGACCTTAAAATTTACCCAACTTTCACAAGATCCTTCTACTGTTCGTAGACCCAGATTATAGAACTCAACTTTGACCTCAAAATTTCACGAAGTCTGGATTGCTTCTAGGATGAGATAGTGAAACTTGATTTTAAAATATTATTTTTCCACTTTCTACGAGACTAGTCTACGGCCCGTATAACATTCTATGAACCATAAAATGGTCTCATTGACCTAAACCAATAACTTAAAATATGTAATTTTCTTTTTTTTAAAATCCGAGGTGTTACATCTTGTCCCCTATATTTTATTAATCATCTTTTCCTTATATTTCTTCAATATTTTCACATGTGATGACGTTTTCACCTTCCTCAATTCCTATTCCATAGAGCAATATTTGAATGAATAGAGAACATTTTCTTATGTATGAGTCAATACTACCCCTAATAATTCTAATTAAGAAGATATTTTTTTCTTTTGTCCATAGCTATGATTGAAAAGGGAACAAAAAACAACTAAATAAAAAGAGAACATGATAAAACAAGAATTAAAAATATGATTCTTTATCAGAGAGAATTGACATACTCTAGTAAAAAAAAGATGAAATGAGATTGGCAAATTCAGTTTCTCTTCTAGGTGACTTTAAATAAGGGACCTTAGTTAAGGCAAGAGGAAAATAATCACTCATTAATTTTCTACAGGATATGGCCACTCGTAGGGTATATGCTAGAAGGAATGCGGGAGAGAATGTGGAACAAGAGAATCCTCCTCAAGCTCCTCATGTTTCGGTCAACCCTTTAGCCGAGCAAGTGACTAATGCCAATAGGGAGGTTGCGGTCCCCGTGAACCCAAATGTGGGTATGGTGGAAACTAAAGTGAGAGGCTTCACAAGAATGAATCCTCTAGAGTTCCATTGTTACGCCCCAAGGCTAGCCCCTAGACGTAACACGGGAGCTAGGATCATGAGTGACCCTAACCTAACCTTGAGTCTGGCATTTATCAAGCATACTAAAAATAACTAAGTAAGACATGCACTATGTGGAAGCTAAAAATGGTGGATATCTGAAAAAGGGGAAAAACACAACTAGTTGGAATATATATAAATAATAGGAGTTTAGTAATAAATAAAACAACCACTTCACAACTTAAGTTGAATATACTACTATGTCTGAAAAGACTCTAACTGCGTTGAGTTGCTGGGACACGGCCCCAAATAACTCTAAAGAAAATTTAAAACAAAATATATAAAGACTAAAATGGAAATCATGTCTATTGTACTTGAAGTATAAAGACTTACCACTAAAACTTCTGAAGTAGAATCGAGAATCGATCTAAGTGTGATCTGGATGCTGAGTGCTTGAACCTGAAACGATTTAGCACAAAGTATGCATAAGTACTTGGAATGTTATGAGGATGCATGATATAGATATGCTAAGTTGAACAATGATATAACTAAATAATATAGTACTGAATATAGAAATAGACTGTACTGAAATGTAACAGAAAGTTGAACCGAATGCAATGACCAAGTACTAATCATGTAACCAATATGCCGAACTATATACTAATATGAATGCTGAAAACATGGGCAATGCAATAAGAGTATGACTGTGGGAGCTACTAAACCACATGAACTAAACGTGGAGTCTTATGTATACGCCCCATCGAGAGGACCCAATATACCTTGCTAGGTGTATAAAGGCATGACTGTGGCGTGATCACTAATACTGATGCCTAATAGAGGGGACTTATAATCCTATGCGGGCAAGTAGTTCTCTGACTATAAGGGTATGCTGAACCCAAGTCCAACTCGGTGCTAAGTCTACTCTCAACTGAATACATATGAAGCTAAAATGCACTAAATACTGAATAGCTTAATATATTAACATGTTAACGGAGAATGCAACATTTATATACTGAGAATGTGACTTTCTGTAACACCTCAGATTTGAGAAAGGGCAACATAGCAGTTTTTAGAAAATGCAGGTTCCATTCGATAAAGGCCATCCACGGTCCGTGGATGGGACAACGGACCTTAGGTGTGGTCTATCACCCAAATCTAGGTAGAAGACCAGACCCACGACTGGACCAACAGATCATTGTTGAGTTCGTTGATTGGGTGTTTGTAGGTCAGGACCCTTAAACTCTAGTTTCTGACGGTGGACGACGGTGGTGTGGGACGGACCATTGGTCAGTCCACAGTGCCTGTAGGGGGTCCATAGGTCGGTGGGATGACAATTATTTTAAGGGTAGTTAGATCTTTTCCTAATTATCTTATCGCTATACTACGTAGTTTTACCCTTCATCTATAGATCTATATAAGTGATTTCAACCCCAAACTAGTTCATTCACTTCATTCTCTTCAAATTCACCAAAAAGAAGAACAAGTCTCCTCTCCAAATTATTTCTCTCTCTAGAAAGCTTGAAGAAGAAGGATTTAACCTAGGGTTTCAAGCCAACTCTCCATTCCTCCATTGAAGATAAGAGATTGGCTTTGAGGTATGATCATTTTCATACATAGATTCCTGATTGAACATTTCGAACACACCTCATCCAATTCTAGGAGTAAATGATCGTTAATCAGTATAAAACCCAACGAAGAAATAGGGTCGAACCCACATGGAGTGGTACATGTCTAAAATTCAGTTATGTAGTACAAACGTGGTTTAATTAGTTATAGGAAAAAATCATCGAAAACATACAAATAAATCTTAAAGGGGTGACAAAGAATGTAAGATGGGGGGTTTGGATTTGCAATAAACAACGGAAACAACAACGAAAACAGGGGAAAATAACAATACATAGAGGAATTCTCAGGATGTGATAGATTTTAGGAAAATTTCACTATATGGGTAATTGAGATTACTAATAAATAGCTAGATTTCAGTGGGTAGGCTAGGCTATGCGTGAAATATCTCTCTCAAACAACTACTTTGATTCGAGTGATTTCTTTCGAACATCAACAAGCTTAGCAAATAAGAACAGACCACACCTTAATTAATATACTCTCTCGAGCTAGATAGGTAGAATAAAAATTAGGATTTACTCTTTCGAGCTAAACCCATGTAACGACCCTAAAAATGAACTAGTGAAACTAGAGCCTAACGTGTGTATGTTTGTGTTTGTCTTGAGTTTTGATGTAGTTTAATGTTGTCTAGATGCATGGTTGAGGTATTTATGGGTTAAACATCAATGTATGACTCCCCAAGGACCACTCTAGGGCTCCTTGAGGAGGACCCTTAGCTAAACCCCCAATACCCCAAGGGAGCCATAAGGTTGCCCAAAATGGGGTGACCTACGGAAGGGGTCCACGCCCCGTGGATTGCCTCCGTAGGTCAGGGCCCCAAATTACTAGCCACAACTACCAACCATGGATTACTAGTACATGGCATTAACCAGACCACAGTCTGTGGTTTGGTGGGTGTCGATTGGGCCTGTGTTTGCTGTCAAGTCGCGGCCTTGGTGGAGGTGCATAGGTAAATTCACCCCAAGTACCAATTAATATATGGACGGTTATTTTAAGTGTTTTAACATATTTTAAGAGTATTAAAACATTAAAACACTCATTTAGATTTTATCTCTCAAAATCAAAACCCTTCCCTCCAAAAAATTTTCTCTAGAAACTACATTGGAGATCAAGGTCAAGATCAAGCTAGGGTTGGGGATTTCAAGGTGTTTATTCTTCAATTTTTGTGGGGAATCAATAGAAAGGTATGGTGATCCTTCAGCTAGGGTTAGCTTTCACCCTTGAACCAATTTCAAAGAAGTTTTCAAGGTTTTCAAGTTTCACAAAAACCCTAAGTTTCACTCAATCTCATGGGTTCTTGCATCAAGCATTTTAAAATGATAAATTATGATTATGTTGATGTTTAATTGATGATTTAAGATGAAAAACTCTATTGAACCCATGATTTCTCTCAATTCCTAAATTGTGCCTTATGAAATGGGTTTATTGATTATGAATGAATGTTAATGGATTTATTCTTAGATTGATTTAGCTTATTGATTCGTATCATCATATATGCCTAATTATGGTGAATTGTTGGTGAATTGATGATTTGTGATCATGGCCTTGAAAGGGCAAGTTTGACCTAATTCCGTGTTAATGTAGAATTGTGCATTGAATTGTTGATCCACTTGAAAGGTGGAGGTGTTTTTTTACTCTGTACATTATGATCATGGCCTTGAAGGCATATTGTGAGGCATTGAAGTATTATCATGATGTTGTGTATATGAGTGTATAATGTGAATAATTTGCATGTGGATTCAATGTTAGAATGATCATCATGTATTCAAAGTAGTTGTGTTAGTATTGAAAGGCTATTTCTCAATGTGTATATGAGTGTATAATGTGAAGAATTTGCATGTGATTTCAATGATAGAATGATCATCATGTATTCAAAGTATTTGTGTTAGTATTGAAAGGATATTTCTCAATGTGACACTCATGAATGATAATGATGAATGTGAAGGGTTTCTATAATGGGAATGTTGAATCTAGAATTGGTAGGCTTATTCATCCTTTTCTTATATAATGAATATGTCTTGACTTGATAAATATGAATCGATAGGCTATGACATTCCTTTCATATATGCGTGATGAATGTGTCTTGACTTGATGACTACGAATTGATAGGCTTTATGCATTCTTTTCATAAATGATCTAATGTAATGAAGACTCTTGAATTGATAGGCTAGTGGCATTCCTTTCTTAATGAGTCAATCTACCATGAATCGATAGGCTAGTGGCATTCCTTTCATGAGTATAAGAATGTAATGAGGGACCATGAATCGATAGGGTTATACATTCCTTTCATGAGGACTCTAGAGTTATCCTTGAATGTACCATTGATTGATAGGCTTATAACATTCTTTCCTTGGTAATGATGTATCATGGGTCGATAGGCCTATGGCATTCCTCCCTAATACACTAATGTAATGTGAATGAAATAATCTATGGGAATGCAGGCTAAGCACCGAGTGGATATGGTTAGATGGAAACTCTCCCAATGTTAGGTTAGAGTTCCAATGAACATCTTCCTATCCCATAACTATGTGCCCACATAGGATATTGGCTAGTGGATTCCATCTGAGCTAATGTTATCGTTCTACCTTAGGCAAGTCGAACACCTCTTACGGTGTGGGGTTACATAACACCGGATTCCATGTCTAGCTTGCATGTTCTATGTCGGTTAAACACTTATTCCCATCATGTGAGATGTCCACTCTAGTTACTTGATAGGTACTACAAAGTGTAGGTAGTAGTATGGGATGGTATCTATACATTGCACGAGTAGGCTTTGAAAGGGCTATAGTGAGTTCTCTATGTCTTAATGACTAAATGTGTGAAAGTCCTCTAAATGCATAAATGTGTCCTAAATGAACCTAATGAAGAATGTTGGTTTAAATGCTTAAATGTAAAGATGCATGCTATACTTGGATTGTATTATGAGTTACTTCCTTGTCATGTCTATTGTATATGAATGTGCCTTATCTAGGGTGACTTCAAAGGATTACTTAGTGTGAGTAGTAGTATGGGATGCTACGTGCACAATGCACATGTATGAGTTAGAGTTGTCTTGGATATTGGTCTTAATGTGATGATGTGACTCATGTAATGGTTATGCCTCTTAAATGCTTTATTGTGTAAGGGTGGAAAGGATGATTGGTAAGTTCACTTTTGGTGACCTTAAGATGGTGACTTAGTGTGGGTGGTGATATGGGACGCTACCCATACACTGCACAAGGTATAACTTGAGGGTTACTTGAGGTGGAGGCTCAAGGTGAAGATAAAGAGTTATATGTGATTTTGCTCAAATGTGAATTATGTGACTTTGTATGTTGGTTGTGACTTATATTATGCCTCTTGTATCAATGTTCATGAAGTTTTACAAAAATGGCATAAATAATGACTTTCAACAAAATGTCCCTTTTAAAGCATGTTTTTGCATGGTTATCATACTTAGTATTATTTTGTGTGCTAACCCATATTTTCTCTTATTTTTTCTACAAGTGTAGGTTCCAGCAAGTGATCGATTCTAGCTAGGATTGAAGTGCCTGGGTGGAGTTTTCCTCCAAGACTTGGTATGTCCTCATAGATCGAGGACAAAAACTTTTATTGTTTCTAGATCTTTCTTATTTTTAGACTATTGTTAAGATTTGATTGTAAAGGGCCGTGACCCTATATTGTTAAAGTTTTGTCTAAGATTGCCATGTGAGACTTATTCTTCCACTGTCTTTGAAAGATTTTTAATGAGTATTTGAATGTTTTGAATAATATGGTTTTGAATAAGATGTTTTAATATTGCACTATTTCTCTTGTCTATGCAATGAATGAGCTAAAAGGCTTGTATTAGACTCCTTCGGGGTCGAGTACGCCATGTTACGACTAGGGGTGCTCTCGGGTCGTGACAACCCATATCAACCGGATAACTAGAATCATCAATAGAAAGATTTGATTCTAAAACCTCTTTTTCAAGCAAGCCCATAATTCTAAGTTTGAATTGCATTTGCAACTACAATTCTTAGATTAAAACACAACTATCAATTAAATCCACTCCAAATAAGCATTAGAATCGGTAAATAACAATACCCATAAGCTAATTCAGCCCATAATTGTCACACCCCAAACTCAAGGGGCGTAACTGGCTCCTAATGCCAAAACTCAGTCCCGAGCCGACCCTGCTGAACCATTTGATACTAGCGCATGGCAGACACAGGCAATCAAGAAAACAAACTAGTATATCCCGACTTAAAACTAAGCCCTCGGCCGGTAAGGCCCCTGTCAACATATATATAAAAGAAACAGTNAATGCCAAAACTCAGTCCCGAGCCGACCCTGCTGAACCATTTGATACTAGCGCATGGCAGACACAGGCAATCAAGAAAACAAACTAGTATATCCCAACTTAAAACTAAGCCCTCGGCCGGTAAGGCCCCTGTCAACATATACATAAAAGAAATAGTTACTCCCAAGAGTTCATATAAAGAAATAGCCAACTAGCACAGAAGTCCTGACTGAGCCGTCAAGGCCACCATGATATCTATACAAAAACTAGAAGCAGGTACATATCAAGACAATACATCAAACAACTCACAAGCTTTAGCAAACCAACAAAAGTAGGCCAACAAGGCCATAACCTAGCTCTACACCCCACACACTAATCTGCAAGCCTCAAAGAGTAGTAAAGATTGGTGGGACAGGGCCCCAGCCTACCCATAAAAATATACAGAACAAAAGCTAACAAACCTCCAAACTTTGACAACTCTGGAGGAAAGGGGCCAGCCAACCGGATAGAAGTTAATCCTGCTACTGAGGAGGTCTACTCGGTCGTCTCTCAGGACCTGCATGCATGAATGTAGCGCCCCCAGGAAATGGGGCGTCAGTACACAATTTTGTACAGACTATGAAAGGCTGTAGACTAAATGAGCAAGTATCATAATATACCAAAAGCAATCAGGTAAGGAAATCAAATTCTGATAAGCATGCCAACCCACTACTAAATCAAATAAAATACAATAATGATCAAACATCAACCTAACCAAGCCCCCATAAACCCGGTAGGTACAAACAACATACCACCTACTTAGGCCCCCATAAGCCCAGAAGGTGCCAAATTAATCTACATAACCTTGTCAGTAGTCCCTTGTCTTTGTAAGAAGTCACATAACCATTTTTTGTCAATGATATAGCCCCATAGGCAGCGCATAGCTCTCTGAGGCAACATCATAACTCTGTGGGTTGCACGTAGCCCTCTTTTGCATCACAAAGCCCTGTAGGCAATACATAGCCTTCTTTGGTGTCAAAATAGCCCCGTAGGCAACACAGAACACTCTTTGGCATCAATATAGCCCCGTGGGAAACACATAGCCCTCTTTAGAAATAACATAGTCCTATTAGACAACATCATAGCCCCCATAGGCAGTTCATAGCTCAACAGCTAACCACAATAGTCCCAAGGGCAACAACAAACAATTAAATAGGCTGAAGGTTAGCTATAAACAATATATATGAGTAATGTCCAAGTCGTTCCTAACTTAAGATTTTTCTGAACAGATTATGAGTCGCTAAAATGAGGGTTTATAACCACTCAATCAGCCAACCACTCACAATTACATCTACAACATAACTAACATTAACTACTCTATTAAATCACTCCCAAGCTCTAAGGAAACATGCCGAACGAAGGGAGTAGCCTTAACATACCTTTTTCTTTATAATTTATGTTGAAAACATATTTGTCTACACCACTACAACACTTTCTTTAAATGACCAAAACACTTGAATACAATCACTCCACTGAAAAAAACCCTGCGGTGAAAACCTCCACGGAGCTACACCGCTCAATTCACCGTGAAAATTAAACCAAAACGACGAGCTCGCGATGTAGGGAAATTTTTGATAAAAGGCCAAGAAGAGATCATGAACACACAAGGATGATTTGAGAAGTATTTCTCTGATTTTCATGGGTTTCTCATGATTTGGAATGAAGAAAAATGAAGAAGATGCTATCTTAAAAGCTTCCACCAACTTAGGTGACCCACCTTACATGCCTGCTTGCGCAGTCTTGCAAAGATGAGAATATCTCTCTATTCTGAAGTTGTATGAACAAACTGTTTGATGCGTTGGAAAATAGACTCGTAGACCTTCGATTTAATGGGTCGTGGGACCCATAACTCGTTAAATATTGGGAAAAAACTTCCAAAATATTTGACCAAATTTTCAGAGAAATCTTTAAAAAGGAACCTACGATAATTTTCGCTCACTTTTATTTTGTGACTTACCTTACTTAAAAACATGAGATACAGCCCTTGAACACTTAAAATATGACATACCACATCATTTTGTAATTTATTACTCATCCTCTTTGTCTTTCCACGAATGAACGAATTAATTTAGACGTTTAGAAAAGTCGGGGTGCTACATCCTTCCCCCCTTAGAAACATTCATCCTCGAATGAAAAATCTGAGTCACACAGTTATGTACTTAGGAGTTACCAAAGTTTAGACAAAGTATCCTTTGTGAATGTGACTATCCAGAACCTGAAACACATAAATTTTTAACCTAGGTATCTCACAAGATGACATAAATAGCTAAGCAATATAGATCCGCAATAACAGTGCAAGCAAAAATACAATGACGACAACCATAATAAGAAGCAATAATATAATTTTTTTTATAGGTATCTTACCCCACTGCACCAATAAAAACAGATATGCGATCACCCTGGGGTATGAAACAAGTGAGGATATTTGGATCTCATGTCCTCCTCAGCTTCCCAGGTTACCTCTTCTCTATTCTTGTTTCTCCATAATACTTTAACCGAAGTCACCTCTTTGGTCCTCAATTTACGGACCTATCGATCTAATATGGCAATTGGAGTTTCCTCACAGGACAAATCCTCTGTGATCTGAACATCCTCAACTGAGACAACCCGATAAGGGTCTCCTACGCACTTCCGTAGCATCGATACACAAAAAACTGGATGAACATATTCTAACCCCGAAGGCAATTCTAACTCATAAGCCACTCGTCCTACCCTCCGAAGGATCCGATATGGCCCAATAAATCTTGGACTAAGCTTGCTTTTTTTGCCAAATCTCAAAACACCCTTCATAGGTGAGACTTTTAAGAATACCCAGTCATCGACACAAAATTCTAATTCCCTTCATTGCACATCTGAGTATGAATTTTTTCGGCTNTAACTCATAAGCCACTCGTCCTACCCTCCGAAGGATCCGATATGGCCCAATAAATCTTGGACTAAGCTTGCTTTTTTTGCCAAATCTCAAAACACCCTTCATAGGCGAGACTTTTAAGAATACCCAGTCATCGACACAAAATTCTAATTCCCTTCGTTGCACATCTGAGTATGAATTTTGTCGGCTTTGCGCTGTTAGCAACCTCTCTCGAATGAGCTTAACCTGCTCCACTGTCAGTTGTACTAAGTCGGGTCCAATCAACCCTGACTCACCTACCTCGAACCATCCAATGGGGGACTACATTTTCTCCCATAGAAAGCCTCATAAGGTGCCATCCCGATGGTGGAATGAAAACTATTATTGTATGCGAACTCAATAAGAGGCAAGTGGTCATCCCAACTTCCCTTGAAGTCTAGCACGCACGCCCGTAACATATCCTTGAGTGTCAAAATTTTACGCTCAGCCTAGCCATCTGTCTAAGGGTGAAAGGCTATACTAAGATTAACTTGTGTCCCTAGTCCTTTCTGGAAGGACTTCCAGAAGTTGGCATTAAATTGTGCTCCTCTATCAGAGATACTAGATATTGGACACCGTGTAGCCTAACAATCTCTCTAATATAGAGCCCTGCATAGTCTTCGGCTGTAAAAGTAGCCCTGACTGGTAAGAAGTGGGCTGATTTTGTTAGTCTATCAACAATTACCCAAATAGAGTCAAACTTGCGACGCGATCGAGGTAACTCTATAATAAAATCCATATTAATTTCTTCCCACTTCCACAAAGGAATGACTATCTCCTGAACTAGCCCAGTGGGCTTTTGGTGCTCAACCTTCACCTATTGGCAGTTAGGACACTGTGCAACAAACTCAGCAACATCCTTCTTCATCCCGTGCCACCAATATATCTCCTTAATATTATGGTACATCTTCGTCAAAATAGGGCGAATAGAATAACGAGAATGATGTGCCTCTTCCATAATCCGATGTCGAAGCCCTGCAACATTGGGAACACACAATCGACCCCTACTTCTAAGGACTCCTTCTCCTGCTATATCAAATGCTATAGTCTGTTGATTCTGAGCCTTGGCTCTAAGCTAGGATCCTCTTGTTGCCGTGATTTCACTTCTACAACTAGAGATGATACGACTGTGTCCTGAATTGTTACCCCACTATCTTCTGCCTCTAACAATTTAACTCCTAAGCTAGCTAATTGATGAAGCTCTCGCGCTAGCTCACGCTTCTCAACACCTAAATAGGATAAACTACCCATAGATGTTTGACTGAGGGCATCGACTACCACATTCGCCTTTCCTGGATGATATAAAATATTCACGTCGTAGTCTTTCAGTAAATCAAGCCATCGACGTTGTCGCAGATTTAACTCCTTTTGTTTAAAGATATATTGAAGGCTTTTATGATCTGTGAAGATGTCAACAGGAACACCATATTAATAATGTCTCCAGATCTTTAATGCATGCACAACTACAGCCAACTCTAAATCGTGGGTCGAATAGTTCTTTTCATGCTTTCTGAACTACCTTGAAGCATATGCGATAACCTTACCATGTTGCATTAGAACACATCCCAACCCAACACCAGAATCATCACAGTACACCGCATAGCCTTCTGAACCCTATGGCAATGTTAGAACTGGTGCTGATGTCAACTTGTCCTTAAGCTCCTGGGAACTATGCTCGCAAGCCTCAGTCCACTGGAACTTAGTTGCTTTTTGAGTCAGCTTCGTTAATGGTGCTGAAAGTGAAGAAAACTCTTTTACAAACCTTCTGTAGTACCCACTTAACCCTACTACGAACCTCAGTCGGAGCCAAGTGTCTGGGCCAAGTCTTTATGGACTCAATATTTTGTGTATCAACCGCAATGCCTATATCTGATACAATATAGCTTAGGAAAGCCACAGAGCTCAACCAGAACTCACACTTGGAGAACTTTGCATAAAGTTCCTACTCTTGAAGAACTTGAAGGACTGCTCGCAAATGATTTGCATGCTCAGCTTTTGAACGTGAATACACTAAAATATCATCAATAAATAAAATCACAAACAAGTCTAGATATGGTCTGAATATACTATTCATCAGGTCCATGAACACTGCTGGGGCATTAGTTAATCCAAAAGAGATTACCAAGAACTCAAAGTGTCCATGTTTGGTTATAAAAGCTGTCTTTGGAATGTCTTTCTCCCAAACTCGTATCTGGTGGTACCCTGATCTTATATCAATATTTGAGAAACACTCAACACCTTGTAACTGATCAAATAAGTCATCGATCTTGGGAAGGGGATATTTATTCTTTATAGTCGCCTTATTCAGTTGTTGATAATTGATACACATTCTTAGTGAGCCGTCTTTCTTCCTCACGAATAACACTGGCGCACCCCATGGTGAAGCACTAGGCCTGATTAAGCCTTTATCTAGCAAGTCTTTCATCTGATCCTTCAAATCCTTTAGCTTAGTAGGAGCCATTCTATAAGGAGGGATATATATGGGTTATGTACTTGGTAGCATATCAATAGCAAAATCAATTTTCCTTTCTGAAGGGATACCAGGGAGTTCGTCTAGAAATACATCTAGAAACTTATTAACTACCGGAATAGACTGAAGTGTCGGTGGTTCTGCATCTATATCATGAACGTGAACAAGGTAAGGAAATAAAATTTAGATAAGCATGCCAACCCACTACTGAATCTAATAAAATACAATAATGATCAAACATCAACCTAACCAAGCCCCCATAAGCCCAGTAGGTACAAACAACATACCACCTACTTAGGCCCCCAAAAGCTCAGAAGGTGCCAAATCAATCTAAATAACCTTATCGGTAGTCCATTGTCTTTGTAAGAAGTCACATAGCCCTTTTCAGCAATGATATAGCCCTGTATGCAGCGCATAGCACTTTTAGGCAACATCATAGCACTATGGGCTGCTTGTAGCCCTCTTTTACATCACATAGCCCTATAGGCAATACATAGCCTTCTTTGGCGTCAAAATAGCCCCGTAGGCAACACTCTTTGGCAGCAATATAGCTCCGTGAGTAACACATAGCCCTCTTTGGCAATAACATAGTCCTACTAGACAACATCATAACCCCCATAGGCAGTTCATAGCTCAACAACTAACCACATTAGCCCCAAGGGCGACAACAAACAATTAAATAGGCTGAAGGCGAGCAAATTAGCTATAAACAATATATATGAGTAATGTCCAAGTCGTTCCTAACTTAGGGTTGTTGAACAGATTATGAGTCTCTAAAATGAGGGTTTATAACCACTCAATCAGCCAACCACTCATAATTACATCTACAACATAAATAACATAAACTACTCTATTATACAACTCCCAAGCTCTATGGAAACATGCCGAACGATGGGAGTAGCCTTAACATACCTTTTTCTTTATAATTTATGCTGAAACACCTTTGTCCACACCACTACAATACTTTCTTTAAATGACCAAAACACTTGAATACAATCACTCCACTGTAAAAATACCTGCTGCCATAACCTCCACGGAGCTACACAACTCAATTTACCATGAAATTATACCAAAACAACGAGCTCGCGACGTAGGGCAATTTTTTGATAAAAGGCTAAGAAGAGATCATGAACACACAAGGATGGTTTGAGGAATATTTCTTTGATTTTCATGGGTTTCTCACGATTTGCAATGAAGAAAAATGAAGAAGATGCTATCTTATAAGCTTCCACCGACTTATGGGACCCACCTCACGTGCCTGCTTGCGCAGTCTCACAAAAATGCAAATATCTCTCTATTCTGAAGTTGTATGGACAAACCGTTTGATGCGTTGGAAACTAGATTCGTAGACTTTCAATTTAATGGGTCATGGGATCCATAACTCGTTATTGATTGGGAGAAAACATCCCAAATATTTGACCCAAAGTTCAGAGAAATCTTTAAAAAGGAACTTACGATAACTTTCGGCCACTTTTAATTTGCGACTTACCTTACTTCAAAACTTGAGATACAACCCTTGAACACTTAAAATATGACATACCACATCACTGTTAATTTATTACTCACCCTCTTTATCTTTCCATGAATGAACAAATTAATTTAGACATTTAGAATAGTCGGGGTGTTACAATAATCACATGATTACACATCAAGAATTGGGGTTTTAGCTAAACATAATAAAAAGGTAAAAAAAATTGCCAACTCGATTAGCCATCAGGTGGGTAAGAGTCTCCAACCCTTTACAATGCTCCAAAATAGTTAAGTTCAAAAACCAAAGTCAAAATCCTCAAAGTTTACAATAAGAACTGAAAACTTGGAGAAAACTCTAACTTTAGAATGGGAACTGTAATATCTGGGAGAGAGCTCCTCAAAATTCCATTTAAAATCCAATTTAAAGTTTCCCAACATTTAGCTTGAAAGTCCACTCGGCAGATTAAGTCACGCCTCGCTGAGTGGATCGACGATCCACCGATTGTCCTCTTCATTCGCCACTTTGCATTGGCCTTCAACATCTTGATGTTTGCGTAATCAACGACACGTCTTACAGTTCGAGTGTCTACGATTGTGCAGTAGTATAGTAACCCAACCAAGGGTTGGGATCGTCCCAATGGAGTGGGTTTGAGAAATAGTAGAAAAATAAAATTTCACTATAACTAGTCATAGCTAAATACATTAACGAGTAAAACCATAGTAAATTAAGGGGGTGAGACGAAAGTGTCAAATATCAAATTGGGAGTTTTAACACAAGTAAGCAATTTTTTTTTAGCAAAATCAACAAGGAAATCTAAGCAATGGGAGGGGGATTCTTGGGATGTGACCGGAAAACGGGTTAATCTAAAGTATTGGGTACATTCTTTCGATAGAAAATTTATAGAGTAACAGTTACTAGGCTAAGCTTTATTTGGAAATAACTTCTCTCTCGAGCAACTTACCCCGTTTCAAATGGGTTCCTCTCGAACACCCACTTGTCGCATGAAGACCAGCCTACACCTTACCCCACTAACTGTCTTGAGCTGAGTATTAGGATATGGGACTAGGGCTCAGCCTCTCGGGCTGAGCCTTATGTCGACCCACTCTTTAGGCCATCAATCTAGTGGTCTTGGTTTCGCTACTTCTCTCTCGAGCAAGCCGAAAACACATGAGTGAACTTGTATTTGCAACTATAAATACATTAGATTCAACCACAACTACTAGACTTAAACTACATTTAAATTATCAACAAGCAAGATCCAACAATTATCTTAACCCATATTAACTAAATAACACCCCAAGAATTGGGGTTTTTAGCCATACATCTAGAGATAGAAATTTATACCTAAATGAGCTTGCATTCAAATAGGTATGAAGATATAAGTCTTCTTACAGGACAAGAATGAAGAATCCAAAAGACTCTACTCCAAATCCTTGGAGATGAAACCCTCTTTTTTCTTCAAGTGTTCAAAACCCTCTTAAACTTAGAGCAAAAAGATAAAAAGAAGTACTATTCCATATGAAAATTATATTAATTGTTCGACCCATAAAACTACAACTCTAACTAGTATCTATAGCTTCCACAGATTTGTGCTGCAACGGATCATTCGGCGTCGTTAGTCGGAATCGCCGATCAACTCGGCGATTCACCCTTTGATATAGTTCATCTCCATCTTGCACCAGCCTTCAGCATCGTCGTGCTCTGGGTCATTGGGCGACATGGTACTGCTTCGTGGAACTGTTTGGTGATGCGCCGATTGCTTCTTTTTTCCGCTGACTTGATCCTTTCCTTCAGGGCTCAACACACTGGAACAAAAGGCGAAGTAAGACCCTTCGGCGACTAGCCAAGTGGACTCGACGATCCTCAGGCCTTCATTTCTTCATTCTTTTCAGCCTTTTCATTCCTTTCTGCGATGTAGTGTCCATGCTTTCCTTCAAACACCTAATACCTGAAACTTAAGGGTTTTCATCAGATATTGAGAGAAAATAAGCATTTGAGGTCACAATTTCTATTAAAATATTACCCTAAATGAGTCCAATTTGTTGACTCATCAACACCTCTAACTTAAACTTTTGCTTGTCCTCAAACAAACTCAAGTTCAATCGTTCAAAAAAGGGTGTCTCGAACAATGCTACACAAGACTCAATCATGAATGCACACAACAAGACTCAATTTACTTATGCAAAGATCAAATGTGTACTCAAAGATTCAAGTTGTGACTCACCAATATCAACGAATCTCATGCTCACAATAGTTGCTTCAAATGCAAGTTCAAGCTCAACTATAGTGTTCAAATGTCCTCACACAGAGAATGATTCCATATTCACACAAAAGGTTTCACAATTTAAAGCTTCGGAATCAGATGCAACGCGCACACTCAGAAAGAAGAACATAATGCATGATTTCACCCATAGGTTTGCCCGTATTTTCCAATCAACATTTGTTTCAGCTCACTCAAGATAAAAAAGGTCTTTTTAAGGCTTGTAATGGGGTTGAGTGCAAATGTATGGTCATTTAGGCTCAGTGACTTTCATCCTCATGAGACGTGGTGCTCACAACACTTCCTTCCCTTTGCCTTCATCATTTTCTTTAGTGCTCATGAGTCATCCTATTATTCACTTCCCATGAATTGTTAGGAACCCCCTTTCATTTTTCAACTTTATCCCACAACTTTTCTTTTTCATTCTTTTTCTTTTCTGTCATTTTCTCTCTTTTTTTATATGGAGGGGTTCTATTTTTCTCAAAATAATGGGTAAGAGGAGACTTACCTTGCACTTCTTAACTTGCCTCTATCTTTTCAACACACCCTAACTTAGGCTTTTGGCCTAAGTTGGCTATTCAACTAACCACAACTTCATGAGAATTATGGATGATGAATTAAGAAAGGTCTAGTTTTCATCAAGTTTCTTCCAAAGAAAGGTAAGGCACAATGGGTGTTCAAAAGAGAATCACACACTCACAAGGTAGTATGTCAAATTGGTTCACACTCTTCGAAGTTGCGTAAGATAATATCAAGAGATAGCATCACTTAGTTGACCGGACCAACGGGGCAAATTCTAGGATCCATCATGCATGGTTCAAAGTAAGCTTATCACACTAGGCATTAACACTACAGTCAAACAAGACTCCAAACTTTTGCTAGTGTGCAATGATCATCACAAGAGAATCAATTTGATACTAGGCTAGTCATAACGAAATGAAAAGAGTTCACATATTGTTTATGCAACTTCATTTGGCTTCATCGTAGCCGTACATTCATGTTCGTTCGATTGAGAGCACAATTCAAGTCATCAGTATTGATCGGAATCGAGACTTAATTTTTTGCAAAAGAACAACCATATTCAAGAGCATATAAAGGGTGGCGAAAATGTGCGAAAAATTCAAAATTTTTCGGGAGGGTCAAAATCATTTTTCAATTAAAAACAAAAGGAGCCATGAGCTCAATCATCCACAGAAAGTAGTGTACAACCCAAATATATACACAAAACATAACTATCAACACAAAAGTTGTGGGCCTCACCCCACCACAAATAAAAGCAATTTGTCCTCAAATGCAAATAAAAGTATCAATAGTAAAAATATGATAAGATAGAGAGGGAGGTAAAGAAGGGTCCTGTCTATGCAGTCTCTCTCTCTGTCAGGGTCTCAGTGGCAGGTGTAGCCATCTGTAAATGGGCATCAGTGCCCAGAGTAGCCTCAGACGGAATAGCAATACCAGATCCGCTAGGAGCTATTGTGGATGTCTCAGTCGGCAATGTCTAGATCACTGGCTACACAACCGTTTCTATAAGATCTGGCAAGTCTCTGAATATGCCCTCATCTCTACTCTCTTGTGTCTCCTCAGCATGTCTTGATATAAACTCCTCGTCGGTCTCTGCATCCGAATCTGCATGTACTGTGCCATTCCCCTGCACATCTCTAGTAGTCTCAGCAGCATGCTCATCATCTGCCATCTCTATTAATGAAGTAAAGTTAGTTTACTTAAGATAGTCTACGTCCTTCCTCAAACTTGCAATCTCGGCTTTTAAAGCTGTCACCTCAGAGGCCTCCCCCTGTCTACTCTCACAAGCAGTGACTCTCACTGTCAAGGCATCAACAGAAGTCCGAAGGGGGGTAAGTGCTGCTAGTATGGCCCTGTTAATCATTCTCGGAATGGATCTCTCCAATCGGGTAGCTCTCACATCAGCGGAATAGGCCAACTGCCCCATCTTCAGGATCATGGCCTGGGTAATCCCGGTAGGCTGGGAGGATGAAAAAACACCTGGAGCCTATGAGGAAAATTGATGATGGAAGAGGTATACCTGAGGGCTTCGAGGCAGGAGTTGGAGAAGATGTCTCTGCTGGTAATGAGTCAACATTGACCTCTGGATAGGTGTCTGCTGGAGCTGCTCTCCTCCTATCAACCTCCTTTTGAGTGAACTCGGCCACAATTTGCCGGATGTCCATGGAGGATGAAGGGATGACTTCTTTATCATTTGCAGGATCCTGAGGTACTCCGAGACACCGACATAACTCAGTGATCAAGACCGGGAATGGCAGAGAGGTAAGCCTCTGGTTGGCTCTCATGGAGATATCCTGCGAGGTCAGCAATCCTAGGTTGATCCGCCTCCTGGCCATAATAGAACTAAGGCAAAATGCCTTATGATGGGGGCAGAATGGACTCGTTCTGGGATGGAATGATAGTGTTGCTGATGAAGCAATACCAGAACCTGGAGTCGATGTTCATGTCCCTTTTCTCAATGGGAGCTCCTGTATCCATCCACCTCAGGGTGGTGTCAAAAATCATTGGATCCAACCAACCCTTCAAGTCATCTAGGGACTGAACAATCAGTAACCCCTCATAAGGGAGTGCAGAGTGTAGCGGTCTACCTAATACAATATTAATATGCTCATTGTGACACTCCACCTCCTTGCCTCTTACCATGACTGACTTCACTGGTCAAAACTCACTTGCCTTCTTCTTGTTCTTAGGCACCAATTCCCCATAAGAAGTGTAAAACTCTCTTACCCAGGAGGGAATGTAGTGGTCTCGAGGTGTTGTGAACTGCTCGAATCCATGGTATCGAAGAGTTTCAACCAATTCAGGATGCTTGCCTTCTAGGCCCTCCAAGGATAGTAATTTCTCCTCTATGATGGTCCATAAATCATCACCTTTTAATCTATTTAACAGCCTCGGTGGAGGAACTATAGGAAGTGCAGGAGGTACTGAGGGCTCCTGGGCTGGCACTGAGTCTGTAGTAGGAGGAGTGGCAGCTGAAGGAGTACTGGCGGCTATGGACTGAGATCTGGCCTGGAGTAAATCCCTTCGGTTGATCAGAGGCTGTTCATCCTCTGGTTCAGAGAAATCTGGCTCAATAGCTAGTCCTTTCCTTGCTATATTCGTTTTCCATTTGCCTTTATCTCCTGGTGGAAGATCTTACTTTCTTTTCTATGAAGGACGCGATCCTCCTTCATTTATCATAATTTCCCTTGCCTTTTTATGAGGTGGCTCGGTTAGATTGTTGTGTACCATATCTGCAAAAGATCGAAAAGAAACTCAAATGTAAATACAGAAAGTTATTGTAGACAAACTCGCCAATCCAGTCAGCGAGTCGCCGATGAGGTTGGCTAAACAATTAAGGCAAGTAGGCCATAGGAGAGTCCTTTCTGCGAATCGTCAACTACTTTCGGTGAGCAAGTGTTTGCCCACTGAAAGGTACAGTGCATAAGAGTCTCAGAGGTGCAAATAAAAAGCGATAAAGAGTACTTTTGACGAGTCGCTGAGTGCCTTTGGCGACCCACAAGTTCTCACCGAATGTTATAGATTCAAACATCCAGTTTTGAAAAGAAATTAAACGCAAGATGAAGCAAATTGGTGAACCACTGGGTGATTTGGCGAGCTCGACTCAGCTCGCCGAGTGACCCAACGTGCTCATTTTCAACCCATCATCTCGAATTCAACTCCTCAAAACCCGAAATTGAATTCAAAGCACGCACTCATGAAATATAACAAAGACCCATACTACCCATCACCCCGGAATACTCAGACTTCTCCCGAATTTGCCGGATTTGGCCATTTTGACGATATTTGCTCATAAGAGTGGTGTCACCCGCTCTATCATTGCACAAATTTTCTACATTTTAGCACAAACGTGGGCTACTCAAAATTCACACAATCAATTGAACCACAAACAATCACAACTCAATGAGATTTCATTAAATTAGAACCACAACAAATACGAGTATTAGACGATCAAAGCACTACGGAGAAGATTTTCAAATTGAAATAGGCATGTAAATATTCTAATTCTAGCAGAGAGGCCCAGCACACATCAATACGATATTATTATTGCAAAAGAGTTCAAGGTTTTCAACAATAAACTCGGGGTTTTAGGAGTAACCTTTAATGCCGATTGAAATGCGATTGAAAAGCTAGGCAACAAAGTATTCCAATTCCGAGCACAAATCAACTAACTAAAATGCTAGTAAAAGGGCAAAAATAAAGAAATACTACCTTAGTGTGAATTTAAGAGGTTTAAGAGCAAGGGAAAGTGAAGAATTTCAAATTTGAAGTTTCTTGGCCATTATAAACCATCCAAGTCGCCCCTGTTCAGCGACGTTAGTCGCACTTGCCGATTTACTCGGTGATTTGCCGAGTGATCACCTGCCCCGCCGATTGCTAAATTTCTCTCAGTTTCTTGGTGGTCAAGATGGCGGTCTACATTTAGGTCGCCGACCTGGTCGGCGACACGCCAAATTGCTTCGTAAGTCCACCAAGTTTTACAGACTCTGACTTACCCTTGAATTGAGCCAAACGGCAGGGCAAGTCATACACGCTGACCTCTTCAGTGATTCACCAACTGACCATTTTTACGCCAATCTGTGTTTTTCACCACATTCCTTATTCAAACCTGCACCACTAACACACCATTACTTATAAAAGTGAACTAAAGCATTTAAAACCTTGGGTTGACTCCCAAGAAATGCCTAATTTAACGTCGTGGTATGACGCGAGTCCTTACTCACTCCCCATTGGTTGGGTTATCCCTAATGTTACTAGGTAGCCCAATAGTTCGTTTGAGTGAAGAGGAGGCACCGTATAATTCAGGAGTGTCCTGATCAACTGGATCGATCTAGAGTAAGAGCCAACCATTTGATTCAACGCTTCAATTCTCTCCTTCATCTCTTCCAACATTCGATCTTGTTTGGTGATCTTTTGGAGTATGATTTGAAGTGTGTCCTCAACACGATTGTTCCCCCTGTCTCTAGATTGCTTCCTCTCGTGAGGGGGTATGTACCTCCCATGACTCATGCACTGATTTTCCACCTCTGTTATTTTAGTGGACAACTCGTGCAGCTGAGTTACGAGTGCGGCTAACTCGAAGTCCCTCTCGACTCCTTGGCTCGTCTCAGCCGAGTTGTCACCATTTCCCTCAGCCATGATCAAGGTTTCTGCATACAACAAAAAGAATAAAAAACAAAACTAAAAATAAAGTTAGTAAAACTACAACTATTAAAAACAAAAATTCTACTTATCTAAAAATTCTTCAAATAACACCACTCCTCGGCAACGGTGCCATTTTGATGCTTGCGTAATCAACGACACCTCTTACAGTTCGGGTGTCTATGATCGTGCAATAGTATAGTAACCCAACCAAGGGTTGGGATCTTCCCAAGGGATTGGTTTTGAGAATTAGTAGAAAAATAAAATTTCATTCTAACTAGTCATAGCTAAATACATTAAATAGTAAAAACATAGTAAATTAAGGGGGTGACATGAAAGTGTCAAATATCAAATTGGGGTTTTAACACAAGTAAGCAAAAAAATTAGCAAAATCAACAAGGAAATCTAAGCAATGAGAGGGGGATTCTTGGGATGTGACCGGAATACAGGTTAATCTAAAGTATTGGGTAGATACATTCGATAGAAAATTTATAGAGTAATAGTGACTAGGCTAAGCTTTATGTGGAAATAAGTTCTCTCTTGAGCAACTTACCCCATTTCAAATGGGTTCCTCTCGGACACCCACTTGCCGCATGAAGACCAGCCTACGCCTTAGCCCACTCACTCTCTCGAGCTGAGTGTTAGGATATGGGACTAGGGCTCACCCTTTTTGGCTGAGCCTCATGTCGACTAACTCCTTAGTCCATCAATCTAGTGGTCTTGGTATCGTGACTTCTCTCTCGAGCAAGCCGAAAATACATGAGTGAACTTGTATTTGCAACTACAAATCCATTAGATTCAACCACAACTACTAGATGAAATCACCATTAAACTACATTTAAACTATTTGCAAGCAAGACCCAACAATTATCTTAACCCATATTTGCTAAATCACACCCCAAGAATTGGGGTTTTAAGCCACACATCAAGAGATAGAAATTTATACCTAAATGGGATTGCATTCAAATGGGTATGAAGATATAAGTCTTGTTACAGGCCAAGAATAATGAATCCAAGAGACCCAAGTCCAAATCCTTGGAGATGAAACCCTCTTTTTCTTCAAGTCTTCAAAACCCTCTTAAACTAGAGCAAAAATATCAAAGAAGTACTATTCTATATGAAAATTATATTAATTGTTCGACCCCTAAAATTACAACTCTAATTAGTATTTATAGCTTACATAGATTTATGCTGCAGCGGATCATTCAGCGTCGTTAGTCGAAATCGCTGATCAACTGGGCGATTTGCCTTTTGGTGTAGTTCATCGCCATCTTGCACCAACCTTCAGTATCGTAGTGCTCTGGGTCATTGGACAACATGGTACTGCTTCGTGGAACTGTTCAGCGATGCGCCAACTGGTTCCTTTTTCCACCGACTTGATCCTTTTCTTCAGGGCTCAGGACACTGGAACAAAAGATGAAGTAAAGACCCTTCGGCGACTTGCCAAGTGGACTTGGCGATCCTCATGCCTTCATTTCTTCGTTCCTTTTTGTGACGTATTGTCCATGCTTTCCTTCAAAGATCAAATACGTGAAACTTAAGGGTTTTCATCAGATATTGAGATAATATAAGCATTTGAGGACACAATTCTATTAAAATATAGCCCTAAATGAGTCCAAGTTGTGGACCCATCACATCTCAGGTCATATAACTTTGGGCGATCCAATTTATTGTCGCGAAATCGATCGACGGTCCGCCGAATGCCCATTTTTGTCGTCAACTTGGTTCTTCCCAGGGCTGGCATGCTGGAACTTTGGGCAAGCTACAAATCCACTCGACGGTGTACCAAGTGGTCTTGGTGATCACCAGTATTTCTTTTTCTTCACTTCTTCAGATCATTAGTTCCTTTTTGTCTTGTCATGTCCTTGCCTTGCTCCTTAGCCTTCATAGCTACAAATCAACACTTTAACATTAGTTTAGAGCATAAAATAGGCATTCGAGGACACTTATACTATCAAAGCAAAGCCCTAAATGAGTCCAAATCTCGGACTCATCAACACCCCTAACTTAAACTTTTGCTTGTCCTCAAGTAAAACTCAAGATCAGCAGTTCAATAAGGATGCCTACAAATAGTGCTGCATAAGACTCATACAATGATCAGTTGTGCACTCAAAGTTTCAGATTGTGACTTACCATCATCAAGAGTAGTCAAGCTCACAATGCTTGCCTCAAATGCAAGTTCAAGCTCAACAAGGGTATTCAAATGCCCTCACAATAGAGATGATTCCATAGTCACACAAAATTTCTCAGCAATTTAAATTCCTGAAATCACATACAACCCTCACACTCACAAAGATGAACACATGCATTACTTCACCCATAGGTTTGCCCGTATTTTTCAATCCACATTCATTTCAACTCACTCAAGATCACAAAGGTCTTTTCAAGGCTTGTAACATGGCTGAGTGCAAATGTATGTTCATTTAGGCTTAGTGGCTTCTACCTTCATGAAGTATGGTCTGTACATCACTTTCCTCCTTTTCTTTAACATTTCAAACATGCTCATAATTTACCCATTATTCAACTTTGTATGAACCACCGGATACCCTTTTTTCTTGAAATTTCACTACTTAATTTCACAACTGTTTTGATCTTTTTCTTTTCTTTATTCTTTTTCATTCCTTTTTATTTTATATTGAGGGGTTCCATCTTTTTCAAAGCAATCCCTACACAAAGGGGGATTTTCACACTTCTTGACTTTCCTTCTCTTTTCACCACACCCCAACTTAGGCTTTTGGCCTAAGTTGGCTTTACAAAAAAACTATACTTCATGAAAGTTGTGGGTGAATGGATAAAGAGAGGTCATAATTGCTCAAGTTTCTTCCAAGAAAAGGGTAAGGCTCAAATGGGTCCAAGCAAGGTTCACACATCTCACAAGGTTTGCCACAAAAGAGGTATATTGTCAAGTTGGTTCACTATTCAAAATTCTTGCCTAAGATCATTTCAAGTGCAATCACTCAATCAACCGGACCAACGGGGAATATTCAAGGTGGCATTGTGCACAATGTTCAAGGTAATATCACAACACAAGGTATTGGTACCAATATCAAACAAGACACCACACTTTCTAGCTAGCGTGAAATGTTCATTACAAGAGCCTCATTTGACAACCGGCTAGTCATAACGAGATGCTAAAAGTTCACACATTTTCTATGTAACTTCATTTACTCATCGTAGCCGCAAATTCCTTTTGTTCAATTAGGAGCACTATCAAAGTCATCGTTATTGACCACAACCGACACTTAAATTTGCACAAGAACTACCACAATCAAACACAAAAGAGGTGGCAAAATTTTCAAATTAGGTTCTAAACCATTTTCTTTCAAAACAATGGGCCACAAGCTAAAGCATCCACAACACAATTCAACACCCAAGATATATATCAATAAACCAAATAAGCTCAATATTCACAAAAATTATCATCAAAGTAGAACCAATATGCACAAAATAGTCACAAGAGGCTGGTATGAAAATACCTCACCCCATCCAACAAAATAAACAGTTGTCCTCAAATGCAACTAAAACAAAAACAATGTATAAAATGTAACAAAGAGGGAGGGGAAAAGTCATCCTGCCAGGCTAAGCTTGGGTGAAGTCTGCATCTCAGTCACTCCATCTCACTGAGATACAGGTAGTGTATCAATAACAGTTCCCGGGGAAGTGTCCACCGGGGATGCCCTCCTCTTATCAGCCTTATCCTTCTAGTACTCGGCCTCAATACGCCAGATGTTAGTAGAAGAGGTAGGTATAATCTCAACATCCTTCTTCTCAACTCTAGGAACACCAGCCCGTCTGCACAACTCAGTGATTAATACCGGGAGTGAGAGTGAGGTCTGTCTCTATCTGGACCTCATGACCATCTTTTGCTCATTCAATAGTCCTAAATTCAGTGACTATTGAGAAATGATGGACCCTAGACAGGCCACCTGTGGCTGTCTGAGTATGGATTCATTTTGCGATGGCATGATATTGCTGCTGATGAACCCGAACCAGTATAGAGCTACCACATAAAGATCCTTCTTTTCAATGGGCACACCTGCCTCTATCAAGGTCGGGGTGGCATCAGATAAAAGGGGTTCCAACCAACCCTTCAAGTCCTCCAATGACTTCCTCTGGATCAGATCTGTGTATTGGTGCATGAAGGTATATGTACATCCCAAAACAACATTTATGTCATCACTTTTGCACTTTACCTTCTTGCCCCTGACTATCAAAGAGTCAACCAATTTGAAAACTCTGGCCTTCCTCTAATCTTTTGGCACTAAATCTCCGTAAGCCGAATAGAACTCCTAAACCCAATTAGTAATGTAGGGTCCCTGGGGTTTAGTGAAAATCTCAAATTTGTGGGACTTGAGGATTTGCCATATCTCTGGATACCAGTCCACCAGACCATCTGTGGACAATATCTTCTCCTCAATAATAGTTCTCAATCCCTCGGCCTTTAGTCTTTTGAGAGATCGGGGATAAGGACCCAGTATAGGTGCCGTCGGGACCATAGTTTGAGCTTAAGCTAGAGAAGGAGGATGAGTCTAAGGCACCGGGATCCTAGACGGATCATGCATCCCCTTGGATCGAAGTTATGCTCTCCGAGCCTGTAAAAGCTAGTCATCCTCAGGCTCAGAGATGGAAGCTTGAGAATCCTGAGAGTCCCTCTCGCTGTCTGATAAGGTGAGGCGAGTCCCGTAGATTCCCTCGCTATCGGAGATGTATTCTGTAGTCTCAACCACAATCGCTTTGCCCTTTCCCTTGCCTTTTTCTCCCTTGGTAGGGAGTTTTGTTGTCGTAGCTCCGAATGCAACTGCACCCTTATCTATAACCACTTCACGTGCCTGCTTGCAGGGTGGTATGTCTCGTCCGGATAATTTAGGTCTAGCCATTTCTGCAAAACAACAAAGAAACATATAGAAAAATTTCCAGAAAAATTACATAAAAATGTTGCAGAAAGACTCACCGAACCATTCGGTGAGTTGCGGAGTTGCTTTGGCGAGCCAGATTAGGTTCACTGAAAGCACTAGTGAATTTTTTTAAAAATTGAAGTGTGGTCGGTGATGTTCAAGGCCATTCAGCGAATCGCCGACACCAATCGGTGAACTAGAGGTAGTCCGCCTAAAGTTACAGTGTATTTTAGGGGTTAGGGGCGCATAAGGGCGATCGAGAAGTCATTTTGGCGAGTCATCGAGTGAGCTTAGGCATCTCACTGAAAGTTATAGAACATAACTCAACAATTTAATGAAATTAAAGGTGATTTGTGGGAGACTTTGCGAACCGCCGAACCATTCAGCGAGCTCGACGTGGCTTGCCAAACGCCCCTACATGCCTGTTTTCAACCCCAATCTCCATAATCAATCCCGTAGCCCCAGAATTCAAAATTAAACACCAACACTATTTAATTCAAGTAAGACCCATACTACCTATGCCCTCTGGGTACTCAGACTTCCTCCGATTTGGTCAAAATTGGCCATTTGACACTTTTTGCCCTTAAGAATGCTATCAAATGATTCATCATTGGGAAAACTATGTCATTTAGCACAATTCAAAGTTACTTAGACTTCTCCCCACTAGACCCAACATGTATTCACCGCATCCCAACCATTAAGACTTGATTTAAATAGGCAAGAACACGAGAATCAATCAATTAAGCACAATTTGGCACTAATTTTAATTCATTAAGGGCAATCAAACTGTTTATCACAGCAAAATCAATTACCCAACAACAATCAACAACAATTTACCAATTGTATTCGATTTCAACCACACATTTAAAATATGGGGTTTGGAAAAACCAACCTTTAATGCCAGATTTATGATTTGTAAAGCTAGGTGTAACTACCCGAGAGCACCCACTAGCCGTTACATGCGTATTCGACCTCTCGGAGGTCTTATACAAGCCTTAACATTCATTCATTATATTGATCATAAAAATCACTAAGAATTTAAAACTTTTATTCAATAAAACCATAAGACTTCAAGAGTCATCAACATTGAAAACATCGATACCCAAGCGGAACTACTAAGTCTCTTTAGCCAATCTTAGACAAGAACTTAAAATGTAATAAGGGACAAGGCCCTTTACAAATGAAATTAAAATTAAGTGTCTAGTACAATGACTAAGAAACTTCTCAACATAGTCCTCGAATCTTGAGGACATACCAAAGACTTGGAACATACGTCCTCGAATGACACTTAAAACACTTCCGAGGACTCAATGACCCTACTAGCATCTCTCAACCAGCATGTAATATCTTTACTATTGCACACAATAAGGAGGAAACATCAACTCCACATGAAAAGCATTACAACAAGACTCATTCAATTCAAGGAAGTAGGAATAACATCTACCACTCAATATGCACAAAACTTTACCATTTCTCATTTCTTTGGAGGAACTTCCTTCTCCATAGCATATCATGCTCAGTACCATATTTATAGGCTAACCTTACAATTTAACTCAAAATCATAATCATGCAACATCAAGATCACATCAAGGCATGCTCAACTAGGAATCTCATGGACCAATTTAAACAATTCTTCACAAATGCATATAAATCATGAGGGACATAATCAAGAAAACTCATTTATTTATTTAAACAAGAATTCAGTTAAAATATGCACATCATAAGGAGAATAAGGAAACTCAATTCACATAAGACTCCAACATGCAACATGCTACTAAGAACTCTTTGTTTCAAGCTTGAATTTGAATAGGAGGAAAAGATAAGGATATCAATAACTTTACTACTCAACTCATCATCCCCCACTTGGGGTAAACCCATCTAATGTTATCATCAAACAACAAAGAAATTTACTTACCTTCATTTGTTCCTTTATGCTTGTTAGCTTGAAGCATATAGAAACGGTTCCTCTTAGGAGCATTTTGGATCCGGGACATCATGAGCAAATTGATTGCTCTGTTTCCCTTTTGTCTTAAGTGTAGGGCAATCTCTCATCTTATGACCCTTACTCCCACATCCAAACAATCCATCCGTACCGACAAGACACTTTCCCAAATGTTGCTTTCCACAAGTAGCACACCTAGGCCTCTCAAAAGTAGAACCACATCCATTCCCTCTTTGAGGTTTAGGGTTACACACCCTATCATTGTTGACCATTGAAGAATCTTGTTTATAGAACCTCTTCTTAGACCTAGATTGGTTTTGTTTATCCGGCCTAGCCCTTTTCGTTTCTCTAGTCATCTTCCTAACATTCGTCTCTTCAAGTTGTTGAGAATAAACCATAAGCCTAGAGATATCCATATCATGATGGAGCATGGCCGTACGACACTCTTCTTCAACCAAACCGCAAGCCCCAATAAAAAACGTTTTCATTCTATCACTAGAATTTGCTACCAAGGTAGGAGCATACTTAGAGAGTTGGGTATATTTGAGAGAGTATTCCTTCACACTCATATTCCCTTGACGTATGTTCATGGGCTCAACCAAATTTTTCTCCCTCAACTCTAAGGGGAAAAACCTATCAAGAAAGGCCGTCTTAAACACTCCCCAATCTATTGGTCAGCTCCTACGTGTCTCTCATCCCTCCATTGCTCAAACCACACTTTAGCTACATCCTTGAGTTGGTAAGAAGCCAACTCTGCCTTCTCCCTAGGAGTCACTCCCATTGCACCCACAATATTAAACACCTCATCTATAAAGTTTTTTGGGTCCTCATGTACCTTAGAATCCAAGAAGGTAAGAGGATTCATTCGTGTGAAATCCCTTAACCTTGGGCCACGGTACTCTCAATAGCATTCATCCTAGGCCTCACATCTCTATTTTCTTGAGTAGTCATGGCACGGGTCAGGGAGAGAAAAGCCTCTCTAATCTCCCCATTAGTCATATCCAGGGGAACCACCAGAACCGCATTATATTGCCCACCTAAAGGGGCTTGGCCACCTTGCACTCCTTGGGGAGGAACTCCCCCATCATCTACCTATTCTTCCGCTCTGGTCCGGTTAGCCCTCGTATTCATATCCTATAACCACAAGAGAAGAATTAGGAAAAGGACCGTTATAGACCAAACTCTAAGGCACGACATCAAGAATAATGATAGAAAGTGAAACATCTATCTTCTATAGCCTCTCGCACATAGATGTGTCGCGACTCACACCGATGAGCAAGACTCTACTAGATGTGGTTTTCAAGACTTTGAACCTAAAAGTAATCTTTAAAACCTTATGTTTTGATACCATGTTTTTAATGACCCGAGAGCACCCCCAAGCCGTTACATGCGTATTCGACATCTCGAAGGTCTACTACAACCCTTATCATTCATTCATTGCATAGATAATAAAAATCACTTAGAATTTAAAACTTTTATTCAATAGAACCATAAGACTTCAAGAGACATCAACACTGAAAACATCATTACGCAAGCGGAACTACTAAGTCTTTTTAGCCAATCTTAGACAAGAACTTAAAACGTACTAAGGGACACGGCCCCTTACAAATGAAATGAAACTTAAGTGACTTTTACAATGACTAAGAAACTTCTAAACATAGTCCTCGAATCTTGATCACATACCAAAGACTTGGAAGAGTGAAGCAATCCAAGAAACTCCAAAGCACAATCTCCTCCTAATTACCACAACCTATACTTGTAGTAAAATAGAAGAAAGGGGTTAATACAACACACATAATAAGTATGAGAATATGCAAAACATGCTTAAAAGGACATTTGTTTGGAAGTTATGCTTTCATGCCATATTGATAAAATGTCATGAACATCAACATAATAGGCACCTTACAAGTCACAACCAACAATACAAAGTCATATGCTTCATAATACATCGTAAACATACATAAACCATTTACCTTTACCTTTTTGCGTTGGACCTCCACCTTAAGTAATCCTTAAGCAATACCTTTGTGCAATGTATGGGCAATGTCCCATACCATCACCTACACTAAGGCACCACCTTAAGGTCAAACAAAGTGCACTTACCATGCATACCTTAACCTCCACCAATTAATTACATAAGACATATAAGCACATAAGCCGACAAGTCACTTCATAAAACTAGAACACTCATCAAATGACATCCCAAGTCTCACCTAAGTAAGACATGGTGAGGAAGCCCATACTACCTCTCGATCCCACACCCAAGTGATCCTTAAGGCTACACAAGACAAGCTCCATTCACATCTCAATACAAATCATTCATTTAACTTAGTGCATGTAGACACCTACATTCACTGATGACATAATATCATCACAAACATTTAATTCAACATAAGCACTTACATTCAATTCATTATCACTCTTTGTCACATTAACTTGCTCAAAGACCAACACTTTCATTAATTAGCCCAAAAAGACTCATTCATTCATTATCATTACTAAGACACACCAATATCTCCCTTAAATGTCTACTTGTGCAATTTATAGATGATGTCCCATTCCACAACCTATCCTAAGTAGTACATCCTTAAGAGACCCTAGTTCATTCATTTATTTATGTGGGGGAAAATCCTTAACCGACATAGACCATGGAGCTTGACATGGAATCCCGGTAGTACCCTTACCGGATGAGGGATCCCAACTTGCCTAAGGTAGGGACATTCATTTAGCCTTTACGTGGTAGAGACCACTAGCTAGTCCTATGTGGGCACATAGTTAGAGGATAGAAGGATTGCATCTAAGTACCTACATCTCAACTAACGAAAGGGAACCCATCTTACGGGTTACTGCTAAATACTCACATCTCAACTAACGAAGGAGTATCAATGCAACTTTATATCCTCTCGGTGCTAGACATTACTCCCCCACGGAGTTTGGAAATTCATTTCATTCATTCATTTAGGGTTAAGGATTGCTACAAAATAGTCTCATCTCAACTTACGAAGGAGTACCCATCCTAGCCAAACATTAATTCATTTAGGGGTAAGGATTGCTACTAAGTACTCTCATCTCAACTCATGAAGGAGTAGCCATCCTAACCCAACTTTCATTCGTTTAGGCATAAGGATTGCTACTAAGTACTCTCATCTCAACTCACGAAGGAGTACCCATCCTAGCCCAATATTCTTTCATTTAGGAATCTCTTGGATTGAAAGATGAGAAAACTCTTTATCTAGGAACCCCATTCGTTTAAGGGAGTACTTAATGTGACTATCCTTACAATAGACCCAACTTTCATTCATTAGCATTAACTCTCACTCTCTTCATTCATTCTCCTGTTCTTTCTTTCATTATTCACTAAGTGTGAGAGGAGGTAAACATAGTCTATCTTAACCTCACCTTTATTATAAGTCATTCAAAGAAGACAACAACCCAGCATAACACATAAACTCTCTACAAAAGGTCGTATTTCATTCCCTTAGACCATATAAAGTTTCACATCATATCACATTACCTTCTCATAATCACCATTACTCAAAACAACAATCATCCAACTTTGCCTACAAGGCCATGATAACAACATGCTCATAAAGTAAACACCTCCCCACTTTCAAAGGGATCAAACCTCACAATTCTAATATCTACAATATATATATATATATATATATAATTTTTGAGTCAATAATCTATTCACAACTTCATCATCATCATAAACCTTAGGTCACAATTGCCCATTCAAGGCCAACATCCAATATAACACAATTGACCATCAATTCCTCATAATTCAATATACAACAATAAATAAATTAATATCCAATAAAAATATACACATTAATATCACATTATTAGCTCATAATCAATAGACCCACTTTAGACCCAAAATTAGGATTTCAAGATATGCAAGGGTTCATGGAGTTGTTAATCTTAAAACCGTCAATATTAACATAAATCATCATTTGAAATAGTTTCATGCAAGAACCAAAGCTTAGAATTGAAATTGTGGTTTTTAGTGTTTTTGACATTGAAATCACTTTGATTTCACTCTTTGATTGAAAGGAGAATCAAAGATAAAATCCTCATACCTTTGTGATTAATTTTCCTTAGGAATTTGAAGGAGAAATCAGTAGGAACCCATACCCTAGCTTGACGCTTCATCAATGTCTTGCATGGAGTTCTACAGAGAGAAGTTATTTCAGCGGGAATGTTCAATTCGAATAATGAGGTCTAATTCTAGGTTTTGGGGTTTGAACCAAGTTAAAATACCATAAAATAGGTAGAATAACACTTTATAATAATTCCTCAAAGTACCCAAACTACCCCTCACCTGGTTGGACCTTTTAAACAAGTCAAACTTGAGTTTTATATTGGGAGATTTCTTCGGGAAACAAATTTGCGACACAGAGGTGTTCGCAGAAGTTTCTGGAAATTAAATTTTGAGACAGAAGAGTCTGCGACACATCCGCGACGTGGACCAAAAATATGGCCTATGGTGGAGCTAGTCTGCGACGCGGACATGCTCCCTTCATGAACATCTTTAAGCTGCCTTGGTAGCTGGTTTTGCGAAGGGTGGGGGTCCTCCTCGGGGACCCTTAGGGTGAACCCGGGAACTCTCACCTGAACATTTTGACCCTAAAAACAATTATGAAGACACCAGGGTCAGCACTACTGATTTTAGACTCCAAACAACACCTAGAAACATGAACAACATAGTAGAACACACCCACACGTAAAAGAGTAGTTTCCAAACGTCTTGGGCGTCCCTTGACGTTTGACTGCAAACACAACTAAGCTGATCTATATACTCATTTTCAAAGCATTTATACAAGTTTATCAACTACTAACACACATGCAAATCTCTAATTATCCTATTTCATTTTGAGGGGCATTAGAATATCCGCAACTTAGGAATATTCGTCCTTGAATGACACTTAAAACACTTCCTAGGACTCAATGACCCTATTAGTATCTCTCAACCAGCATGTAATATCATTACTATTGCACACATCAAGGATGAAACATCAACTCCACATAAAAAGCATTACAACAAGATTCATGCAATTCAATGAAGTAGAAACAACATGTACCATTATATATGCATAAAACTTTAACACTTCTCATTTCTTTGGAGGAACTTCTTTTTCCATAGCATATCATCCTCATTACCACATTTATAGGCTCACATTACAATTTCTCACACAAGCATAATCATGCAACATCAAGATCACATCAAGGCATCAACTAGGCATCTCATGGAGCAATTTAAATAATTCTTCACAAATGCATATAAATCATAAGGGACATAATCAAGAAAACTCATTTATTTTTTTAAACAAGAAATCAGCTAAAATATGCACATCATAAGGAGAATAAGGAAACTCAATTCACATAAGACTCCAACTTGCAACATGCTACTAAGAACTCTTTATTTCAAGCTTGAATTAGAATAGAAGGAAAATATAGGGATATCAAGAACCTTACCACTCAACTCATTATCCCGCTCTTGGGGTAAACCCATGTATGGTTATCATCAAACAACAAAGAAATTTACTTACCTTCATTTGTTCCCTTATCCTTGTTAGCTTGAAGCATATAGAAACGGTTCCTCTTAGGAGCATTTTGGATTCGGGCCATCATGAGAAAATTGATTGGTCTCTTTCCCTTTTGTCTTAAGTGTCGGGCAATCTCGCATTTTATGACCCTTACTCCCACATCCAAAGAATCCATCTGTACTGGCAAGACACTTGCCCAAATGTTGCTTTCCACATGTAGCACACCTAGGCCTCTCAAAAGTAGAATCACCTCCATTCCCTCTTTGAGGTTTAGGGTTAGACACCCTATCAATGTTGACCATTGAAAAATCTTGTTTATAGAACCTTTTTTTAGACCTAGATTGGTTTTGTTCATCCGGCCTAGCCCTGTTCATATATCTATTCATCTTCCTAATCTTCGTCTCCACAAGTTGTTGAGCATAAACCATAAGCCTAGAGATATCCATATCATGATGGAGCATGGTCGTACGACACTCTTCTTCAACCAAACCGGAAACCCCCATCACAAAGTTATTCATTCTATCCCTAGATTTTGCTACAAAGGTAGGAGCTTACTTAGAAAGTTGGGTAAACTTCAGTGAGTATTCCTTTACACTAATATTCCATTGACGTATATTTATGATCTCAACCAACTTTTGCTCCCTTAACTCTAAGGGGAAAAACCCATCAAGAAAGGCCGTCTTAAACACTCCCCAATTTATTGGTTAGCCCCTATGTGTCTCTCATCCCTCCATTGCTCAAACCACACTTGAGCTACATCCTTGAGTTGGTAGGAAGCCAACTCCGCCTTCTCCCTAGGAGTCACTCCCATTGCATCCAAAATCTTAAACACCTCATTTATAAAGTTTTGTGGGTCCTCATCTACCTTAGAACCCCACAAGGTAGGATGATTCATCTTTGTTAAAGCCCTTAACCTTAAGGGCACGATATTCTCAACAGCATTCACCCTAGGACTCATATGTCTATTTGTCTGAGTAGTCATGGCACGGATCAGGGAGAGAAAATCCTCTCTAATCTCTCCATTAGTCATCTCTGGGTGAATCACATTCTCTTGCCCACATATAGGAGCTTGTACACAGTGCACTCCTTGGGGAGGAACTCCTCCATCATCTTCCTTTTCTTCCGCTCTGCTCCGGTTAGCCCTCGTATTCATATCCTATACCCACAAGAGATAGATTAGGAAAATGACACTTATCAACAAAACTCTAAGGCACGACATTAAGAATAATAAAAGAAAGTGACTTCTATCGTCCTATAGCCTCTCGCTCATAGATGTGTCGCGACACAAACCGATGAACAAGACTCTACTAGACATTGCTTTCCAGAATTTGAACCTAAAAGTAATATTTAAAACCTTATGCTCTGATACCAAGTTTGTAAAGACTAGAGAGCAACCCCTAGCCGTTGCACGCGTATTCAACCACTCGGAGGTCTTATACAACCCTTAGCATTCATTCATTGCATAGATCATAAAAATAACTAAGAATTTAAAACTTTTATTCGATAAAACCATAAGACTTCAAGAGTCATCAACATTGAAAACATCGGTACGCAAGGGGAACTACTAAGTCTCTTTAGCCAATCTTAGACAAGAACTTAAAACGTACTAAGCTACACGACCCTTTACAAATGAAATGAAACATAAGTGTCAATTACAACGACTAAGAAACTTCTGAACGTAGTCCTCGAATCTTGAGGACATACCAAAGACTTGGAAGAGTGAAGCAATCCAAGCAACTCCGAAGCACAATCTCCTCCTAATTACCACAACGTACACTTGTAGTAAAATAGAAAAAAAGGGTTAGTACAACACACTTACTAAATAGAAGAATATGCAAAACATGCTATAAAGGACATTTGTTTGGAAATTAGGCTTTTATGCGATTTTGATAAAATCTCATGAACATCAACGTCATAGGCACCTTAGAAGTTACAACCAACAATACAAAGTCATATGCTTCACAAATATCATAAACATACATAACGCATTTACCTTTACCTTCTTGCCTTGGTCCTCCGCTTTAAGTAACCCTTAAGCAATACCTTTGGGAAATGTATGGGCAACGTCCCATAACATGGCCAGTGGTGGGGGTCATCCTCTGTGGTCCCGGGGAGTCGTACCCCAACGTTTTGACCCTAAAAACATTTATTAAGACACTAGGGTCGCCTCCACAGATTTTAGACACCAAACAACACCTAAAAACATTAACAACATACGAGAGCACCACCTAGCCGTTACATGTGTATTCGACCTGTCGGAGGTCTTATACAAGCCTTAGCATTCATTCATTGCATAGATCATAAAAATCACAAAGAAGTTAAAACTTTTATTCAATAAAACCATAAGACTTCAAGAGTCATCAACATTGAAAACATCGATACGCAATCGGAACTACCAAGTCTCTTTAGCCAATCTTAGACAAGAACTTAAAACGTACTAAGGGACACAGTGCTTTACAAATGAAACTAATCTTAAGTGTCTATTACAATGACTAAGAAAGTTCCTAACATAGTCCTCGAATCTTGAGGATATACCAAAGACTTGGAAGAGTGAAGCAATCTAAGCTACTCCAAAGCACAATCTCCTCCTTATCACCAAAACCTACACTTGTAGTAAAATAGAAGAAAGGGGTTACTACAACACACGTACTAACTATGAGAATATGCAAATCATGCTAAAAAGGACATTTGTTTGGAAGTTATGCTTTCATGCCTGGGACATCCACCTTAAGTAACCCTTAACCAATACCTTTGTGCAATGTATGGGCAACGTCCCATACCATCACCCACACTAAGGCACCACCTTAAGGTCACAAAAAATGCACTTACCATGCATACCTCAACCTTCGCCAATTAATTTCATTAGACATATAAGCACATTAGCCGACAAGTCACTTCGTAAAACTAGAACACTCATCAGATGTAATCCCAAGACTCACCTAAGTAAGACATAGTGAGGCAGCCCATACTACCTATTCATCCCACACCCAAGTGATCCTTAAGGCTATATATGACAAGCTCCATTCACATCTCAACATAAATCGTTCATTCAATTTAGTGCATGTAGACACCTTCATTTACTAATGACATAAGGATATCACAGACATTCAATTCAACATAAGCACTTACATTCAATTCATTATGAATCATTTTCACATTAGCATGCTCAAAGACCAAAACTTTCATTAATTAGCCCAAAGACAGTCATTCATTCATTATCATTACTAAGACACACCAAGATCTCCCTTAAATGTCTACTTGTGCAATGTCTAGATGATATCCCATTCCATAGCCTATCCTAAGTAGTACATCCTTAACAGACTCTAGTTCATTCTTCATTAATGTGGGGGAAAAGCCTTAACCGACATAGACCATGGAGCTTTACATGGAATCCCAAATGTACCCTTACCGGATGAGGGATCCCTACTTGCCTAAGGTAGGGTCATTCTTTTGGCCTTTACGTGGTAGAGACCACTAGTTAGTCCTATGTGGGCACATAATTAAAGGATAGAAGGATTGCTTCTAAGTACCCACATCTCAACTAACGAAGGGGAACCCATCTTTAGGGTTGCTACTAAATACTCACATCTCAACTAATGAAGGAGAATCCACCCATCTTCATATCCTCTCGGTGCTAGACATTACTCCCCCACGAAGTTTGGACAATCATTTTATTCATTCATTTAGGGTTAAGGGTTGCTACTAAATACTCTTATCTCAACTCATGAAGGAGTGCCCATCCTAGCCCAGCATTCATTCATTTAGGGATAAGGATTGCTACTAAATATTCTAATCTGAACTCACGAAGGAGTACCCATCCTAGCCCAACATTCATTCATTTAGGGTTAAGGATTGCTACTAAGTACTCTAATCTTAGCTCACGTAGGAGTACCCATCCTAGCCCAACATTCATTCATTTAGGAAGCTCTGGAATTCAAAGATGAGAAACCCTTCCTCTAGGAATCCATTCGTTTAAGGGAGTACTTTATGAGACTATCCTTACAATAGACCCAACTTTCATACATTAGTATTAACTCCCATTCTGTTCATTCACTCACATGTTCGTTCATTCATTTTTCACTAAGTGTGAGAGAGGTAAACATAGTCTATCTTAACCTCACCTTCATTATAAGTCATTCAAAGAAGACAACAACCAATCATATCACATAAAGTCTCTACACAAGGTCATCTTTCATGCACTTAGACCATACACAATTTCACATCATATCACATTACCTTCACATAATCCACATTATTCAAAACAACAATTATCCAACTTTGCCTACAAAGCCATGATCACAACATGCTCATAAAGTAAACACCTCCCCACTTTCAAAGGGATCAAACCTCAAAATTCTAATATCTATAAGATATATATATATATATATATATATATATATAATACTAGAGTCAATAATCTATTCACAACTTCATCATCATCATAAACCTAAGGTCACAATTGCCCATTCAACGCCAACATCCAATATAACACAATTGACCATCAATTCCTCATAATTCATTATAGAACAATACATGAATCAATAGCAAATAAAAATATACACATTAATATCACATAATCAATAGACCCACTTTAGACCCAAAATTAGGATTTCAAGATATGCAAGGGTTCATGGAGTTGTTGATCTTAAAACCATCAATATTAACATAACTCATCATTTGAAATACTTTCATGCAAGAACCAAAGCTTAGAATTGAAATTGTGGTTTTTAGTGTTTTTGACATTGAAAGCACTTTGATTTGGCTCTTTGATTGAAAGGAGAATCAAAGATAAAATCCTCATACCTTTGTGATTAATTTCCTTAGGAATTTGAAGGAGAAATCAGTAGGAACCCATCCCATAGCTTGACGCTTCATCAATGTCTTCCATGGAGTTCTAGAGAGAGAAGTTATTTCAGAGGGAAGGTTTAATTTGAATAATGAGGTCTAATTTTAGGTTTTGGGGTTTGAACCAAGTTAAAATACCCTAAAATAGGTAGAATAACACTTTATAATAATTCCCCAAAGTACCCAAACTACCCCTCACTTGGTTGAACCTTTTAAACAAGTCAAACTTGAGTTTTATTTTGGGAGATTTCTTCGGGAAACAAGTTCGCGACGCGGAGGTGTTCCCAGAAGTTTCTGGAAATTAAATTTTGAGACAGAAGAGTCTGCGACACGTCCGCGACGCGGACCAAAAATATGGTCTATGGTGGAGCTAGTCCGCGACGCGGACATGCTCCCTCCATAAACATTTTTAAACTGCCTTGGTAGCTTGTTTGGCCAAGGGTGGGGGTCCTCATCGGGGACCCTAAGGGTGAACCCGAGGAGTCGGACCCGAACGTTTTGACCCTAAAAAGAATTATTAAGACACCAGGGTCAGCACTACTAATTTTAGACTCCAAACAACACCTAGAAAAATGAACAACATACTAGAACACACCCACATGTAAAAGACTAGTTTCCAAACATCTTGGTCGTCCCTTGACGTTTGACTTCAAACACAACTAAGCTGATCTATAAACTCATTTTCAAAACATTTATACAAGTTTATCAACTACTAACACACATGTGAATCTCTAATTAACCTGTTTCATTTTAAGCGGCGTTACAATATCCCCAACTTAGGAATATTCGTCATTGAATGACAGTCAAAACGCTTCCGAGGACTCAATGACCCTACTAGCATCTCTCAACCAGCATGTAATATCATTACTATTGCACACATCAAGGAGGAAACATCAACTTCACATAAAAAGCATTACAACAAGACTCATGCAATTCAAGGAAGTAGAAACAACATCTACCACTGAATATGCACAAAACTTTACCATTTCTCATATCTTTGGAGGAACTTCCTTCACCATAGCATATCATGCTCATTACCACATTTATAGGCTCACCTTACAATTTCTCACTAAAGAATAATCATGCAACATCAAGATCACATCAAGGCATGCTCAACTAGGCATCTCATGGAGCAATTTAAACAATTCTTCACAAATGCATATAAATCATGAGGGACATAATCAAGAAAACACATTTATTTTTTTAAACAAGAATTCAACTAAAATATGCAAATCATAAGGAGAATACGAAAACCCAATTCACATAAGACTCCAACATGCAACATGCTACTAAGAACTCTTTGTTTCAAGCTTGAATTAGAATAGAAGGAAAATATAAAGATATCAAAAACCTTGCTAGTCAACTCATCATCCCGCACTTGGGGTAAACCCATCTAAGGTTATCATCAAATAACAAAGAAATTTACTTACCTTCATTTGTTCGCTTGTCCTTGTTTGCTTGAAGCATATAGAAACGGTTCCTCTTAGGAGCATTTTTTATTTGGGCCATCATGAGCAAATTGATTGGTCTCTTTCCCTTTTGTCTTAAGTGCCGGGCAATCTCTCATCTTATGACCCTTACTCCCACATCTAAAGAATCCATCTGTACCGATAAGACACTTGCCCAAATGTTGCTTTCCACAAGTAGCACACCTAGGCCTCTCAAAAGTAGAACCACCTCCATTCCCTCTTTGAGGTTTAGGGTTAGACACCCTATTATTGTTGACCATTGAAAAATCTTATTTATAGAACCTCTTCTTAGACTTAGATTGGTTTTGTTCATCCGGCCTAGCCCTCTTCATATCTCTATTCATCTTCCTAAGCTTCGTCTCCTCAAGTTGTTGAGCATAAACCATAAGCCTTAAGATAACCATATCATGATGGAGCATGGCCGTACGACATTCTTCTTCAACCAAACCGGAAACCCCCATCACAAACTTATTCATTCTATCCCTTTAATTTGCTACCATGGTAGGAGCATACTTAGAGAGTTGGGTAAACTTCAGAGAGTATTCCTTTACGCTCATATTCCCTTGACGTATATTCATGAGCTCAACCAAATTTTGCTCCCCAACTCTAACGGGAAAAACCTATCAAGAAAGGTCGTCTTAAACACTCCCCAATCTATTGGTCAGCCCCTATGTGTCTCTCATCCCTCCATTGCTCAAACCACACTTGAGCAACATCCTTGAGTTGGTAAGAAGCCAACTCCGACATCTCCCTAAGAGTCACTCCCATTGCATCCACAATCTTATACATCTCATTTATAAAGTTTTGTGGGTCCTCATCTACCTTAGAACCCCACAAGGTAGGAGGATTCATCCTTGTTAAAACCCTTAACATTGAGGCCACGATATTCTCAATAGCATTCAGCCTAGGCCTCACATCTGTATTTGCCTGAGTAGTCATGGCATGGGTCAGGGAGAGAAAAGCCTCTCTAATCTCCCCATTAGTCATCTCTGGGTGAACCACATTCTCTTGCCCACCTAAAGGAGCTTGTCCACCGTGCACTCCTTGGGGAGGAACTCCCCCATGATCTACCTCTTCTTCCGCTCTCCTCCGATTAGCCCTCTTATTCATATCCTATAACCACAAGAGAAGAATTAGGAAAATGACACTTATCAACCAAACTCTAAGGCATGACATCAAGAATAATGAAAGAAAGTGACTTCTATTGTCCTATAGCCTCTCGCTCATAGATGTGTCGCGACTCAAACCGATGAACGCGACTCTATTAGACATTGCTTTGGACACTTTGAACCTATAATTAATCTTTAAAACCTTATGCTCTGATACCAAGTTTGTAAAGACCCGAGAGCAACCCCTAGTCGTTGCATGCGTATTCGACCTCTCGGAGGTCTTATACAACCCTTAGCATTCATNTAATTAATCTTTAAAACCTTATGCTCTGATACCAAGTTTGTAAAGACCCGAGAGCAACCCCTAGTCGTTGCATGTGTATTCGACCTCTCGGAGGTCTTATACAACCCTTAGCATTTATTCATTGCATAGATCATAAAAATTACTAAGAATTTAAAACTTTTATTCAATAAAACCATAAGACTTCAAGAGTCATCAACATTGAAAACATCGGTACGCAGGCGGAACTACTAAGTCTCTTTAGCCAATCTTAGACAAGAACTAAAAACGTACAAAGCTACACGATCCTTTACAAATGAAATAAAACTTAAGGGTCAATTACAATGACTAAGAAACTTCTAAACATAGTCCTCGAATCTTGAGGACATACCAAAGACTTGGAAGAGTGAAGCAATCCAAGCAACTCCAAAGCACAATCTCATCCTAATTACCACAACCTACACTTGTAGTAAAATAGAAACAAAGGGTTAGTACAACACACGTACTAAGTATGAGAATATGCAAAACATGCTAAAACGGACATTTGTTTGGAAATTATGCTTTCATGCAATTTTGATAAAATCTCATGAACATCAACATAATAGGCATCTTAGAAGTTACAACCAACAGTACAATGTCATATGCCTCACAAATATCATAAACATACATAACCCATTTACCTTTACCTTCTTGCCTTGGTCCTCCACTTTAACTAACCCTTAAGCAATACCTTTGGGAAATGTATGGGCAACGTCCCACAACATGGCCAATGGTGGGGGTCATCCTCGGTGGTCCCGGGGTGTCGTACCCAAACGTTGTGTTCCTAAAAATATTTATTAAGACACTAGGGTCACCTCCACTGAATTTAGACACCAAACAACACCTAAAAACATGAATAACATACGACAACACCCCCTAATTGTTACATGCGTATTCGACCTCTCTGAGGTCCTATACAAGCCTTAGCATTCATTCCTTGCATAGATCATAAAAATCACTAAGAATTTAAAACTTTTATTCAATAAAACCATAAGACTTCAAGAGTCATTAACATTCAAAACATCGATACGCAAGTGGAACTACTAAGTCTCTTTAGCCAATCTTAGACAAGAACTTAAAACGTACTAAGGGACACAGTCCTTTACAAATGAAATGAAACTTAAATGTCTATTACAATGACTAAGAAACTTCTCAACATAGTCCTCGAATCTTGAGGAGATATCAAAGACTTGGAAGAGTGAAACAATCCAAGCAACTCCAAAGCACAATCTCCTCCTTATTACCAAAACCTACACTTGTAGTAAAATAGAAGAAAAGGGTTAGTACAACACACGTACTAAGTATGACAATATGCAAAACATGCTAAAAAGAACATTTTTTTTGAAGTTATGCTTTCATGCCATTTTGATAAAACTCATGAACATCAACATAATAGGCACCTTACAAGTCACAACCAATAATACAAAGTCTTATGCTTCACAATACATCATAAACATACATAAACCATTTACGTTTCTTGCCTTGGACCTCCACCCTAAGTAACCCTTAAGCAATACCTTTGTGAAATGTATGGGCAACGTCCCATACCATGGCCAATGGTGGGGGTCATCCTCGGTGGTCCCAGGGAGTCGTACCCAAATGTTTTGACCCTAAAAACATTTATTAAGACACTAGGGTCACCTTCACTGATTTTAGACTCCAAACAACAACTAAAAACATGAACAACATACGAGAGCACCCTCTAGCCGTTACATGCGTATTCGACCTCTAGGAGGTCTTATACAAGCCTTGGCATTCATTCATTGCATAGATCAGAAAAATCACTAAGAATTTGAAACCTTTATTCAATAAAACCATAAGACTTCAAGAGTCATCAACATTGAAAACATCGATACGCAAGTGGAACTACTAAGTCTCTTTAGCCAATCTTTAGACAAGAACTTAAAACGTACTAAGGGACACGACCCTTTACAAATGAAATGAAACTTAAGTGTCTATTACAATGGCTAAGAAACTTCTCAACATAGTCCTAGAATATTGAGGACATACCAAAGACTTGGAAGAGTGAAGCAATCCAAGCAACTGCAAAGCACAATCTCCTCCTATTTACCAAAACCTACACTTGTAGTAAAATAGAAGAAAAGGGTTAGTACAACACACGTACTAAGTATGAGAATATGGAAAACATCCTAAAAGGGACATTTGTTTGGAAGTTATGCTTTCATGCCATTTTGATAAAATTTCATGAACATCAACATAATAGGCACCTAACAAGTCACAACCAACAATTCAAAGTCATATGCTTCACAAAGCATCATAATAATACATAACCCATTTACCTTTACCTTCTTCCCTTGGACCTCCACCTTAAGTAACCCTTAAGCAATACCTTTGTGCAATGTATGGGCAACGTCCCATACCATCACCCACACTAAGGCACAACCTTAAGGTCACACAAAGTGCACTTACCATGCATACCTCAACCTTTACCAATTAATTTCATAAGACATATAAGCACATAAGCCGACAAGTCACTTCATAAAACTAGAACACTCATCAAATGTCATCCCAAGACTCACCTAAGTAAGACATGGTGAGGCAGCCCATACTACCTCTCCATTCCATACCCAAGTGATCCTTAAAGCTACACAAGACAAGCTCCATTCACATCTCAACATAAATCGTTCATTCAATTTAGTGCATGTAGACACCTTCATTTACTAATGACATAAGATTATCACAAACATTCAATTCAACATAAGCACTTACATTCAATTCATTATGACTCATTTTCACATTAGCATTCTCAAAGATCAAAACTTTCATTAATTAGCCCAAAAAGACGCATTAATTCATTATCATTACTAAGACACACCAAGATCTCCGTTAAATGTCTACTTGTGCAATGTCTAGATGATGTCCCATTTCACTACCTATCCTAAGTAGTACATCCTTAAGATACCCTAGTTCATTCATTCATTAATGTGGGGGTAAAGCCTTAACCGACATAGACCATGGAGCTTGACATGGAATCCCAGATGTACCCTTATCGAAAGAGGGATCCCTACTTGCCTAAGGTAGGGTCGTTCTTTTAGCCTTTATGTGGTAGAGACCACTAGCTAGTCCTATGTGGGAACATAGTTAAGGGATAGAAGGATTGCTTCTAAGTACCCACATCTCAACTAACGAAGGGGCACCCATCTTAAGGGTGGATACTCAATACTGATATCTCAACTAACGAAGGAGTATCCACCCATCTTCATATCCTCTCGGTGCTAGACATTACTCCCCCACGGAGTTTGGACATTCATTTCATTAATTCATTTAGGGTTAAGAATTGCTACTAAGTACTCTCATCTCAACTCACGAAGGAGTACCCATCCTAGCCCAACATTCATTCATTTAGGGATAAGGATTGCTACTAAGTATTCTCATCTGAACTCACGAAGGAGTACCCATCCTAGCCCAATATTCATTCATTTAGGGTTAAGGATTGCTACTAAGTACTCTCATCTCAGCTCACGTAGGAGTACCCATCCTACCCCAAAATTCATTCATTTAGGAACCTCTTGGATTTAAAGATGAGAAAACCCTTCATCTGTTAACCCCATTCGTTTAATGGAGTACTTTATGGGACTATCCTTACATTAGACCCAACTTTCATTCATTAGCATTAACTCCCATTCTCTTCATTCATTCTCAAGTTCTTTCATTCATTTTTCAGTAGGTGTGAGAGAAGGTAAACATAGTCAATTTTAACCTCACCTTCATTATAAGTCATTCAAAGAAGACAACAACCAAGCATAACACATAAAGTCTCTACAGAAGGTCATCTTTCATGCCCTTAGACCATACACAATTTCACATCATATCACATTACCTTCACATAATCAACATTACTCAAAACAACAATCATCCAACTTTGCCTACAAGGTCATGATCACAACATGCTCATAAAGTAAGCACCTCCCCACTTTCAAAGGGATCAAACCTCACAATTCTAATAGCTACAACACACACACACACACACACACACACACACACACACATATATATATATATATATATAATAATAGAATCAATAATCTATTCACAACTTTATCTTCATCATAAATCTTAGGTCACAATTGCCCATTCAAGGCCAACATCCAATATAACACAATTGACTATCAATTCCTTATAATTCAATATAGAACAATACATAAATCAATAGCCCATAAAAATCTACACATTAATAACACATTATTAGCTCATAATCAATAGAGACCCAAAATTAGGATTTCAAGAAATGCAAGGGTTCATGGAGTTTTTGATCTTAAAACCATCAATATTAACATAAATCATCATGTGAAATACTTTCATGCAAGAACCCAATCTTAGATTGAAATTGAGGTTATAGTGTTTTTGAAAATCATTGAAATCAGTTTGATTTGGCTCTTTGATTGAAAGGAGAATCAAAGACAAAATCCCCATATCTTTGTGATTAATTTCCTTAGGAATTTGAAGGAGAAATAAGTAGGAACCGATCCCCTAGCTTGAAGCTTCATAAATGTCTTCCATGGAGTTCTAGAGAGAGAATTTATTTGAGAGGGATGGTTCAATTGGAATAATGAGGTCTAATTCTAGGTTTTGGGGTTTCAACCAACTTAAAATACCCTAAAATAGGTAGAATAACCATTTATAATAATTCCCCAAAGTACCTAATCTACCCCTCCCTTGGTTGTACCTTTTAAACAAGTCAAACTTGAGTTTTATTTTGGCAAATTTCGTCGGGAAGCAAGTTCTCGACGCAGAGTTGTTCCTAGAAGTTTCTGGAAATTAAATTTTGAGATAGAAAAGTTTGCGACACGTTCACGATGCGGGCCAAAAATTTGGCCTATGGTGGAGCTAATCCGCGATGTGGACATGCTCCCTCAATGAATATTTTCAAGCTGCCTTGGCAACTTGTTTGGCCAAGGGTGGGGGTCCTTCTCGGGGACCCTTAGGGTGGTCCCAAGGAGTCGTACCCGATCGTTTTGAGCCTAAAAACATTTATTAAGACACTAAGGTCACCTCCACTGATTTTAGACTCCAAACAACACCTAAAACATGAACAACATACTAAAACCCACCCACACGTAGAAGATTAGTTTCCGAACGTCTTGGTCGTCCATTGACGTTTGGCTTCAAACTCAGCTAAGATGATCTATAAACTCATTTTCAAAACATTTATATAAGTTTATCAACTACTAACACACATGTGAAGCTCTAATTATCCTATTTCACTTTGAGGGGCGTTACACTAGGCGACAAAATTCCACAATCCAAGCAAAGAACTCAAGCGATTAGGGAGTAAAAAGACGAAAATAAGGAAGATCTAAAGTAGGGAATGAGAGTATGGGATGTAAAAATGGGAGAATATGAAGGATTTTGAAATTTTAAACTGTTTGGCCTTTAAAACCTTTTGGTTCGTGCTCCCTTCGGTGGAGTAAGTTGTGCACACTGAATCACTCGGTGTTGCACCGAGTGGTATTTTACCTCGCCAAGTTTTACAGGATTCCCAACAATTTGGGGGTTCAAATGACGGATAAAGTCGGGCACATCAACCTGTTCAGTGAGTCACCGATTGAGGATGTAGCCCGCTAAGTTATTTAGATTTCCCCTTCAAGCATGGTAGTTCCAACAGCGGTCCAAGTCGAGGCACGCTGACCTGTTCGGCGTGCCACCAACTAGACTTTAGCTCGCCAAACTATCCATTTTCCAACACTTTTAACTTTTCAACTTGCACAATCAATACCTGTTATTCAAAAAAATTATTAAGATACAAAAAAACTTGCGTTTCGTCCCAAGAAGCACCTTAGTTAACACCGTGGCATGATGGAGATACCAATTCAAGCTTCATTCTTGGGGTTGGCTGTTGTGTCACTAGGCAACCCCCTTATTTGTCTTGGATTCAATTGGGTCATGATTTGACCCATTTGCATTTCCAATTTCTTAATAGAGACTGAGTGAGAAGTCATCATCTGATTGAGAGTAGAGACATCCTCGTTCATCTCTTTCAACACTTTGTCCGACCTTTCAATTTTGTTGAGAATGCGTGAAAGCATGTCTTCTGTACAGAAACTTTTAGATTCCTTGGGCTTTTGACACTCATGGGGTGGGATGTACCTATCCTTGTCACCCGCTCTCTACTTCCAAGTGGCGTTACGATCACACCAATATCTATCACGGTCTGTCCATCCTTCATCTCTATTCCAACCTGGATTTCCACCTGGCCTTAGATAGTTTGAACGATAACCTCCTCCTTGATTATCTAGGAAGTTCACTTTCTCATTGTACATTGCCTCAAATTGTGCTTCAACATGGTTTAATCCACCGACTCCCACAACATTAACATTCTTCAAACTACCACCCACCACATTTTTCGTGAAGATATCTAGCTGGGTCATCATTTTGGCCATGTTTTGGTCTCTCTCTTGATGTTTTTCGATCAACTCTTTTGACATTCTAAACGTGAGAGGAGATACTTGGTCCTCACGAGTGTGCTATGCTCTATTTATCCTTGTCATGTAGTCAAGGAGTTGAGATGCTAATTCATAAGGTTGTTGCATTATACCACCAGGAACAAGACTCCTATGGAGGTACTGTAGCAACACATCATTTGGAAGTCCATGATTTGGGCATTGAAACACCAACTTCTTAAATCTCAAATCTCAGCCATGTCTCATGGATTGGCTCGCCTTCCAAGAATTTGAAACCTTTTATGCTATATCTGAGCATCATCATCTTTGATGGAGGAAAGAATCTCACTTGGAACGTTGTGGTGAGCTTATCCCAAGAGGTGATGGAGTCCTTTAGTAACTCCAATAACCATTTGGTAGCTTCACCCATCAAAGAGAATGGAAACAACCTGAGACGGCCTGATTCTTGTGATATTGTCACGAGCCAGGGGTACCCCCAAGACGTAACACAACGTACTTGACCCCAAAGCGGTCTCATACAAGCCCTTAGTATAATCTTAACATAAAGACATGGCAATGATGCAAAAATTTTAAAACTTTTACAATAGAAGTCATTTGATAAAAGAAAATCATTAGAGTCTAGACCATGTCTCATTCACCACCTAAAACATTATAATACAAAGTTTGGGACTTAGCCCTTTACATCAATAAAGTTTCAATATACGAAGTATAATAGAAACTAAGAAATGGATAATTCGTCCTCGAACTTGAGGACTCACCAAGCTTAGGATATAGTCAACCCAAGCTTCACTTGAAAGGAGATACGTCCGCCTCAACGACCATAACCTACACTTATAAAAAATTGTAGAGAATATGGGTTAGCACATTCAATTGTACTAAATATGGAAGCCATGCACAAAAATCCTTAAAACATGAATAAAAGGGACATTTAGTTGAAATCATGCCCTTTTCCATTAAAAAGCCATTATGCACATTTAGGGTAATCATAAAGTCAAAGCATACCATAAGCCACCTTAGGCTACCATAGTCATGCATAACTTACCTTGATCTTATCCAAGCCAACACTCATAGACAATAAGATAATCATGTTCATAGTTCATAGTAAAGGAAGTCATTTCAACCCTAGAATCCTAAATAAGTTAGTAAACCTCTCACATCATGTTCATAGTGTTTCATGGAAATAGCCTTTCAATCAACATTACAACATCATCATAATTATAGACCTTTCATGCATAGTAAAGTGTAAGGGTATAGAGGAGAAGGATCTCGAATCAATACCACCAATACACAATAGTCATAGGATCATTAATACATAATTGAATCATGAATTCATATACACTCTTCATCAATATCTACAAACCCTAGTTATTGCCTTTGAAGGCTAGGAATCAAGATCAACCCTAATTTATAGAATTATCACATTAGATAGAGGGATTCCATGATTCAATACCTCAATAAATGTAAACATAATCAATTATCAAGCTTCCATGAATAATAAAGTCACATCTTAGTTCACAATTTGGGAAGAAGGGGAAATCATGAGTCCATAGGAGATTTTCATCAAAATACATAAACACTCCATCAATCCAACAACAAATCATAATAATCCATCATAATAAACCATAATTAAACAATCAAAATCATTTTTGAAGAAGACCTATGACATAGATGAAACCCTAGGTTTTTGAAGTCTTAAAAACATACTTTGAAGGGGCTCCTTGGGTGATAGCCACCTAAGGATGAAGAGCATCCGTACCTTAGTTTAAATTCCCCACGAAATTGGAGAAGAAAGGTTGCTTCTTGAACCCCTAGCTTGACCTTGCTCTTCGATGGAGTCCTAGAGAGAGAATTTTTGAGAGAGGGAAGTTGGTTTCTAAGTTGAGTCTTTAGAGTTATGAGGAATTAAGTTAAGTTTAATGACTAAAAACTATTTATATAGGTCTAAGATAACTATTAATAACTGTGCCCCACCCTTAATTAATTAGAATTTACTTAAAAAGTTTGACCCTTGGCCGAGATTCTTGACAACATTGCATACCCCATCCACGCCTCCCATCCGCGGGGCGTGGATGGATCCACTATAACGACCCAGAAAATGATAGGATGAGCTAGAGCCTTGATGTTTGGGTTAGTATGACTTTAGGTAGATGTGAGGGCTGCTTTGGGACGTATTTGAGCAATGTAGAAGCCTAGGGTGCAATCAAGGGCTAAGACTAGCAAGATAAAGTGGAAGAAACCTTGTTCACCTAAGGATGTTTTGGCGATGGGCAGCCTTGTTCGCCCAATGGGATGGGAGAGTCGCCCAATGACTCCCCATCTCACCTAAGAGACTGCCCACTTAGTGAGCCTACCGGAAAATTGGGCGAACCAAGGGTGCATTTGGTGAATTGCCTATTGCACTTGGCAATCCCAAGGTTCCAAAGGGCGAACTAGGTGCATGATCGCCAACTAGCATGGCGTGTCACCCTTCTCCCCTCCTTTCGCCCAATGACCAGTCCACTTAGTGAGCTCACTGGAACAAAGGGCGGACCAAGGGTGCACTTGGCAAGCCCAAGGGCCCAATGAGCGAACTAAAACAGGCAAGGTCTTAAATTTTAAGTTAAGACTTTGGGGGTCCTTAGCTCTTTTCCAAAATTGACCCTACACTATTCCATTTTTTCCTAGCAACTATATAACATTTTAAGACCTAAATTACTTTCAATTAATTCATTCCAAATAGAATAAAAAGTAAGTCTTCCTCTCTCAAAAGTTCTCTCTTTAGCTCAAGGAAGAGGAAGAAAAGGTGAAAGCTAGGCTTTGGTGGTTTCAAGGTGGTTCTTCCTCAAATTTATTGGAGAATCTTAGTAAAGATATGGTGGTCTTGATCCTTTTCTAATTTTCCATTCAAGGAGCCAAATCCAAAGTGATTTCAAAGTATTAAAAATCTAGGGTTTTACTCAATCTCATGGGTTTTTTCATCAAATGTTTTCAAAAGGTTTCTAATGACAAACTATGATTTTATTGATGTTTAATTTATGATTTAAGATGATTTTTAATCTATGAAACCATGATTTCTCTCAACTCCTAAATTGTGTCATTATGAAGTGGGTTTGTTGTTTATGGAAGCTTATGATTGGAATATGTCTAAATGGCTTTGGGTTATTGGATGATATTTTTGTTTATGCTTAAGTATGGTAAATTAATGATGAAGTGATGACTTGTGAGCATGGCCTTGAAGGGTAAAGTTATGATTTATTTCTTGAATGGTGAATTAGTTGTTGATCCACTTGAAAGGTGGAGGTGTTTACTTACTATGTACATTGTGACCATGGCCTTGAAGGCACAATGTGAGGAATTGAAGTATTAACTTGTTGTTGTATATTTGAATGTGAAGTGAAGCATGTGTGTGATCTAAATTAATGAATGATGATCATGATTAGAGGCTAATTTGTGTTAGGATTGAATGTTATCTCTCTATTAAGACTTGTAAATGATGGTGATTATGTGAAAGGCTATTCTCACATACATATACATATGAATGAACGAACGAACAAATGAGTTTAGAGAAAATGTTATGAATGTGGAGTCTATTGAAAGGCTATTTCTCAACTGTACTCTAATGAATGAAAAGAGTTGTTGTGAAAGGACTTTCTCATAATAAGGGGATTCATAGGTGAAAGGCTATTATCATCTTTGAATGTTTGAGTTTTCCAATGTATGAATGAATGTTGGGATCGGGATGGATGCCCATCTGAGTTGAGGCGGGGTATCTAGTAGCAATCCCTTACCCCATAATAAACTAATGTAATGAATGTAATTTACTCCATGGGGACTAATTCCAAGCACCGAGTGGATATGGATTGGGATGGGTGTTCATTTGAGTTGAGGCGGGGCACCTAGTAGCAATCTCTTGAGATGGATGCTCATCTGAGTTGAGGCAGGGTATCTAGTAGCAATATCCCTATCCCTTAAACTATGTGCCCACATAGGTCTAGCTAGTGGATCCACTTAAGGCTAAACAAATAATGGTCCTACCTTAGGCAAGTAGGAATCCCTTTATCCGGTGAGGGTGACATCGAGATTCCATGTCAAGCTCACATGGTCTATGTTGGTTAAGGCTTACCCCCAAAACTAATGTTAATGAACTATGAACTCTTAAAGATGTACTACTTAGTGTAGGTGGTGGAATGGGATGCCATCTATGCATTGCACAAGTAGGCATTTGAGACAGGTCATGGTGTGTTCCTTATAATGTTAATGTAATGAATGGACTCTTACGATCATGTTTATGAAGAATGTTGACTCTTAAATGCTTATATGCTTAAATGTAAAGATGTATGCTATACTTGGATTGTATTATGAGTTACTTCCTTGTCATGACTATTGTAAATGGATGTGCCTTGTCTATGGTGTCTTCAAAGGAGTTCTTAGTGTGAGTAGTAATATGGGATAGTACTTGCACATTGCACAAGTATGACTTAGAGTTGTTTTAGTTGTTTGTCTAACTGTGATAACGTGATTTATGTAATGTTTATGTCTCTTGAATGCTTTATTGTGTAAAGGTTCTTACCTATTGAAGCCTTGAGGAATACCAAAGTGTGGGATGAAGAGGTAGTATGGGTTGCCACTTCATGTCCTACTTAGGAGTATCTTAGGGTAAATTTAGATAGGGTTCCTAAGATGATGAAATGACTTACTTGGCGAATATGTTTAGGTGTAATATATTGGTCCTAGTTGAGCATGATTACTAGTAATGTGAGGCATGATAAATGGTAAGTTCACTTTTGGTGATCTTAAGGTGGTACCTTAGTGTGGGCGGTGGTATGGGACGCTACACATACATTGCATAAGGTATAACTTGAGGGTTACTTGTGGTGGAGGCTCAAGATAAAGGTAAAGGGTTGTATATGATTTTGTTCAAATATGAATTATGTGACTTTGTATGTTGATTGTGACTTATATTATGCCTCTTGTATCAATGTTCATGAAGTTTTACAAACTTGGCATAAAAGCAGGACTTCCAAATGAAATGTCCATTTTAAGCATGCTTTTACATGGTCATCATACTTAGTAAATTTCTGTGTGCTAACCCATATTCTCTAATTTTTACTACAAGTGTAGGTTGCGGTAATTGAGTATCTCTCTAGTTGGAGCTTAGACTAGACTTCTTCCAAGACATCTTTTGGGTATGTCCTCAGAGATCGAGGACAAGGACTTTTAGTGTTTCTAGTTCCTTTATGTTCTAAGACTATTGTTAAGACTTCGTTTGCAAAAGAGCTGTGACCCTATCTTGTTAAGTGTTGTCTTAAGATGGCCATGTGAGACTTTAGTATTCCGCTACTTTATAAATGAATTTTTTGATTGTTGGTTTTATGAAGAAAAGTTTTAATTCCGCAGTGTTTTTATTACCTATGAGATGAATGAATGCTATGAGGCCTGTATAAGACCCCTTCGGGGTCGAGTACGCCATGTCGCATCTGGGGCCTAGACTCGGGTCGTGACATCCACAGACCGTACTGGTCACTCGTGGATTGGGACTGAGGTTGGTCTTTTGGCCTTGGTCCAGGACTCATCCATGAGTCCCCATCTATGGGCGTGGAATGGTCCACAGACCGTACTGTGCTAACGTTGTTTGTGACTGAAACTTGGAGATTTTGGGGGAGTTTGGGGAGACTAAGTCTTCATTCACGACTCCCATCTACGGGCCGTGAGTCAACCCACGACTCGTGGGTGCCCCATTCGTGGATGATGCTATTTTTGGACAGCTTTTAAGCAGTCCCCCTGGTCCTCATCAAGGATCCTTCAGGAGTCCTTGGGGGGCCATGCCTTGACGTTGAGGGACTAAAACACTAGTGCTATCCTTGGGAGGTCATTTTACAACTCTTATCTTGACGTTAACCCTTTTTAGGACACTAGACTACATGTTAGGCTCTAGCTTAGGTCATTAGATTTCCGAGGTGTTACATTATTCCCCCTGGTGAACATTCATCCCCGAATGATGATCTACACACCAAACTAAGTTAGAAAAATCAATACTAACAGCCCATTATGCATGAAACATCAGAACTGTGCAAAACTCACAAATGCATTATTCACCTTATGCACTTACTCAAAAGGAGGCAACTTCAACTCCATTTCACAAGACATAGTCAATGCAACACAAGGAGGTAGGAACTACATCTACCAACCCATTATGCACAAAATTTATTGATTAACAGAACCATGGGAGGAATTAACTTCTCCAACTCAAGCAAGCTCAACACAACAATATGGGGACAATTATTCCATTTCATCAAAACACAACTAAGCATTCTCATCAAATCACCTCATGAAGTCAAAATGCAATCATCATACTAAAATGCAAATCAACATGAGGAACATATAAATCATGAAAACTCAATTTATGCTTAACATGAATTCTCACAAGAACATGCACAATATAAGGAAATCATGGAAAACGCATACCATACACATGACTCCCAAAACACTTAAAACTTAAGAGGAATTACTTACCTCAAGTTTGAATAGGAGTAGAACAAAAAAGATGAGGATAACGGGCCTTGGCATCCCATGTAGCACCCTCAACTAAGTGATTCCTCCATAAGACCTTAATGAAAACTATTTCCTTATTTCTCAACCTATTCACTTGCCGATCCAAAATCTCAACCGGGACTTCTTCATAAGAAAGGTTCTCATCAACTCCTAAACCCTCTAAAGGAAGGATGGACACCGGATCACCAATGCACTTCTTAAGCATGGAAAGATGAAACATCTGGTGGACCGGAGCCAACTCGTTTGGCAAGTCCAATTCATATGCAACTTTCCCAATACGTTTCAAGATTTGGTATGGGACTACATATGGGCACTACGCTTCACCTTCTTTCCAAACCTTATCACAACTTTCATAGGTGAGATTTTCAAGTAGACCCAATCACCAATATCAAATTCAAGATCCCTCCTTCTAACATCAGCATAGGATTATTGCCGACTTTGGGCTGTTTTCAACCTTTCTCTAATAAGTCGAACTCTTTCAATGACATCATAAACTAGTTCAGGACCAATAGAGAAAACTCACCTACTTCAAACCAACCCACCGGAGATCTACACCTCCTACAGTATAGTGCTTCAAACGGAGCCATAGAAAAGCTAGAGTGGTAACTATTGTTGTAGGCAAATTCGATCAATGGGAGATGGTCGTCTCAATTACCCTTGAAATCAATCACACACGCCCTCAACATGTCCTCTAAGGTTTGAATGGTGCATTAGGCTTGACCATCAATTTGAGGTTGGAAGGCGGTACTAAGTTTAACATTGGTGCCAAGCCCTTGTTGGAATGCCTTCAAAAAATGTGAAGTAAATTGAGTACCCCAATCCGATATGATAGACAAGGGAACCCCATGCGACTTAATATTTCCTTGATGTACAACTTAGCATAGTCCTCCACCGAAAAAGAAACCTTGACGGGAAGGAAATGGGCTGATTTAGTCATCCTATCAATAATGACCCAAATAGAATCATGTTGCCTTCGAGTACGAGGACATCCCACAACAAAATCCATATTCACCTCCTCCCACTTCCAAGCGGGAATATTTATATCTTGGAATAAACCTCTCGGTTTTAGTATTCGACCTTAACTTGTTGACAATTTTGACATTTGGCTACAAAACCCGCTATATCCTTTTCATGCCTTCCACCAATAGACTTCCCGTAGATCACGGTACATCTTTGTGGCTCCCAGATGAATAGAACACTGCGAACCATGAACCTTTTCTAAAATTTGCTCTCAAGCCATCAATATCCGGAACACATAATCTACCTTGGTACCTAAGCACTCCATCCCCTTGGGATAAAGCCTTAACGGACTTGTTGAGAACCAATTCTTTCAACTCCATCAATATAGGGTCAAGATGTTGCTTAGACTTCACATCAACCACAAAGGATGATTCAGAACTATGATGAACCATAAATCCACCCTTGGTGGAATCCACTAGTTGGACACCTAACCGGGCCAATCTATGCGCATCCCAAACCAATTTCTTCTTCTCATTTTCTATATGAGCCACACTACGCATGAAAAATCTACTTAGGGAATCCACAACCACATTAGCTTTGCTAGGGTGGTATAGGACACTCATGTCATAATCTTTCAAAAGCTCTAACTATCTTCTTTGTCGGAGATTCAAGTCTTTTTGGCTAAACACATATTAAAGACTCTTGTGGTCGGTAAACACATCTACATGCACCCCATAGAGATAGTGTCTCAATATTTTTAAGGCAAAAACCACCGCTGCTAGTTCGAGATCATGGGTCGGGTAATTCTTTTCATGAATCTTGAGTTGCCTTGAAGCATAGGAAATCACCATACTGTGTTGCATGAGAACACACCCCAACCCTACTCTCGAAGCATCACAATATACTATGAATCTGTCAGTACCTTCCGGTAAGGTCAACACCGGAGCAAAGGTAAGTCTATCTTTTAATTCTTGGAAGCTCTTCACACAAGCTTCCGACCACCCAAATTTGGACTTCTTTTGGGTCAATGTCGTTGATGGAGAAGCGATGGATGAGAAGCCCTCAACAAATCTCCTATAATACCCGATCAAACCCAAAAAACTTCTAATATCGATGGGACTTAGGGGTCTAGGCCAACTCTTGACCGCATTCGTCTTCTTAGGATCAACCTCTATACCCATACCCGATACAATATGACTAAGAAAATCAACCGACCTTAGCCAAAACTCACACTTACTAAACTTAGCATATAGTTAGTTGTCTTTAAGGACATGCAATACTAACATCAAATGATCCTTATGTTCACCTTCACTCCTTGAATAGATTAAAATATCATCAATAAAGACAATCATGAACAAATCAAGATATTGTCTACACACCCTATTCATTAGGTCCATGAATGTCGTCGGGGCATTTGTTAACCCAAAAGACATAACCACAAATTCGTAGTGATCGTACCAGGTCCTAAAGGCCGTCTTATGAATGTCACATCCTCTTACCCTTAGTTGATGGTAACCCGAATGAAGATCTATTTTGGAGAAAAAGGTAGCCCCTTGGAGTTGATCAAACAAATCGTCAATCCTAGGAAGTGGATACTTATTCCTTATAGTGACCTTGTTCAATTGGCGGTAATCAATACAGATCCTAAAGGACCCATCTTTATTTTTAACAAACAATACCGGAGAACCCCAAGGAGATATGCTTGGTTGAATAAAACCCTTGTCTAGCAAATCCTTTAGTTGTGCCTTCAATTCTTTCAATTCGGCCGGAGCCATTCGGTAAGGAGGAATGGATAGGGGTTGTGTATTCGGCAAAACATCAATGCCAAAGACTATTTCCCGTTCGGGAGGAATACCAGGCAAGTCATCAGGGAAGACTTTAGGATAATCTCTCACTACGGGGACCGACTCCAAATGAGGTATTTCAGACTCAACATCCATAACCCTCACAATGTGATACAAACACCCCTTTAAGATCATTTTTCCAGCTTTTAGACATGAAATGAAATGACCTCTAGGTGTAGAGTTTCCCCCTTTCCATTCTAAAGTAGGCTCATCAGGAAATTGAAATTTCACCACCTAGGTTCTATAATCAATGGATGCAAAACAAGCATGCAACCAATCCACCCCCAATATAACATCAAAGTCCAACATATCTAATTCTACCAAATCAACCAATGTGACTTTATGAGACAATGAAATGGGACAACTCCTATAAACTCTTTCAGCTATAATCGAGTCACCCACCGAGGTAGAAACTGAAAAGGGGTCTTTTAAGACTCGGGGAGTACATCAAATTTCATGGCCACAAAAGGAGTAATAAAAGACAAGGTGGCACCGGGGTCTAATAATGCATAAACATCAATGGGACAATATCTCACCATATGACCACTCTTCCCACAATGAAAGCAACCATCTGTTCCAACAAGACACTTACGCTCATGTTTCTTGCCACACTTGGCACATGTAGGCTTGTCATGGAAGATCCACCACCATTGCCTGCTTGAGGCTTAGGGTTTGGCACTTTATCCCTCTTGACTCTTGGAGTGCTAGAGGAGCTTTGGTTGGAAAACCTTCTCTTAAGTTGCCCTTGACCCTCAGAATTTCCCTTTGAAGAATTTCTGTCATTGGTCCTAGGCCTCTTCACATCTCTATTCCTTTCTTGGAGTTTTTCATCATCCATTTGCTTTGCATACACCATAAGACATGATATATCCATGTTGTCATGAAGCATAGCCGAACGACATTCTTTCCTCACCAAGTTAGACACACCCGTTACATATCTACTCACCTCATCTCTTGGCTTTGCCACCATGGATGGAGCATACTTAGAGAATTCGGTAAATTTAAGAGGGGATTCTTCAACACCCATATTTCCTTAGCGAAGGTTGATGAATCCCTCCACCTTGGCCTCCTTCTCATGGGGAAATTACTTATCAAGGAATGTCTTTTTTAACACTTCCCAACTTATGGGACCCGCTCCTTCTGACATCTTTGCCTTCCATTGAGTATGCCATACATAGGCCACACGCTTCAATTGATACCCGACTAGCTCTGCTTTCTCTCTAGATCTTGGGGAGGAACTCCCTCATTAGCAATCTCTTCCACTTTTCTTGTGGCAGCCCTTCTGTAGTCATAACCTATAAGCACAAGAAAAGGGTTAGGAAAAGGGATTTTACAGAGTTAAGGCTCTTAAGGAAAGGCTAAAGAGTAATGAGAGAACTGAAAGTTTCTAAGAATCTTATAGCCTCTTATTCATAAGTGTGGCGCGCTTCACACTCATGAACAAGACTCTACTAGACGTGGTTCATGAGATATCACCCTAAATATCATCCCAAAACCTTATCAGACTCTGATACCAAGTTTGTCACGACCCAAGGGTACCCCCTAGATGTAACACGACGTACTTGACCCCAAAAGAGTCTCATACATGCCTTTAGCATAATCATAACATAAAGACATGGCAATGATGCGGAAAATTTAAAATTTTTACAATAGAAGTCTTTTCATAAAAGAAAATCATAAGAGTTTAGACCTTGTCTCATTCACCATCTAAAACACTAGAATACAAAGTTTGGGACTTAGCCCTTTACATCAATAAAGTCTCAATATACGAAGTACAATATAAACTAAGAAATCGATAATCCATCCTCGAACTTCAGGACTCACGAAGCTTAGGGAATAGTCAGCCCAAGCTTCACTTGAAAGGATATAAGTGTGCCTCAAAGACCGGAACCTAAACTTATAAGAAAATGTAGAGAATATGGGTTAGCACAATTAATTGTTCTAAGTATGGAAGCCATGCACAAAAATTCTTAAAACATGCATAAAAGGGACATTTAGTTGAAATCATGTCTTTCTTCAGGTATGCACATTTAGGGTAATCATAAAGTCAAACCATACCATAAGCCACCTTAGGCTACCATAGTCATGCATAACTTACCTTGATCTCATCCAAGCCAACACTTATAGACAAAATGATAATCATGTTCGTAGTTCATAGTAAAGGAAATCATCATTAACATTCAACTCATATCATGCACACATGGATTCATACATATTCATGTCATAAGTAAATCACACCATAACCCCTTTATCATACTACTTGTGCAATGTACATGTGAAGTCCCATACCCCATTAATACTAAGCAAGATTATTAAGAATTCGTGGATATAGCTCATGTTCATGTTCATATTCATAATCATGGTTCATGGTCATATTCATGGTTCATGGTCATACATAGAATACATTAACTCATAAAGCATCATGTCATCAAGTACATACCACAATCACTCTCAAAGCTTACTTGTGCAATGCATAAATGAAGTCCCATACCTTCACTCACACTAAGTAAGTCCCCTTAAGTAATCATAGTACATGACTCATCTTTTTGTTCTTAGTTCATATTCTTGTTCATGTCATGTCATGGATCTTGATCTTGTCATCTAGGGAAATATAGCCTTAACCGACATAGACCATGTGAACTACATGGAATCCGGTGTCATGAACCAATACTGAAAAGAGGGTTCTACTTTCCTAAGGTAGAACTAACATGTTTAGCTTATAGGTGGATCCACTAGCTAATAGACCTATATGGGAACATAGTTATGGGATAGGGAGATTGCTACTAAAAACCCGGACTAACTGAGGTAAAAGGTTTCCATCTCATGTTCCTATCCACTCGGTGCTAAGCTTAATTTCCTTTAATAGTCATTTTAAGTCTTTACCTTATATTCATGTTCATGGAAGAATGCCTAGCATTCAAATCACCATGGTGTTCGGGTAGCTCATGGATTCATTAGGTGAGAATGTCCTTTCAACCTTAGAATCGTAAATAAGTGAGTAAACCTCTCACATCATGTTCATAGTGTTTCATGAGAATAGCCTTTCAATCAACACAACAACATCATCATAATTATAGACCTTTCATGCATAGTCAAGTGTAAGGTTATATGGGAGAAGGATTTCGAATCAATACAACCAATACACAATAGTCATATGATCATTAATACATAATTGAGTCATGAATTCATATACACTCTTCGTCAACATATATAAACCCTAGTTATTGCCGTCCAAGGCTAGGAATCAAGTTCAACCCTAACTTATAGAATTATCATATTAGATAGAGGGATTTCATGATTCAATACCTTAGTAATGTAAACATAATCAATTATCAAGCTTCCATGAACAATAAAGTCACATCTTAGTTCACAATTTAGGAAGAAGGGGAAATCGTGGGTCCATAGGAGATTTTCATCAAAATCCATCAATCCAACAACAAATCATCATAATCAATTATAATAAACCATAATTAAACAATCAAAATCATTTTGGAAGAAGATCCATGACATAGATGAAACCCTAAGTTTTTGAAGTTTTAAACGCATACTTTGAAGGGGCTGCTTGAGTGATAGCTACCCAAGGATGAAAACCATCCATACCTTAGGTTGAATTCCCTATGAAATTGGAGAAGAATGGTTGGTTCTTGAACCCCTAGCTTGACCTTCACCTAGCTCTTCAGTGGAGTCCTAGAGAGAGAATTTTATAGAGAGGGAAATTGGTTTCTAAGTCGAGTCTTTAGAGTTATGAGGATTTAAGTGAAGTTTAATGACTTAAAACTATTTGTATACGTCTAAAATAACTAATAATAACCACCGCCCACCCTTACTTAATTAATTAGAATTTACTTAAAAAGTTTGACCCATGGCCGAGATTCTTGACAGCAATGCAGACCCCATCCACGCCTGAATGTTATTGCAGATTACCTATCACGATAAAGCTACTCAGACTGAGACTGAAGAAGAAGATACAATTGAAAAGATACTCAAAGCTATTACTACACTTTGTACAAAAGTGGATAGTATGGACAACGAGATACAAAAGCTAAAGACTAATGAGGATAATCTAAAGTCTAAAGCTAGTACAAGTCAGCAATATGACTATAAAAATGCGGAGCTAAGTCGATCGGTAGACTCTAAAAATCCAGAGATAAAAGGTGACGTTGGGAAACACCTTAAAGCCCATAATGTATTTTTAAATACAGCTGCAGGTACAAGCAAACAAGTTAGCAATAAACAACATAAAAATGCGAATTTAAACCAGCTATTCGAAAAACCATTTACCCAAAGGACACCTAGACATATGTCCATAGAACCACAAACATCTACATACGCAGATAGTTTGCAAAACCAAAATGAGAAAAAGTCATATAACTACTTACACGAACCTATATCGAAAATATACATAAAATCCAAACTTATTTAAATGTTAACCCCAGATCAACTACAAAAGAACCAAACCATGACTATTTGACAGAAAAGTTACAAGGATATAACAAGTTAATTGCATGGCCAAAAACTAACACTAATTTATTAAGAACATCTTACAACTACGGACTGTTAAATACCGTATATACATAAGACGGAGAAGAAGTTGGTGGAATACCAGAACTACACAAGGCATTCATCACATACAAAAGAGTTACAAAAGGAAATTTATTTTATATAAATTCTATACAGCACCAGCAGAGATATTATACGAGGAAATAAAACCTCCAATACAGGTTATCAAGATAGGACTAACTAAAGATATGATTATACCCGAGGACATTGGACAACAGGAAGAGATATGCAAAATATAGATACCAAGTTTTTTATGCCAACAAAAGAATAATTGGTATATCAACTATTATACAAGAGTTAGCAAATAATTATTTAAACAGAAATGTTATATGGAGTTATTACTCGAGAGATCAATTAATGATATATTCAAATTCAAGAGAACTACGAAGAACATAGAGGAACGACCTACAACAAGAGCACTAAAAGTAGGATTTATTTCAATGAAGTTATTAACCAGATATTGCAAACTAATTGGACACAAATACCCTGATCACATATGTTCGAAATGCAATGGTGAAGATAACATAATTCCAGATGTCGATTTAGATTAAAAGAAGACGATGAAGATAAGATGCAGACAAGACAAGATAAAAAAGATAAGATGGCAGACAAAGTGGCAGAAAAGATAAAGGAAAGTTAATGTTTTTTGACTAAATTATGTAAAATAACGTGACAATGTAAATTATTAGTCAAGCATTATTATTGTAAAAGACAAGGTAGTGTAAAATAGTAAATAAGTGCATGTGCATATTAAGGAAAAGTGTAAAAGTTAGGAGACAAGGTTGTAAATAAGTCTTAATAAGATAGTAGTATATTAGAATAGGAAACTATTCATGAATAGTAGTAAATAGTAGTGGACATGTGTAAAAAACGTATTAGGATATGCGTTTAGAATAGTAAATTTGTATGTCTATATAAAGACTCAGTCGTAAACATTGTAAGGCAGGCGAAGCCTAATATATAAAACGCTCTTTTCAAAAAACTCTGTACAAAATTTAAGTATTTAGATAAATGGAGCAACAATCTGAAATCCAATCAGATATTTCAGATAGCATGAATAAGCAAGAAGCAAAGGTATATTGTTCAAAAAATATGCGGAACTAATTTTACATATTCTTGAATATCGTATATATGATTGAATAAATTTATGTTAGTTATTATGTATTAGAATTATTTGAATCCTGATTTCTAGTTTATTAGCACACTGAAAACAGGGAGAAAACTTATATAATATGCCATCCTAATGTTGAAACCGGTAGGCGAGGAAAGTCGTTTAGGTGAGTAAATAAAGTTGAGGCGCTGATAAGAAGGAAGTATCCGCTAAAGTACGATGCTAGTAGTGACAGGAAAACATGATAAACAGATAATTTAGTTCATAATGATCTAATATGAATTTAATCAATTATGGATATGATAGGAAGGAATAATTGAAAATAAAAAATCTGCATAACAACGAACATGACCACATACATGCATGATGAAATGATAAAAAACTACGAAACTTTAATCTTATATATACTTAAAAATATAGAAATAATTGAATTAAGAAGAATAATATGGGGAAAACAATATTTGAAAATAACGAATCAGAAGATATATTGAACCAAGAATGGTATGAAATAGACCTACATGATTTAGACCTCGAAAGAATAGAATGGTATGATTTAGAAATAAATTCAGATTAAAATGAACTACGAATATTTACAATATTGGATAGAATCTATGGAAGATATAAAACTATTAGAACAATTAATCGAGGAAAATTTATATATGTACCAAAGAACCCAAGATATGTTATATCTAGAATATATCATAAATAATATTAATGAAATAATCAGATTAAAACAACTATCGGAAGAATATTACAATAAATATTATTACATTTTACCATGAATTTTGCACCGAAAAAAAATATTATAATAAAGTAATTAAAATAAATTACTCACCTACCACACTACCACCTACCACACTACCACTTCTATGAATTCCTCAGTTACCAACTCCGCACTGAAAAATGGTATGTTTTTCACATAGTTCCATAAACCATCATTGCAAGAATTTCATTCTACCTCCTAAGGTATCTGTTAATTCTGCTTCATTCCAACTTTTTATTATTTTTGAATTAAAAGGTTCTGGTAATTTTGTAAAATATAATTTTCTTATTTCTTTACTTTCTTCTGTGCTATATGTTCTTTTATAATAGTATTCTCTAAATGCACATGTATATTCATCTATGTAACACATATTACATATTGTTAATTTTGTTATTAGATTCTGATTTATGATTTTTTCTTTATTTTGTTCTTCTACCTCTGTTGTCATACTACTAAATTCATTTCTTATAGTTATTTCGTATTTATATAGTATTTCCATAGATGTAGTAGCTATTCCTCCATCAAATTTTTTATTACTTCTTAAAGTTGTTAAGCTTTCACTTGTTAAATTTTGTAGCCATAATTTTACTGTTCCTATAAGTGTTCTTTCTATGTATTCTAGTGCCTCTGTTATTACTATCTTGTTATCTATTAATTGTTTTGATATGTATCCCATCCATAATTGGATTGCTTTATTAATATCTGCTACACAGTCTAAATCTAAAAAATCATGTCGTTCAGTTATTGGTTTAGGTGTCCATTTTTTATTTAATCTTTTATCCCATAAAATACTTTCTCTATCATATTGTTCGTAGTTTTTATTATAATATTTTGGTTTAAAAATTTTTGGGTTTTTTACTCCTGATGTGCTAGGTTTTTCATCCATGTCTATGTCTTCTATATTTACTTCTAAAATCTTTGTATTATCTATGTTTGCTAAAAGTTCTGTATATGTTTCGCTTGTTTCCGAATGTTGTTCTAGATCATCATCGTTTATTTCATCAACTCTTATTTCGGGTAGATTATCTTGGCTATTTTCTTGTTTTTCTTCTAATTCATCTTGTAATTGCAATTTTTCTTTAAATTTAATTATCTCATTTGGTAATTTTGTTTTTTGTTCTTTTTCTTTTTGTTTAATTTCATACATTTCTTTTAATATTGCTAGCTCTTTTTCTAGCTCTATTATTTTAGTATTTTTTACTTCTTCTAATTGTTGTACTTCCTTTTTTGCTTGTTGTTTTATTTTTTCAATTTCCGTTTTTCTCTCTATTTCTTCATTTTCTTTTGTTATTCTTATCATAGCAGTTAAATTATCTTCTAGTTTTACCATTTCTTTTTCTAACATTTAACTTAGATTGTCACCTATTTTCTTATATCTTCCTCCTAGATTGGAAACTATTATCTTTATTTTTAATCCATCATAGTTTTCGTATGTTTTTTCATCTATTGCATATTCTTCTTTATTCATTTATAAATTATGTTGTAGTTTATATTGTAAGTTATTTATTTGTATTTGTAGATATAAAATAGTCTTTCTTTGTACTATTATAGATTTTTTACAAATTCCTGCGAATATGTTATTATTAAGTCTATTCTGCCTATGTTCTAATTCTTGCCTTTTCGCTATAATTATTTCAGTAAGTTTTTCTTTATATTCATTATTGTCGCTATTCATTGTATCTTTAAATATTGAATATATTTATATTCTATTTTAGATATGTTATCTATTAATTGATTTAGTTTGTCGTTATCGGTTTTTGTAATATTGAGTTGTTTATATTCCAGATATAATTTGTTCAATTTTGTTCTTAATTTTCTTATCTTTCTACTAGTATGTTTCTTAAAATATTTCTTATTAACTATAGCTCTGATCCATAGCTCCAAAAAATAGATAGAAAAACGAAAATTGAAAAAATAAAACAACAAGCAAAAAAGGAAGTACAACAAGTAGAAGAAGTAAAAATACAAAAATAATAGAGCTAGAAAAAGAGCCAGCAATATTAAAAGACTTCAATTGTAAATGTAAAATTTAATATATTTAATACCAATCTCCTTATTTCTTTTGTTGTTACCGAATCTTGTATTTTTCTTGTTAGCCACCATTTTACTTGTGTATTATCTGTTCTTATAATGAATTAGTTATATACAATATATGGTTCAAATGATAATAAACACTTATATACTGAATATAATTATTTTCTATTTATTTCCCATTTTATTTATGTATTATTAAATGTTCCTGAATAATACATGCAGTGATGTTCTATCGTATTGCCATCATACCTGTATTTTAATATTCCTCTATAACTTTTTTCACTCGCATCTGATTCTATTATATAAGTAAATCTTTTGTTTTCATCTGGAAAGTATAGTTTAGGTATGTTTTTACATAATAATTTTACCTTTTGTATTTGTATTTGGTCTTTTTTATCAAACTGATATTCTACATCTTTCTTTAATTTTTGTTGTAATGATTTTAAATTCTCTGCTAATTTTGGTATGTATTTTCTTACTTGATTTACTAGTCCTACAAATGATTGTAATTTCTTTTTCGTATCTAGTTGTTCAATTGAGTTAATTATTTTTTGTACTATGTGTGTTTGCATTTTTATTCCATTTTTATCTATTTGTATTTCTAAAAATTCTATTTGCTTTTCATTATGTCTGCTTTCTTTTTACTTAGACTTATGCCTGAATATTCTATAATATGTATAAATTTTTCTAATAATCTTATATGTTCATCTTGTGTTTTGGAATATAGTAATATATCATCAATATATACTACGCAATTTTCTAGTTGTTTAAAATAATTATCCATAAAGTGTTGATATCTACCCGGTGCATTTTTATATCCAAATGGTAATACATTCCATTCATAAAATCCTTGCGTTACCGTAAATGTTGTATGTTTTTCAGATTCTTCTTCTAACTTTAAGTGGTAAAATCCTAATTTTCAATCAAATTTGCTAAAATAATTATATCTTTATATTTGTCTTATCTTTAATATTTTATTTGGTATCGGGCAATTATATGTTTTAGTTTTTGCATTTAAGTTTCTATAATCAATAACCATTCTGCTTTTTCCTCTTTTTTGTTCACTATGTTTATTTACGATAAATGATGGGCTTGTGTGCTTACTATTGCTTTCTTGTATATATCATTTTTCTAGTAATTCGTTTATATGTATCTTAAATTCGGTTAAATCATTAAAATTATACTTTAATGGTTTTGGGGTTATTATTATCAATTAGCTCAATTTTTACTTTTGTTTTATGTTTCTCCCATCCTAGTAAAGGACCCTCACTATATAATAATTCTAACTTATCTTGGATTATTTTTAATTTATCTATAGATAATATAATTAATTCTATTTTAGGGTCTTCTTCTTTTATATTTTGTAATTTTTATGTAATTTTTTCACTTCCTTTTATCCACTCTGTTGTCTTTCGTTTTTTGTTATTTACTCTTTTTACTCCTATTTTTTGTTTACATGGTGTTGTGAACCACTAGTGTGTTTTTGTTATTATATGTGGGTATAATTTTTCTAAAAATGACATTCCTAATAACATATCTTTTGTAGTTAATTCAAAGTTATAATTTCCACTATAGTTAGTATTTTATCCCATATTTGTACTTTTATATTTTTTGCCTTATATGTGATCATGCTTCCTTCATTATTAAATCTTGTTACTACTATCGGTGTTTTTAATTTTCCCCCTTTATCTTCTGGTAAACAATTGTATTTACATATATTAGCTTCTGCTCCCGTATCTATCATTGGTGTATTATATCTGTTGTAATATCCCTCTATTATTATCTTTGCAAGTATGTATATTTTCATACTAAGGTTCTTTTTATTATTACTCTTTTATTTTCATAATTTATTGTTAACTGTTTGTCTTCTAGATTATATGGTTTTACTTGTTCTAGCCATTTTATTCCTAAAATGATATTTTCATCTCATTGATATATTTTAAATTTTACACTATTGGTACTCAACCAATGATTATTTCCTTTTCTATAGTTTCTTCTGTATACATTAATGATTTTGGTAGTTCGGGGCATGATTGTTCAATAGTTATTATTTCATCTTTCGTCACTAATTCTCTTGTAATATAGTTTTCTTCTCGTCCTGTATCTATTAATATTAAATATTTTCGTTGTTCCATTATTCCCGTTATGTAGTAATGATGTGGTTTTATTTCTTTTTCCATTGATTTTTGTAGAGTTTTATCTATTCTTCTTGAGGTACTCATTTTTTATGAGATTTGTGGTATTTCACAGTTCATGTTTATTCTTTTTGATGTGCTTAAATGTTTCTTTTACTATTTCTAAATCTTCTTCTATGTCAATTTCATTATAACTATAGTCATTCTTGTCTATGACTGTGGCTATTCTTTCAAACGGATTTTTTATTTTTATTTTATTTATTTTATTTTTTGCTGTTATTTTATGTTTTGTCGTTAAAACATATAAGTTTTTACATCTAGCTGTAAATATTTTAATTCCCGGGGCTAGTTCTATTCCTGACATTTTCCAATATAATACTAATGATTTATCTATATTTTTGTCATTTATTGCTACTGAGTAATTAACACTTATTATTAATTTAAATTTTTGGTATATGAGGTTACCTTTTACTGCATTTATTATACTTTTTTCTATGGGTTGTATAATTCTATCATCTGCTAAGTATATTTCTGTGTCTGTATCTATTCCTTCTCTAAAACATGTTTTTAATAGTATTTCTGTTCCTCCTAAATGTACATATTTAATTGGATTTTTAGCCTTAATATCTTGTATTTCTTTATTTATTATTCGTATTTTGGCCTTTCCTTTAGTGTATTTGGAATCTATGATATGTTCCGTTTGACTTACTACGTAATATTCTTCTTTTTGTCGTTTAAACCAATTTCTTATTGTTGGTATTTCGAATATTTTTGCTACGCTTAGGTCTAATTCTTTTCCTTTTATTTGTTCAAACATATTATTATCAAATATTATTTTTTGTTCTGCCGATTCTTCATCTTGATATTTTTCTTTAGTTATTATTTGTATATCTTTTTCAGTCATTGATATCGTATTCACTGTCTGATTCTATTACTGGATTATTTTCCATTTCATTTTCCGATAATTCATATATACTGTCATTGCTTTCTAATTCATAATCTACGTATTCTATTTGTGTATATTTTTCATTGTCTATTATTATTTCTGATATTTGTTTTTTCTTTGGATTTCTAGGTAATTTACAATCCCTAGCTATATGTTCTAATTTTCCACAATTATAACAAGTACATTCCGTTAGTTTTCTTTTTGGTCTATATGGTCTTTTGGTTTTGTAGTTTTTTATATAGTATCTTCTTCTTGGTCCTTTATATTTATATTTTGATCTGTATTTTTTATTATATTTCTTTCTATTTTTATAATACCTATCCGTACAACCAAATTGAGGTGTTGTTTTATTTTTGCAACATGCCAAGTTTTTTACTAATATTTTTTTCATTTTTATTTCTTCTTCTACGGGGCATAGAATGGTCCACGGACCGTACTGTACCAACATGCTTTGTGACTAAAACTAGGAAATTTTTGGAAAATTTGGGGAGACTAAGTCTTGACTCACAACTCCCATCTACGGGGCGTGAGTCAACCCATGACTCGTGGGTGCCCCATTCGTGGATGATGTTGTTTTTGGATAGCTTTTGAGCAGCCCCTTGGCCCTTATCAAGGACCCTTGGGGGGGCATGCCTTGATGTTTAGGGACTAAAACACTAGTGCTAACCTTGGGAGGTCATTTTACGACTCTTATCTTGACATTAACCCTTTCTAGGACACTTGACTACATGTTAGGGTCTAGCTTAGGTTATTAGATTTCCCGGGTGTTACAGATATGTTCTTGAATGAGAACGGACCACAAACATCCATGAAGATTGGAATATGCTCATGGGGATCCTCATGAGCCAGCCTACCAAATAATCCTTTCAATTGTAGGAGCTGAAGCATTGTGCTAGTGATGTGAAAACAGTGTTCCCTTCAGCCGTAATTAGACGTATTGCACCATTCAAATTTCCAATATTGTCTTGATGCCCTACTTGGCTACCATTACTCCCGTTTACGCTCATCTCTTCCTCTGTTCAACAAAAACAACACAAAATGAAACTAAAGTAAGTCGATTCAACTACAGCCACAAATATCACAATTAACTTCAATTAAAGAATTTTAAACAACACCACTCCCCAGCAGCGGTGCCATTTTGATTGAATGTTTTAAACGCAGCTTATCCAATTCTAGGTGTAAATGATTGTTAATCAGTATAAAACCCAACGAAGAGTTGGGGTCAAACCGACAAGGAGCGGTACGTGTCTAAAATTCATTTATGCAGTACAAACATGTCTAATCAGTTATTGGAATAAAAATCATCGAAAACATACAAATAAATATAAAAGGGGTTACGATGAATGTCAGATGGGGGGTTTGGATTTGTAATGAACAGATGAAACAACAACGAAAACAGGGGAAATAACAATATAGAGAAGACTTCTTAGGATGTGATCGATTATAGAAAAATTTTACGATATAGGTAATTGAGATTACTAATAAATATCTAGATTTCAGTGGGTAGGCTAGGCTATCAGTGAAATAGCTTTCTCTCGAATAACTACTTCGATTCGAGTGATTTATTTCGAACATCAACAAGCTTAGCAAATAGGAACAACCCACACTTTAATTCATCTACTCTCTCAAGCTAGTTAAGTAGAATTGAAATTAGGATTTAGTCTTTCAAGCTAAACCCATATCCCGATAACTACAATCATCAATTGAAAGCTTTGATTCTAAAACCTCTTTTTTAAGCAAGCCCAAAATTCTAAGTTTGAATTGCTTTTCAAACTACAATTCTTAGATTGAAACACAACTATCAATTAAATCCACTTCAAATAAGCAATAAAATCGGTAAATAACAATACACATAAGCTAATCAACCCATAATGACATGATCACACCCCAAGAATTGGGGTTTTAGCTAAACATCATAAAGAGGTAAAAACAATTACCAACTCGATTAGCCATCAGGTGGGTAGTAGTCTCCAACCCTTTACAATGCTCCAAAATAGTTAAGTTCAAAAACCCAAGTCAAAATCGTCAAAGTATACAGTAAGAACTGAAAACTTGGAGAAAACTCTAACTCTAGAATGAAAACTGTATTATCTGGCAGAGAGGTCATCAAAATTCCATTTAAATTCCAATTTATAGTTCCTAACATTTAACCTGAAAGTCCATTTAGAGGATTAAGTTGTGCCTAGCCGAATGGATCAGCGATCCACCGATTATCCTCTTCCATTGCCACTTTGCATTGGACTGCATCTCAGGTCCTGTAACTTTGGGCGATCGAATTTATTGTTGTGGAACTGATCGTCGATCCAACGAATGCCCATTTCTTTCACCAACTTGGTTCTTCCCTAGGGCTGGCATGTTTGAAATTTGGGTGAGTTACAGAACCACTCGGCGGTGCGTCGAGGGGTCTTGGCAATCACGATGATTTCTTTTTCTTCACTTCTTCAACTCTTTAGTTCCTTTTTGTCCGGTCATGCCCTTGTGTTGATCCTTAGCCTTCATAGCTGCAAAACAACATTTAACATCAGTTTATAGCATAAAATAGGCATTGAGGACACTTATACTATCAAAACAAAGCCCTAAATGAGTCCAAATCTCAGACTCATCAATTCCTTCCATTCATGGAGTTCCCAAGTTGTCCTATTTTCAACATTAGAAATTCCCAATTGAGTTAGGGTTTTATTCAATTGTCATGAGTTCTCTTGATTATTGATTTAACTGACTGAATTATGATCTCTTATGAATGAATTGATGAAATATTATGATTTTATGATGATTTAACCATGAACCCATGAAATCCCCAGGTTTTTCCAAGTTATAATCGTATGATGTGGATTTTGATTATGAAGGAAGAGTTTTATTAAATTACGCATGTATTGATAGAATTACATGAATTTATGATGAAATCCATATCTAACCCATGTTTTTTAAATGCTGATTATTGAAAGTGGGTTTTGAGCCTTGAAAGGTAAATTATGAAACTATGCATGTTCTTATGAAATCTATTTAAATGTTTTAAGAATACTTTGTGAGTAAAGTATCGATGATGATGTTGTTGTTGTGTTGTTGAATGGATTTTGCATAGACACATAAAAGTATGATTGTGAAAGGTTTTCTCACATAGTAAGGATTTCGAGGTTGAAATTTCTTCTCACCTAAATGAATCAAAGACAAAAATTTATCGTAATGAAACCTAGCTTGGATTGGTTATTTAATGATACCTTCCATGGATGACTTATGACTTAGCTTTAATCGGCAAGATGACGTACCCTTCCATGGATATTAAGAACAAGTAAGAAATGACTATTTCGTGTGATTTATGATTAGCATCAGGAGGATATTGAGATGAAATGTAACGCCCCAGAAATTTGTATACTAAAATAGAGCCAAAATCTAGGGTTCTAGAGTGTGATGTTGAGAATTAGAGTAATAGATGAGACTTTATGTGTTTGGTATGAGGGGTTGTCAAGTCTAGGGAGTGGGCAAGGGCCTAAGATATCAAGGTAGAGTGAAAGAGAACTTGTTCTCCTATGTTCCTAGTTGGTGATTGGGCAGCATGATCGCTCAATTGACTTGGTGATGCGCCAAAGTGCACTAGGGGTCGCCTAGTGGGCTGTCCGCTTGGCCTATGTTGTGGGAGAATGGGCGAGCAAAGTCGTGGCTCACCGATTGGATTGGCGAGTCGCCAAGCTGCCTCCCCTATCGCCTAAGTGGCCTGCCCAATTTATGGATCTACTGGAAAATTGGGCGAGCCAAGGGTCCACTTGGCGAGTCGCCTAGTGCCCTTGGCGAGCCACGAGGGGTAAATGGGCAAGGTAAGTCATGAAGGTTAGCAATTTTTAAGTTAAAACGTTAAGGGTCCTTAGTTCTTTTCCAAAGTTTACCCTACACTATTTTATTCCCTTCCTAACAAGTATATAAGCTAATTAGACCTAAGTTTACCTCATTTAAGTCATTCTCCCTAGAATTCAAAATAAATCCCAAATTCATCCTCTCAAAAGAATATTTCTCTCTCTAGAAAAACCTCCATTGAAGAAGGAGATAGAGCTTAAAGTTTGGATCAAGAACAAAGTCTATTGATGAGAGCTTGTGCTAGGGCTTTGATTAAATTTATGTTTACATTTTCATCTATGGGTTCTTCCACCCATAGAGTCCCTTAGAAATCCCCAATATTTGTGAAGAAGAACTATAATCTAAGCTAGGGTTACTTCCAATGGATGGGTTTTAGATGGGTATGATCCCAGTTGGTTTGGTATTGCTTATAACTGATTAATTTAGTGTTGATTCATGATATTATGAAGAATTTATGTGAATTCCAAGATTAATCCTAGAAATCAAAGTACGTGGGTTTATGTCTTGTGAATGAGAAATTGATGATTCTTGATAGATTCTCTAGAATTGTTATTATGTAAGGAACTTAGTCAAGAATATGAATATAAAATCATGAATTGAACTAGACTTATGCATGTATGATACACCATGAATGGTAATGATAGATTTGGGGATTTATGATGAATTGTGTATAGAATATAGGTCTTGATGTCTTAATGTTGATCAATAGGGCTTATAGAGTAAGTCTAAAATGATGAGTAGCTTGCATATGAATGATACACTAGGGGATAGAGTTGTTGTGGAAGGCTTTTACCCACATGACCTATCTTGTACTAAATGAATGCATGTAAGTAGAATGTGAGAGGTATTCTCCCATAAAATGATTCTAGAATGAAAGGTTAATCACCTAAAATAAATCAAAGCATGTAACAATAGAATAACTTGAAGTTGTGATGTGTGGTCCCTTCATGTATATCTTGTTATGTAGCATGAGTTAGAAGTTTTCATGGTAGCTTGGGAATGAGGAATCATACTCTCCTAAGATTAGCTTGAGTTAGCATTGTAAGGATGCTTTTCATGGTAGCTTGAACTAGCATATGTTGGATGCTATTCATGGTATCTTGCACTAGAGTATGCATGGTAGCCTAGGATTGAGGACCTATACTCTCATAAGGGTAGCTTGAACTAGCATTTCAAGGATGCTTTCATGGTAACTTGATTTGGTTAGGCCAAGACCATTTCATGGTAGCTTAGGATTGATGATTCATACTCTCCTAAGGATAGCTTTAGGTTGAGCATTCATACTCCCTTAAGGGTAGCATGCATCATATTAAATGTTTGCATGGTAGCTAGGTTGGAATACTTGAATTGTTCCTTGTTTAGCTTGGATTGCATGATAGTGTGTTTTCCATGGTAGTTAGGTCTAACCTAGTAGTGTGATATTCTTTGATAGTCTAGTATGACAAATAGTAAGCACGGAGTAAGCTAGCCTAAAGAAGTACTTAGTGTGGGTGGTAGTAAGGGATGCCATCCATATATGGCACAAGTATGACCTGAAACTACTTATGAAGTGCTCTATTATGTGATGTATGCTTAGCTTGGATTGTTGCTATAGTTTCCTTCCATGATATGATTGACTCAAGATGATAGTTCCTTGTCTTTATGAAGTAGGTCAAAAATGTCATCTATGAATAGTAAGCATGAATAGGGTGACTTCAAGATATGGTTAGTGTTAGTGGTATTATGGGATGCCCCTCATGCATTGTACAAGTGTGCCTTGAGGTAACTTAGGAGCATAAGTGCTCTTATGACATGAAAACCAAGGTCTTGACTATGAATATGAACTATGTCCAAGAATGATTAAAAAGAGGTACTTAGTTTGGATGGTAGTATGGGATGCTATCCTTGCATTACACAAGTATGATTTGAGGTGGCTTGTGATGTAGTTCTCTTGTAATATGAAGTGCAAAGGTTGAAATATGTAAATATGAAAGTCTAATAGAGGCTATGATATGAACATGGTGAATATCCTCTGCGCATTTATTATGTCTTATATTGACTGATGATTATATGATGCTTATGTTTGAGATTATGCTATGAGTATGTTATTATCTCTTATGCCTATGTCTTATGTTGACTAACCATTTTGAGATGCTCTTATGATGTTGTGCTAGCTTTCGTACTTGGTACATTTTGTACTAATGTATATTGCCTACATTCCAATCAAAATGTAGGGTGTTGGAGATTGAGTTACTTTGGATGCTAGGTTCCTAAGCTGCAAGAAAAGTTGAAGAGATGGTGAGTCCTCATAGCACCGAGGACAAACCCCTTATGTTCCCTTTATGTCATTTATTTATGTTTTAGACATTATGTGGGCTGCGTCCCAAGTCTTTTATTTAAGAATTTTAAAAGATGGTTTGAGACAAAGTTGTGTAAAGACTTCCGCATTGCTTATGAAAATGTTTTCGATTGTATTGTTTAAAGAAGTTTTAAACTTTTCCGTATTTGCTATTATCTTTTGTTCATGATATGCTAAGGGCTTGTATGCCACTCTTTCGGGGTCAAGTACGCCATGTTACGTCTAGGGGGTACCCTTGGGTCGTTACAAACTTGGTAATCAGAGCACAAGGTTAGAATGGTTCTAGGAATGTCTCAAACCACGTCTAGTAGAGTCTTGTTCATAAATGTGAAGCACACCACTTTTATGAATAGAAGGCTATTGGATGTTTAGGAAATCTCATTTCTTCATTCTCGTAGTCGTGCCATAGAAGTTTAGCTCTAGTAGGTCCTTCTTCTAATGTTTGCCCTATGGTTTTTCAGGTTATGGCAAATACTAGGCCTAATGCTAGGAGGGATGATAAGGATAATGGATAACAAGAGATTCCTCCACAAGTTCCTAACCAAGCTCCTCCTCAAGTTCTGAATGACCCTCAATTGGGAATGTCACCCTAGCGGAGTTTAGGACTTCCATGCAATTGTTGGCCCAAGCCTTAACAGCGCAAGCCAACAGAGAGGTGGTGGCTCTGGTACACCCAGTAGGGGGGATGGGTGCTTTTAGAATAAGAGAGTTTTTGAGGATGAATGCTTGGGAGTTTAGTGGCTCCAACGTGGAATAGGATCCGAATGGGTTCATAGAGGAGGTTTATAAGACACTTTCTATCATGGGGGTGATTTCTAGAGAGAAAGAGGAACTTGCCGCTAATCAATTGAGAGATGTTGCCCAAAAATGGTATGAGCAATGGAAAAATGCTAGGCCGGTAGAAGCGGGCCCAATAGTGTGGGAATTGTTCAAACTAGCCATTCTTGATAGGTTCTTTCCTCGGGAGTTGAGGGAGTCTAAGATGGAAGAGTTCATCAATCTGAAGCAAGGTAACATGAGTGTTAAGGAGTATGCCTTGAAATTCACTCTTTTGTCTAAGTATTCTCCATCCATAGTGGCAAATCCAAGGGATAAGATGAATAGGTTTTTGTTGGGTGTGTCCAACATGGTAGTCAAAGAGTGTCGTACGACAATGCTAGTTGATAATATAGATATCTCACGCCTGATGATTCATTCCGAACAAATGGAAGAATAACAATTCAAGGTAGAGAGATCTAGGGAGAAAAAGAGGTCTAGGGTGGATGTTGATAAGTCCTTTCATGATGGGTTCGATGGACATGGTCATTCTAGGAATATGTAACGACCTGAGAGCACCCCCTAGTCGTTACCGGCGTATTCAACCTCGAAGAGGTCTTATACAAGCCCTTAGCATTCGTCAAAACTTGTATCATAGAATAAAATCACGGAAAATTTAAAACTTTTACTTTGGAAGTTCAACTTCACTTCATATACGAAAAATAGAATCTAACTTCGTCACAATGTACAATCTAGACATAAAAGTATCGAAAATGGTACTTAGCCCTTACATCAATAAGAAGTCTTGAAAAAGGAAAGTACAGCAATGTCTTACAACAGAAGTAAAGAACTAAACATAGAAGCTAAATCATAGGGTTATGTCCTTGGACTTGAGGACTCACCAACTTGGGGAAGCAACTCTAAGTGTCTTGAGAAGTAAACTTGAATCCTCAATGGCCCAAACCTAAATGTTTGGGGAAAAGGAAGAAAATATGGGTTAGTACAACACACGTACTAAGTATGGTTACTATGCATAAAAACCATTGAGACATGCATAAAAGGCCATTTAGTCAAAACATGTTTTTTACCAAGTAAATCCAATATGCACACAAAGTAAGCATCATAATCCAAACCAACATAAGATCATCCCAACATGTAGACAACCCAAGCAATACCAGTGCAATGCAAAGAATAGAACCCCATAACCCTATCCAACGCCAAGTATCACATTAAGCAACCTACTTCATGCATGCATTCATAAGATCATATATCATCATAACTTACCATATTCATAATGATCATACATAACATAGCATAAGCATACATAAGTCATAATCATCATAATCAGAAGAGAACACCACTACAACCATCCCTTAGGATCCCACAAGTGCAATGTGCAAGAGAAGTCCCATGCCCTACCTTACACTATGTAGAAGACCCTTAAGAAAGCCCTAGTAAGAGTTCACACCTTTCATGCCTTCATATACTTTTACATTAGGGAAATATTGCAATAACCGACATAGACCATGAGAGCTACATGGAATCCGGTGTTCTACTCCCACACCGAAAAGAGAGGGTTAACACTTGCCTAAGGTATAACCATTCGTACATAGCTATATAGGTGGATCCACTAAGATAGAGTCCTATGTGGTCACATAGTTAAGGGTCAAGGAGATTGATTCTATAAACCCTAACTTACTAAACGTGGGGGTTTCCATCTCATGAGACAACACATACCGTGGGTAATTTGGAGTTGCCAAACGTGAGGAAACCCATGTGGGGAGCCGGACTTACTAAACGTGAGACCCCCATATCATTTACATGCCCTTTCGGTGTTAAGAATCAAATTCCCTTTTGTAATCATCTTTAGTCATCACATAAGTTCATATTAGCCTTTACTAGACTCTTATGTAGACATCTTACCATAATAGCTCATATGTGTTCATAAGTGAGTAACAATCCTTACACTTAAGGAATACTTAGCAAGTGAGTAAACTTTTCACTTTCGTTACACTATAATCATGAGGACTACCTTTTAATCATATAGCAATCATACCATAACATACATACATACTTTATAGCTAATTCAAGTGTAGAGTGTTAAGGATGAGTAAACTAATTCATTAACACCACAACAACACATTAGGTATAACATCATTACAATATAAACAATTCACCTTTCATACTTGAGTTCAAAGAAGAACCAACCTTCATACCTTCTTGGGACATCGATAAATCAATTACGAATTAATTCATAACCAATACATACTACTAGGTAATTCATGAAGTAATAACATAATCAACATCAATATAAGCAATTGACAAATTCGCTTCATAGCCTTCAAGGCTTCATTCAAAGATTCAACCCTAATTTAATAGAAATTATACATAACATAGGGTAGAATCATCATAAAAATATGAATTACATAACATCACATTCAATTCATAGCCTTCAATTAATATCCAACACAAACTAGGGTTAGAATTAGGAAAGGAAGGAGAAACATGGGTTTCATTGGGAATTCTTCAAGAAACCACCAATACAACATAAATTCATCCATAATTGTTCATATAACATCAATAAAAGTTAGTTTATAACATCAATTTCACTTTAGAAAGAAGACCCACATTTTTGGATTGAAACCTAGAAATTGGAGATTTTGAAATTCATCTTGAAGGGGCTTCTTGGGGAAAGGAATCCCAAGAGTAATAAGCAACCATACCTTATTGACGAATTAACCACAAAAATCCGAGTGGAAACCTTGGAGAGTTGGTCTTCTTCTTGAAACTCCAATCTTCTTCAATGGAGTTCTTGAGAAGAGAGAGAGAAAGTAGAGAGAAGGAGGAACTTTAGATTTAGATCTTTGGGGTTTTGTGTTTGAGTGATAAAAGTGAGGTAAATTGCTTTAAAAATCATTATATACACGTCCTATATAGTACCCTAAATACCCCTCACTTAGTTGGACTCTTTAATGAAGTAAAAATCGATTTCTAAATTTTTGCATTTGCATAGCGCAAAAAGTCCGCGACACAGAGTTATTCCCACCAAGTGCATCTTGCTTGGCGAAGGTTGGGGTACTCCTCGGGGTCCCTTATGGTGGTACTGGGGCATTGTATTCGAACGTTTAGACCCTATAAACATATATTTACCTAATTTAAACCTTTTAACAAGATTATACCATCAAACGACACTCCCAAACCTGCCTAAAACATAAGGACACACTAGAACACATTCTTCTCTAGTTTTTGAACGTCGTTGTCGTTTCTTGGCGTTTATACTTTTACTCTTCCAAACCAAGTCAATTGCATTAATTTAGGTTTAGAAACATCATTTTAACTATTTTTAAGTCATTAGTCACAAGGTGAGGCTCTAACTTAAGTCATAGAATTTACGGGGTGTTACAATATCCCCCCCTTAGGAACATTCGTCCCCGAATATCACTTGGACTTCTTTCTAGGGAAACAATGACTCAAACTAGCAGCACAACAACCAGGCACATCAACAACATCATATCATCATATCATATAGGAATTTAATCTGCAACATCACTATGCTCAAACCTCTTTACTTCACATAAGTATAGGAAGAACTACATTTTCCATATTCAATGAGCATCAACATATATATTAAGCAATCCACAAGACATTTCTATAGCAAGACAACATCAAGTATGCTCATTACAACTCTCACGAAGTCAACATCACACAACATCTATGGGTGCAATTTTAACCATGAAAAACAAAATTCATGAACACTAAAAGTACAACTTTAGCATAAATTTTCACAAAAATATGCACATACAAGGAAATCATGTCATAATCATCAACACACATGATTTACAATTTATACCTAATTAAGAGAGACTACTAACCTCTGCTTTGGCTAGGAGTAGGAGGAAAAAGATGAGGGTAGCGGCACTTCATGTCGGCCTCGGCCTTCCATGTTGCACCCTCAACTAGGTGGTTTCTCCATAGGACTTTTACAGAGGCCACCTCTTTATTCCTGAACTTCTTAACTTGACGATCTAAGATTTCGACCGGAGCCTCTTCATAAGAAAGGTTCTTATTTACCCCTAAACTTTCTAGAGAGAGAATGGACACTGGGTCACTTGTCCACTTATTTAACATAGAAATATGGAATATCGGGTCAGTCGGAGCCCATTTGATGGGCAATTTCAACTCATAAGAGACCTTTTTGACACGCTTTGATATCTCATAAGGCCCAACATACCGGGGGCTAAGCATCCCCTTCTTACCAAACCTCATCACCCCTTTCATGGGTGAGATCTTCAAGTAAACCCAATTACCTACTTCAAATTCAAGATCCCTATTTCTATTATCGGCATAAGACTTTAGCCGACTATGAGTCATTTTCAACCTATCCCTTATAAGTCAAACTTTTTCCGTAGCCTCATAGAATACCTCGGGACCAAGAAGAGCAAATTCACCTACTTCAAACCACCCAACCGGAGATCGACACCTTCTACCATAAAGTGCTTCAAAGGGTGCCATAGCAATACTGGAGTGGTAGCTATTGTTGTAGGAAAATTCTATCAAAGGTAGGTGGTCATCCTAATTACCTTTGAAGTCAATGACACACACTCTCAACATGTCCTCTAGGGTTTGGACGGTGCATTCCACTAGACCATCCGTTTGAGGATGAAATGCTGTTCTAAGTTTCACTTGAGTACCAAGCCCACTTTGGAAAGACCTCCAAAAATGGAAAGTAAATTGGGCACCTCTATCCGAAATAATCGACAATGGGGCCCCGTTCAATTTCACGGTCTCTTTAATGTTCAACTAAGCATAATCTTCTGCCGAATAAGAAACCTTGACGGGAAGGAAATGGGCTGATTTAGTCAGTCTATCAACAATGACCCAAATGGAATCATGTTTCCTACGGGTTCGAGGCAAACCTACCACAAAGTACTTATTGATCTCTTCCAACTTTAAAGTGGGGGTGTCAATATCTTGAGTTAGACCCCCCGGTCCTTGGTGCTGGACTTTGACTTGTTGACAATTTGAGCACCTAGCCACAAAATTTGCCATGTCTCTTTTCATTCTGTTCCACCAATAAATCTCACGTAAGTCAAGATACATTTTTGTAGCTCCCGAATGGATGGAGTATCGGGACCCATGGGCCTCTTCTAAGATTGTCTCTCTTAGTCCATCAACATCCGGCACACATTACCTCCCTTGGTGCCTAAGCACCCCATCTTTTCCTTGAGAGAAAGTTTCAATTGTTTTGTTGAGAACCGACTCTTTTAGTTCCATCAAAATGGGGTCAAGATGTTGCTTAGACTTCACGTCAACAACAACCGATAACTCTGAATTATGACGGACCATGACATCTCATTTTGAGGAAACTTCAAGTCGGACACCCAACCAAGCTAGCCTATGTACATCATGGGCTAAATCCATTGTCTCTTCTTCCACATGTGACACACTACCCATAGATGCACGACTCAAAGCATCCGCAACCACATTTACCTTTCTAGGGTGGTAAAGGACACTCATATCATAGTCTTTTAAAAGTTCCAATCACCTCCTATGTCGGAGATTCAATTCCTTTTGGCTAAAAACATATTGAAGACTCTTATGGTTGGTAAACACATCCACATGTACCCCCATAGAGATAGTGTCTCCAAATCGTTAAATCAAAGACCATGGCCGCTAGTTCATGGTCATGAGTTGGATAATTCTTCTTATGCACCTTGAGTTGTCTCGAGGCATAAGCTATAACCTTACCATGCTGCATGAGGACACAACCCAAACCCACTCGGGAAGCGTCATAATACACTACAAACCCTTCAGTGCCCTCCGGTAAGGTCAAAACCAGAGCGGAGGTGAGCTTATCTTTCAACAATTGGAAACTCTTTTCACAAGATTCCTACCATTCGAACATAGACTTCTTTTTAGTTAAGGCCGTTAATGGAGATGCACTAGATGAAAATCCCTCAACAAACCTCCGGTTGTAACCGACCAAACCCAAAAAGCTTCGAATGTCGGGAGGACTTAAAGGTTTAGGCCAACTTTTGACCGCATCAGTTTTCTTTGGATCAACTTCTATACCCTCACTAGAAACAATGTGAGCATGGAAACAACCGATCTTAGACATAACTCACACTTGCTAAACTTAGCATATAGTTGATGATCTTTGAGGACTTGCAATACTATCCTCAAATTATTCATGTGATCATCCTCACTTTTAGAGTATATCAAGATGTCATCAATAAAGACAATAACAAATGAGTATAGAAAATTTCTAAACACACGATTCATAAGGTCCATGAAAGCCGCCGGGGCATTTATAAGGCCAATGGACATCAGTAAGAACTCAAAATGACCATATCTTGTTCGGAAGACTATTTTCGGAATATAAAAACCTCTCACCCTAAGTTGGTGATAACCCGACCTCAAATCAATTTTTGAAAAGTAACTCGCTCCTTGAAGTTGATCAAATAAATCATCAATCCTAGAGAGTGGATACTTGTCCTTAATGGTCACCTTATTTAATTGTCGATAATCAATACACATACGAAGAGATCCATCCTTCTTCTTCACAAATAACACTGGTGCACCCCAAGAAGCTATAATAGGTTGGATGAAACCCTTATCCAACAAATCTTTGAGTTGAGCTTTTAATTCCTTCAACTCCGTGGGACCATCCGGTATGGAGGGATTGAAATGTGTTGTGTATCCAGCAATAAAACTATGCCAAAATCTATTTCCCGTTCAGGAGTAATTTCGGTTAAGTCATCGGGAAAGTCTTTTGGAAAATCCTTCACTACGGGGACCAACTCCAAAGGAGGAATCTCGGACTCAAGATCCTTGACCCTCACAATATGATAGAGACAACCCTTAGAAATCAATTTACAAACTTTTAGACATGAAATGATCCTTCCCCTAGGAATGGAATTTCCTCCTTTCCATTCTAAAATGGGTTCATTAGGAAATTGAAACTTCACAATTCGGGTCCTACAATCTATGGACGCAAAACAAGCATGAAGCCAATCCATCCCCAATATAACATCAAAGTCTAACATATCAATTCCACCAAATCAACTAAACTTACTCTATTGGGGAATGATATAGGACAACCCCTATAAACTCTTTTAGCGATTACGGAATCACCCACCGGGGTAAAAACCGAAAAGGATTTATCTAAGACATTGAGAAACATATCAAACTTCATAGCCACTAAAGAGGTTACAAAAGACAAAGTGGCACTGGAATCCAATAATGCGTAAATATTAATTAAAAATACTTGTAACATACCTGTCACAACATCCGGAGAGCTCTCATGATCACCTCGGGATTGGAGAGCATATAAATGATTCTTCTTAGGAGCATCGAGATTCGGGCCACTTGCTTGTGCTTGAGAATTTTCCATTCCTTGAGCCCTTAGCATAGGGTAGTCCCTCCTCATATGGCTGCTCTTACCACAACCATAGAAATTACCCGTGCAAACTAGGCACTTGCCTTCATGTTTTCGACTACACTTTGTACAAATAGGTTTCTCAACATAAGGACCACCACCTCTTGCTTCTTGAGGCTTGGGGGTAGACACTTTACTTTTGTTGACCCTTGGAGTATTAGGAGGACCTTCGTTGGAAAACCTCTTTTTGAACTTTGGCTTATCTTGGTTATAAAACCTAACATTAGAAGAATTTCCATCATCGGCCCTTGACCTCTTCAATTCTCTACCAACTTGCTTAAGGTTTTGCTCCTCAATTTGTTCGGCATGCACCATAAGACGAGAAATGTCCATGCTTGGTATTAGCATAGCCGACTTACATTCATTCACCACCTGATCAGATACCCCAATAACAAATTTGTTCATTGTAGCTCTAGAGTCCGACACCAAAGTAGGGACAATTGAGTGAACTTAAGGCCATACTCCTTCACAATCATACCCCCTTGATCGAGGTTGATGAATTCTTGCATTTTCCTCTCCCTTAGTTCCAAGAGAAAAAACCTATCAAGATAAGCCTCCTTGAATGTAGCCCAACTTATTGGACCCTCTCTAATAGGTCTCCCCTCTTTCCATTGTTCATACCACACTTGTGCCACATCTTTGAGTTGATAAGTGGCTAACTCCGCCTTTTCTTGAGATGACACACCCATAGCCTCTAGAACCTTAAACACTTCATCAATGAATCCTTGTGGATATTCTTCCACTTTGGAGCCAAAGAAAGTAGGGGGATTCACCCTCGTGAAATCCCTTATCCTAGAAGCGGTAGTGCTAGCATTGGTGTTTACTTGCACCCTAGAATCCCTAGTAACTTGAGTGGCCAACACTTGAGTGAAATTATGAATAGCCGACCTTATCATGACTTTAGACATAGCCCATTCTTCAATAGGAACTTGAGGGTTTTGAGGAGCTTGAGGGGGAACAACCTCATTCACATTCTCCTCACCGGCCCTCCTTGCATTGTTCCTTCTTGTATTCATAGCCAATGAGCAGAAAAGAAGGATTAGAAGAAAATGACTAAATAGAGTTAAGACTCTTAGGCATGACTATGGAACAACAAAAGAGTGAAAGTTCCTAAGCATCTCGTAGGCTCTCATTCATAAGTGTGGTGCGCTTCACACCTATGAACAAGACTCTCCTCGACGTGGTATCTTGTGACATGAATCCTACATTATTCTCAACCTTATGCTACGATACGAAGTTTGTAACGACCCGAGAGCACCCTCTAGTCGTTACCAGCGTATTCGAACTCGAAGAGGTCTTATACAAGCCCTTAACATTCGTCATAACATGTATCATAGAATAAAATCATGGAAAATTTAAAACTTTTACTTTGGAAGTTCAACTACACTTCATATACGAAAAATCGAATCTAACTTCGTCACAATGTACCATCTAGACATAGAAATATCGAAAATGGGACTTAGCCCTAACATCAATGAGAAGTCTTGAAATAGGAAAGTACAATAATGTCATTCAACATATATAAGCAAAGAACTAAACATAGAAGTTAGATCATAGGGTATTGTCCTCGGACTTGAGGACTCACCAACTTGGGGAAGAAACTCCAAGTGTCTTGAGAAGTAAGCTTGAATCCTCAATGGCCCGAGCCTAAATATTTGGAGAAAACGGAGAAAATATGGGTTAGCACAACACACATTGTAAGTATGGTTACTATGCATAAAAACCATTGAAACATGCATAAAAGGACATTTAGTCAAAACAAGCTTCTTACCAAGTAAATCCAATAAGCACACAAAGTAAGCATCATAATCCAAACCAACATAAGATCATCCCGACATGTAGAAACCCAAGCAATACTAGTGCAATGCAAAGAATAGAACCCCATAACCCTACACAACGCCAAGTATCACATTAAGCAACCTACTTCATGCATACATTCATAAGATCATATCTCATCATAACTTACCATATTCATAATGATGAAACATAACATAGCTTCAAAATACATAAGTCATAATCAGCATAATCATAAGAGAACACTACTACAACCATCTCTTAGGATCCCACAAGTGCAATGTTCAAGAGAAGTCCCATACCCTCCCTTACACTATGTAGAAGTCCCTTAAGAAAGCCCTAGTAAGAGTTCACACCTTTCATGCGTTCATTTACTTTTACATTAGGGAAATATTGCAATAACCGACATAAACCATGAGAGCTACATGGAATCTGGTATTCTACTCCTACACCGAAAAGAGAGGGTTAAGACTTGCTTAAGGTATAACCATTCCTACATAGCTATCTAGGTGGATCCACTAAGATAGAGTCCTATGTGGGCCCATAGTTAAGGGTCAAGGAGATTGCTTCTATAAACCCTAACTTACTAAATGTGGGGGTTTCCATCTCATGAGACAACACATACCGTGGGTAATTCGGAGTTGCTAAACGTGAGGAAACCCATGTGGGGAGCCGGACTTACTAAACGTGAGACCCCCATCTCATTTACATGCCCTTTTGGTGCTAAGAATCAAATTCCCTTTTGCAATCATATTTAGTCATCACATAACTTCATATTAGCCTTTACTAGACTCTTATGTAGAAATCATACCATAATAGCTCATATGTGTTCATCAGTGTGTAACAATCCTTTCACTTAAGGAATACTTAGCAAGTGAGTAAACTTTTCACTTTCGTTACACTATAATCATGAGGACTACCTTTCAATCATATAGCAATCATACCATAACATACATACATACTTCATAGCTAATTCAAGTGTAGAGGGTTAAGGATGAGGAAACTAATTCATTAACACCACAACAACACATTAGGTATAACATCATAACAATATAAGCAATTCATCTTTCATACTTGAGTTCAAAGAAGAACCAACCTTCATACCTTCTTGGGACATCGATAATTCAATTACGAATTAATTCATAACCAATACATAATACTAGGTAATTCATGAAGTAATAACATAATCAACATCAATATAAGCAATTGACATATTCGCTTCATAGCCTTCAAGGCTTCATTCATAGACTCAACCCTAATTTCATAGAAATTATACATAACATGGGGTTGAATCATCATACAAATATGATACATAACATCACATTCAATTCATATCCTTCAATCAATACCCAAAACAAACTAGGGTTAGAATTAGGAAAAGAAGGAGAAACATGGGTTTCATGGGGAATTCTTGAAGAAACCACCAATACAACATAAATTTATCCATAATTGTGCATATGACATCAATAAAAGTCAGTTTATAACATCAATTTCACTTTAGAAAGAAGACCCACGTTTTTGGATTGAAACCTAGAAATTGGAGATTTTGAAATTCATCTTGAAGGGGACTCTTGGGGAAAGGAATCCCTTGAGGGATAAGCAACCATACCTTATTGACGAATTAACCACGAAAATCCGAGTTGAAACCTTAGAGAGTTGGTATTCTTCTTAAAGCTCCAATCTTTTTCAATGGAGTTCTTGAGAAGAGAGAGAGAGCAGAGAGAAGGAGGAACTTTAGGTTTAGATCTTTGGGGTTTTGTGTTTGAGTGATAAAAGTGAGGTAAATTGACCTAAAAATCATTATATACACGTCCCCTAAAGTACCCTAAATACCCCTCACTTAGTTTCACTCTTTAATGAAGTAAAAATCAATTTCTAAATTTCTGCATTTTCATCGCGCAACAATTTTGCGACGCGGAATTATTCCCACCAAGTGCAACTTGCTTGGCCAAGGTTGAGGTCCTCCTCGGGGCCCCTTTTGGTAGCACCGGGGAATCGTATTCTAAAATTTCGACCCTATAAATATATATTTACCTAATTTAAACCTTTTTACAAGATTATACCATCATACGACACTCCCAAACCTGCCTAAAACATAAGGACACACTAAAACACATTCTTCTCTAGTTTCCGGACGTCGTGGTCGTTTCTTGGTGTTTAGACTTTTACTCTTCCAAACAAAGTCAATTGCATTAATTTATGTTTAGAAACATCATTTTAACTATTTTTAAGTCATTATTCACATGGTGAGGCTTTAACTTAAGTCATAGAATTTCCGGGGTGTTACAATATCCCCCTCTTAGGAACATTCATCCCCGAATTTCACTTGGACTTCTTTCTAGGGAGACAATGACGCAAACTAGCAGCACAACAACCAGGCACATCAACAACATCATATCATCATATCATATATGTATTTAATCCGCAACATCACTATGCTCAAACATCTTTACTTCACATAAGTATAGGAGGAACTACCTTTTCCATATTCAATGAGCATCAACTTATATATTAAACAATCAACAAGATATTTCTTTAACAAGACAACATCAAGTATGCTCATTATAGCTCTCATGGAGACAACATCACACAACATCTATGGGTGCAATTTCAACCATGAGAAACTAAATTCATGAAAACTAAAAATACAACTTAAGCACGAATTTTCACAAAAATATGCACATACTAGGAAATCATGTCATAATCATCAACACACATGATTTTCAATTTATACCTAATTAAGAGAGACTACTAACCTCAACTTTGGCTAGGAGTAGGAGGAAAACGATGAGGGTAGCGGGACTTCATGTCGGCCTCATCCTCCCATGTTGCACCCTCAACTACGTGGTTTCTCCATAGGACTTTTACAGAGGCCACCTATTTATCTCTCAACTTCTTAACTTGACGATCTACGATTTCGACCGAAACATCTTCATAAGAAAGGTTCTCATTTACCCCTAAACCTTCTAGAGGGAGAATGGAAGCCGGGTCACCTATACACTTATTTAACATAGAAATATGGAATACCGGGTGAACCGGGGCCAATTCGACGAGCATTTTCAAATCCTAAGCGACCTTTGCGACATGCTTCAAGATCTCATAAGAGCCAACATACCTGGGGCTAAGCTTCCCCTTCTTACCAAACATCATCACCCCCCCTTTCATGGGTGAGATCTTCAAGGATACCTAATCACCTACTTCAAATTCAAGATCCCTCTTTCTATTATCGGCATAAGACTTTTACCGACTATGAGCCGTTTTCAACCTATCCCTTATAAGTCAAACTTTTTTCGTAGCCTCATAGACTACCTCGGGACCAAGAAGAGCAAATTCACCTACTTCAAACCACCCAACCGAAGATCGACACCTTCTACCGTAAAGTGCTTCAAAGTGTGCTATAGCAGTACCTGAGTGGTATCGATTGTTGAAGGAAAATTCTATCAAAGGTTGGTGCTCATCCCAATTACCTTTGAAGTCAATGACACACGCTCCCAACATGTTCTCTAGGGTTTGGACGGTGCATTCTGCTTGACCATCCGTTTGAGGGTGAAATGCGGTACTAAGTTTCACTTGAGTACTAAGCCCACTTTGGAAAGAGTCCAAAATGGGAAGTAAATTGGGCACTTCTATCCGAAATAATCGACAATGGGGCCCCATTCAATTTCACAATCTCCTTAGTGTACAACTTAGCATATTCTTCCGCCGAATAAGAAACCTTTACGGGAAGGAAATGGGCTGATTTAGTCAGTCTATCAACAATGACCCAAATGGAGTCAGGTTGCCAACGAGTTCGAGGCAAACCTACCACGAAGTCCATATTGATCTCTTCGCACTTTCAAGTGGGGGTGTAAATATCTTGTATTAGACCCTCCAGTCCTTGGTGCTCAGCTTTGACTTGTTGGCAATTTGAGCACCTAGCCACAAAATTTGTTATGTCTCTTTTCATTCCGTTCCACCAATAAATCTCACGTAAGTCATGATACATTTTGGTGGCTCCCGGATGGATAGAGTATCGGGACCCATAGGCCTCCTCTAAGATTGTCTCTCTTAGGCCATCCACATCCGACACACATAACCTCCCTTGGTGCCTAAGCACCCCATCTTCTCCTTAAGAGAAAGTTTCTATTGCTTTGTTGTGAACCGACTCTTTTAGTTCCATCAAAATGGGGTTAAAATGTTGCTTAGACTTCACGTCAACAACAACCGATAACTCGGAATTATGACGGATCATCAAACCTCATTTTGGGGAATCTTCAAAACGGAAACCCAATCGGGCTAGCCTATGTACATCATGGGCTAACTCCTATCTCTCTTCTTCCACGTGTGACATACTACCCATAGATACACGACTCAAAGCATCCGCAACCACATTTGCCTTTTTCGGTGGTAAAGGACACTCATAACATAGTCTTTTAAGAGTTCCAACCACCTTCTTTGTCAGAGATTCAATTCTTTTTGGCTAAAAACATATTGAAGACTCTAGTGGTCGGTAAACACATCCACATGTACCCCATCGAGATAGTGTCTCCAAATCTTTAAAGTAAAGACTACGACCGCTAGCTCCAGGTCATGAGTTAGATAATTCTTCTCACGCACCTTTAGTTTTCTCGAGGCATAAGCTATAACTTTACCATGCTGCATGAGGACACAACCCAAACCCACTCGGGAAGCTTCATAATATACTACAAACCCTTTGGTGCCCTCCGGTATGGTCAAAACCAGAGCAAAGGTGAGCTTATCTTTCAACAATTGGAAGCTCTTTTTACAAGATTCCGACCATTCAAACTTGGACTTCTTTTTAGTTAAGGCCGTTAATGGAGATGCAATAGATGAAAGTCCCTCAACAAACCTCCGGTTGTAACCGGCCAAACCCAAAAAGCTTCGAATGTTGGAATGACTCAAAGGTCTAGGCCAACTTTTGACCGCATCTATTTTCTTTGGATGAACCTCTATACCCTCACTAGAAACAATGTGAGCAAGGAAAGCAACCGATCTTAGCCAAAACTCGCACTTGCTAAACTTAGCATAGAGTTGATGATCTTTGAGGATTTGCAATACTATCCTCAAATGGTTCATGTGATCATCCTTACTTTTAGAGTATATCAAGATGTCATAAATAAAGACAATAACAAATGAGTTTAGAAAATTTCTAAACATATGATTCATAAGGTCCATGAAAGCCGCCGGGGCATTTGTAAGACCAAAGGACATCACTAAGAACTCAAAATGACCATATCTTGTTCGGAAGACTATTTTCGGAACATCAACACCTCTCACCCTAAGTTGGTGATAACCCGACCTCATATCAATTTTTGAAAAGTAACTCGCTCCTTGAAGTTGATCAAATAAGTCATCAATCCTAGGGAATGTATACTTGTCCTTAATGGTCACCTTATTTAATTGTCGGTAATCAATACACATACTGTCACGACCCAATCCTAGGGTGTAGACGTGACATGGCGAATGAGGAACCTGAAGGAACCCCAAACAAGCCTCTCAAACTTGTCATCACACTTCATCGGTCGCGGAAGTACAATCAACATTAATTAGCGGGAAATAGGGACTAAGGGCAAACCATTTCAAAATGACATCATAGAACAAGAGTCAAGCTCATTTACAAAATACTTGTCCAACGCACACCTCTACATACATAGATAGGACGGGGGCCATGACATACTACCGGCTCCCCTCATAGTCAGAATACAAGTGCAAGCTAAAGTCTCAAAACATAGGAGTAGGAAACATAACATAGCCTTCGAATCATTGAGGACTCACCAACAAGCTCGGATAAGCACCGTACTAGCCACGTGAATGGAGAGAAGGATCAAGAGTAGCTCCGGTCCCTACATGGTGACATCATGTAGGCAAAATATGCGTTAGTACTTGGAATGTACTAAGTATGCGGGGTGCAACACAACAATAGACAAGGACACAATCGAAATACAAGAAATAGTTTCATAGGCATTATGAATAACAATATGAGGATGCATGATCAAAGTGAAGTCAAAACATGTTTAAGTAAATCTATACTAATAGTAGATATCATATGTGTATGCATGATCCAACCAATCTATAACCCCAACTTAGGATGGGGGATGCCGTTCACACCCGGACACCCTGGTGGCAAGGTATAAACCCCTCACATGGTTGATGTTGGTCACACCCCAAGCATCCTAGGTGGTGAGATATAAACCTCTCACATGGTTGATGTTGGTCACACCCCAAGCATCCTAGGTGGTGAGATATAAACCTCTCACATGGTTGATGTTGGTCACACCCCAAGCATCCTAGGTGGTGAGATATAAACCTCTCACATGGTTGTTGTTGGTCACACCCCAAGCATCCTAGGTGGTGAGATATAAACCTCTCACATGGTTGATGTTGGTCACACCCCAAGCATCCTAGGTGGTGAGATATAAACCTCTCACATGGTTGATGTTGGTCACACCCCAAGCATCCTAGGTGGTGAGATATAAACCTCTCACATGGTTGTCCGGTTCTTTTCCCCCGGACCGGGCATGGTCATGCAACACTTTATATAGGAAATTCCCATTAGGCTCTAATGCAATCTCACGTATGGAATGAACATATACACAAGCTTAGTTTGTCATCAACACATCTCTGGATTGCCATACATCTCATAACTCAAGCTTTAAAGCATCGATTCATCAATTCTCCATAGTTGGACATTTTGTCAAACACCTTGAAGGCATGTAATGGAATCAAAGAGCATGGAAAATAGGGTAGTAATTATGCAGCCAAACCAGTGAACAACCTACAACAACACCTTTTAACACCCACAATACCACATGAAAATCTCCACATCCATTCCAAATTTAGATTCAAGTTCTAGAGTCACAACATGCTCAAAACAATCACTTTTCATGTTTAAAATTCAATGTGCAGGAAATTATTACAAAGAACAAGACTAATTTATGAATCTTAACTTAAACCATGAATTAGTGAGTAGAATAGAGTCTAGGCACTATGGGTGGAAGGACCCATGAGTTCAACACCACATACCTTGAGTTCTTATGAAGGTCTTGAGAGTGTCTTCAATGGAAGCTTGGAACTTGGCGCAAGAGTCTCTTCAATCTTGAGGAAGGTTTTGGATTAGGGTTCTTGAGAGAACTTGAGAGAAAATGTGTCTAAGTATGGGAGAGGTGTTTTGGGAAATGTTTTAGAGATCGGAATTGAACTAATGGTATATAGGAAATAACATATGCCCTTTGGAAAAATGGTCCAGCACTTAGAAAAAAAAATGAGGCGGGTGAACAGTAAAAACGCTCACTGGAAATTGCATTTCCTGCCGGACAGATTTTACGAAAATGGGCATAACTTCTTCGTCCGAACTCCGAATGAGGTGAAACGAAGTGCGTTAGGTAGCTAACTCAAAGGGATTTCCATGGATATGTTATGGGCCACCCAATTATTTGTGTGCTAGGAGAAATGACCCTCCAAAGTAGACTCTCGAAAAAGGCTTCACTTGGAAATTTCGGATTTTGATACGGTTGTTCTAAAATTTGGGTTAGACTCATTTACCACTCAATTTGACCCCTAAACAAGAATATGAAGTCGGATTTTCGAAAAACGAAACAGATTTTTTTTGATATAGCTAAACAAGTTTCCGGTAACTTCCGAAGCACATTTTTAAGAACCTTTTGGTTCATTTCACATACGAAGAGATCCATCCTTCTTCTTCACAAATAACACCGGTGCACCCCAAAGAGATATACTAGGTTGGATGAAACCCTTATCCTACAAATCTTTGAGTTGAGCTTTTAATTCCTTCAACTCCACCGAGGCCATCCGGTAAGGAGGGATTGAAATGAGTTATGTATCCGGCAATAAATCTATGCCGAAATCTATTTCCTGTTCGAGAGTATTCTGGGTAAGTCATCGGGAAAGACTTCTAGAAAATCCTTCACTATGGGGACCGACTCCAAAGGAGGAATCTTGGACTCAAGATCCTTGACCCTCACAATATGATAGAGACAACCCATAGAAATCAACTTACAAACTTCTAGACATGAAATGATCCTTCCCCTAGGAACGGAATTTCCTCCCTTCCATTCTAAAATTGGTTATTTAGGAAATTGAAACTTCACAATTCGGGTCCTACAATCTATGGACGCAAAACAGGCATGAAGCCAATCCATCCCTAATCTAACATTGAAGTCTAACATATCAAGTTCCACCAAATCAACTAAACTGATTCTATTGGGCAATGATATGGGATAACCCCTATAAACTCTTTTAGCATCTACGAAATCACCTACCGGGGTAAAAACCAAAAAGGGTTTATCTAAGACATCGAGAAACATATCAAACTTTAAAGCCACTAAAGGGGTTACAAAAGACAAAGTGGCACCAAGATCCAATAATGCATAAACATTAATTGAAAATACTTGTAACATACCTATCATAACCTCCGGAGAGCTCTCTTGATCACCTCAGGATTGGAGAGCATAGAAACGCTTCTTCTTAGGAGCATCAGGATTCGGGCAACTTGCTTGTGCTTGAGAATTTTCCGTTCCTTGAGCCTTTAGGTTAGGCTAGTCCCTCCTCATGTGGCCACTCTTACCACAACCGTAGCAATTACCCGTGCAAACTAGGCACCTGCCTTCATGTTTTCGACCATACTTTGTACAAATAAACTTCTCAACATAAGGAACACTACCTCTTGCTTCTTGAGGCTTGGGGGTAGACACTTTACCTTTGTTGACCCTTGGAGTGTTAGGAGGACATTCGTTGGAAAACCTCTTTTTGAACTTTGGCTTATCTTGGTTATCAAACCTAACCTTAGAAGTATTTCCATCATCGACCCTTGACCGCTTAAATTCTCTACTAACTTGCTTAAGGTTTTGATCCTCAATTTGTTGGCATGAACCATAAGATAAGAATTGTCCATGTTTGGGATTAGCATAGCCGACCTACATTCATTCACCACCAGATCGGATACCCCCATAACTAATTTGGTCATTGTAGTTCTAGAGTCCGACACCAAAGTAGGAGCATGATTGGACAATTGAGTGAACTTGAGGCCATACTCCTTCACACTCATACCCCCTTGGCGGAGGTTGATGAATTCTTGCATTTTCCTCTCCCTTAGTTCCAAGGGAAAGACCTATCAAGAAAAGCCGCCTTGAATGTAGCCCAACTTATCAGACCCTCTCTAATAGGTCTCCCCTCCTTCCATTGTTCATACCACACTTGTGCCACATGTTTGAGTTGATAGGTAGCTAACTCAGCCTTTTCTTGAGATGACACACCCATAGCCTTTAGAACCTTAAACACTTCATGAATGAATCCTTGTGGATTTTCTTCCACTATGGTGCAAAAGAAAGTAGGGGGATTCACACTTGAGGCAAATTATGAATAAGCGACCATATCTAGACATTAGACATTGCCCCTTCTTCAATAAGAACTTGAGGGTTTTGAGGGGGAACCGCCTCATTCACATTTTCCTCACCGACCCTCCTTGCATTGTTCCTTCTTGTATTCATTGCCTATAAGCACAAGAGAAGGATTAGAAGAAAAGGACTAAATAGAGTTAAGACTCTTAGGCACGACTATGGAATAACAAAACAGTGAAAGTTCCTAAGCATCTCGTAGGCTCTCATTCATAAGTGTGGTACGCTTCACACCCATGAACAAGACTCTACTCGATGTGGTATCTTGTGACATGAATCCTACATTATTCTCAACCTTATGCTCTGATACCAAGCTTATAACGACCCGAGAGCACCCCTTAGACGTTACTAGCGTCTTTGACCGCGAAGAGGTCTTATACAAGCCCTTAGCATTCGTTAGAACATGTATCGTAGAATAAAAACATGGAAAATTTAAAAAATTTACTTTCTAAGTTCAACTTCACTTCATATACGAAAAATAGAATCTAACTTCGTCACAATGTACCATCTGGACAAAGAAATATCAAAAATGGGACTTAGTCCTCTTACATCATTAAGAAGTCTTGAAATACGAAAGTACAACAATACCTTTCAACATAAGCAAATAACTAAACATAGAAGCTAGATCATATGGTCTTATCCTCGGACTTGAGGAATCACCAACTTGGGGAAGCAACTCCAAGTGTCTTGAGAAGTAAGCTTGAATCCTCAATGGCCTGAGCCTAAATGTTTGGGGAAAAGGGTGAAAATATGGGTTAGTACAACACACATACTAAGTATGGTTACTATGCATAAAAACCATTGAAACATGCATAAAAGAACATTTAGTTAAAACATGTTTTTTACCAAGTAAATCCAATATGCACACCAAGAAAGAATCATAATCCAAACCAACATAACATCATCCCAACATGTAGACAACCAAAGCAATACTAGTGCAATGCAAACAATAGAACCCCATTACCCTATCCAAAGCCAAGTATCACATTAAGCAACCTACTTCATTCATACTTTCATAAGATCATATCTCATCATAACTTACCATATTCATAATGATCAAACCTAACATAGCTTTAAAATACATATGTCATAATCATCATAATCATAAGAGAACACTACTACAACCATCTCTTAGGATCCCACAATTGCAATGTGAAAGAGAAGTCCCATGCCCTCCCTCACACTATGTAGAAGACCCTTAAGAAAGCCTTAGTAAGAGTTCACACCTTTCATGCCTTCATTTGCTTTTACATTAGGGAAATATTACAATAACCGACATAGACCATGAGAGCTACATGGAATCCAATGTTCTACTCCCACACCGAAAAGAGAGGGTTAACACTTGCCTATGGTGTAACCATTCGGACATAGCTATCTAGGTGGATCCACTAAGATAGAATCTTATGTGGGTTCATAGGTAAGGGTGAAGAAGATTTCTTCTAGAAACCCTAACTTACTAAATGTGGGGGTTTCCATCTCATGAGACAACACATACCATAGGTATTCCGGACTTGCTAAACGTGAGGAAACCCATGTGGGGAGCCAGACTTACTAAACGTGAGACCCCCATCTCATTTACATGCCCTTTCGGTGCTAAGCATCAAATTCCCTTTTGTAATCATGTTTAGTCATCAGATAAGTTCACATTATCCTTTACTAGACTCTTATGTAGACATCTTACCATAATAGCTCATATGTGTTCATAAGTGAGTAACAATCCTTTCACTTTAGGAATACTTAACAAGTGAGTAAACTTTTCACTTTCATTACATTATAATCATGAGGACTACCTTTCAATCATATATCAATCATACCATAACATACATACATACTTCATAGCTAATTCAAATGTAGAGGGTTAAGGATGAGGAAAGTCAGTCATTAACACCACAACAACACATTAGGTATAGCATCATTACAATCTAAGTAATTCACCTTTCATACTTGAGTTCAAAGAAGAACCAACCTTCATACCTTATTTCCCTTCTGGGACATCGATACTTCAATTACCAATTAATTCATAACCATTACATAATACAAGGTAATTCATGAAGTAATATCACAATCAACATCAATATAAGCAATTAACATATTCCCTTCATGGCCTTCAAGGCTTCATTCAAAGACTTAACCCTAATTTCATAGAAATTATGCAAAACATAGGGTAGAATCATCATACAAACATGAATTACATAACATCACATTTAATTCATAGCCTTCAATCATTATCCAACACATACTAGGGTTAGAATTAGGAAAAAAAGGAGAAACATGGGCCTCATGGGGAATTCTTCAAGAAACCACCAATACAACATAAATTAATCCATAATTGTTCATATATCATCAATAAAAGTCAGTTTATAACATGAATTTCACTTTAGGAAGAAGACCCACATTTTTTGATAGAAACGTAGAAATTGGAGATTTTGAAATTCAACCATACCTTATTGACGAATTAACCACAAAAACCAAGTTGAAACCTTGGACAGTTGGTCATCTTCTTGAAGCTCCAATCTTCTTCAATGGAGTTCTTGAGAAGAGAGAGAGAGTAGGGAGAAGGAGGAACTTTAGGTTTAGATCTTTGGGGTTTTGTGTTTGTGTGATAAAAGTGAGGTAAATTGAGTTAAAAATGATTATATACACATACCCTAAAGTACCCTAAATACCCCTCACTTAGTTGGTCTCTTTAATGAAGTAAAAATTGATTTCTAAATTTTTGCATTTTCGTCACGGAACAAGTCCGTGACGCGGAGTTGTTCCCTGAAGATATTTGGAATTAAATTTCGAGATAGTAGAGTTTGCGATACGACCGTGTCGCAAACTAACTTTTTTCTCCTTGGGGGATCTAGTCCGCGGCGCGGAGCTATTCCCACCAAGTGCTATTTGGAAGCTGCCTTGGCAACTTGCCTGTTCAAGGTTAGGGTCCTCCTTGGGTCTCCTTAGGGTGGCCCCGGGGCATCATATTCAAACGTTTAGACCCTATAAACATATATTTACCTAATTTAAACATTTTAAAAAGATTATACCATCATACGACACTCCCAAACTTGCCCAAAACCTAAGGATGCACTAGAACACATTCTTCTCTCGTTTCCGGACGTCATGGTTGTTTCTTGGCGTTTAGATTTTACTCTTCCAAACCAAGTCAATTGAATTAATTTAGGTTTATAAACACGATTTTAAGTATTTTTAAGTCATTATTCACAATGTGAGGCTCTAACTTAAGTCATAGAATTTCTGGGGTGTTACAAAATCGACAAAAGTTTTCCGAACAAGGCTTTTCTAATGCTCCTAAGAATAAGGATGAGAGGGCATCTACTCCTAGGCCACAAGGGAGAAATAATGATTCCCTATAGCCCACTTATTCTAGGTGTTGTAAGAGACATAAGGGTAGGTGTTTGGCAGGTAGAGATGGGTGCTATAGTTGTGGTTAGAGTGGCCACATGAAGAAAGATTGTCCAAAAGCAAGGGCTACAATAAGAGAGGGTAAGAAAGTTGCCACTAGTAGTGAGGGTATTGAGCCTCAAAAGAATAATAGATTTTATGTTCTCCAAATTAGGAAAGATCAAGAGTGATCTTCTCATTTCCTTTCCGTTATGTATTTTATGATTTAATAATTTTATAGATTTCTTGTCTTGTGTGATATATTATTTTTGACTTAAAGTCATCTTTAATATGAGGTATGTTTAGAAGAGCTTGTGTATGCTTACTCCCAAGGGGGAGATAGTGTGTCTATCTGGGAAGGTTATTGTGTGTTTATGTGTTGCCAGGATTTCCTTGTATGCATGTTCATGAAAATGCTTAGGTCTTGTTAAAAATGACTTATTTCCACTGTGTTGCCTCATGTTGTAGCATCTTTGACTCAAGTTGCATTTAGGCTCCATAATTGTGTGTTGAGCATGTTTTATCTAGTGGATGTTAGTTCCTCCTTGAAAATGAGTAGATATAGAACATCATGCATATTGGGTTGGTAGATGTAGTTCCTACTCCCTTGTGTTGCATTGAGTATGTTTAGCTTGGAGTTGAAGTTTTCCTCCTTGGTTGTGTTCATTTAGAGTTATTGCATGCATGATGGGCTACTAGTCTAGAGTCGTTTATTTTAAGAAGTGTTTAGAATCGTCATTCTAGGACGAATCATCCCAAGGGGCAGATATTGTAACGCCCCAGAAATTCGTAGACTAAACTAGAGCCAAAAACTAGGGTTCTAGAGTGTGATGTTGAGAATTGGAGTCATAGATGAGACTTTATGTGTTTGGTATGAGTGGTTGTCTAGTCTAAGGAGTGGGCAAGGGCCTAAGCTATCAAGCTAGAGTGAAAGAGAACTTGTTCTCTTATGTGCCTAGTTGGCGATTGGGCAGCATGATCGCCCAGTTGACTTGGCGATGCGCCAAAGCACTTTGGGTCGCCTAGTGGGCTGTCCCCATTGCCTAACTTGTGGGAGAATGGGTGAGCAAAGTCGTGGCTCTCCAATTGGATTGGTGAGTCGCCAAGCTGCCTCCCCCATCGCCTAGGTGGCCAGCCCAATTTATGTAGATACTGGAAAATCGAGTGAGCCAAGGGTCCACTTGGCGAGTCACCTAGTGCCCTTGGCGAGCCAAAATGGGAAAATGGGCTAGGTAAGTCATGAAGGTTATCAATTTTTTGGTTAAAACATTATGGGTCCTTAGTTCTTTTCCAAAGTTGACCTTACACTATTTTATTCCCTTCCTAACAAGTATATAAGCTAATTAGACCTAAGGTTACCTCATTTAATTCATTCTCCCTAAAATTCAAAAGAAAAACCAACTTCATCCTCTCAAAAGAATATTTCTATCTCTAGAAAACCTCCATTGAAGAAGGAGTTAGAGGTTGAAGATTGGATCAAGAAAAAGGTCCATTGTTGATAGCTTATGCTAGGGCTTTGATTAAAGTTATGTTTAGCTTTTCATCTATGGGTTCTTCCACCCATAGAGTCCCCTAGAAATCCCCAACATTTGAGAAGAAGAACCACAATCTAAGCTAGGGTTAATTCCAATGCATGGGTTTTAGATGGGTATGATCCCAATTGGTTGGGTAATGCTTATATATGATTAATTTAATGTTGATTCATGATATTATGAATAATTTATGTAAATTCCATGATTAACCCTAGAAATCAAAATATGTGGGTTTATGTCTTTTGAATGAGAAATTGATGATTCTTGATAAATTCTTTGTAATTGTTATTATGTATGGAAATTAGTCAAGAATATGAATATAAAATCAAGAATTTAACTAGACTTATGCATGTATGATAGACCATGAATGGTAATGATAGAATTTGGGACTTTATGATGAATTGTGTATAGAATTTGCCTATGATTAAGGCTTGTGACTAATATTTCTCGTGATCTAGTCTAGTATGATAATTGTGGACTAAATCTTGAATGTATGGCTTGAGGTCATAATGTTGATCACAAGGGCTTATAGAGTATGTCTAAAATGATGAGTAGCTTGCATATGAATGATACACTAGGGGTTAGAGTTGTTGTGGAAGGCTTTTACCCACATGACCTATCGTGTACTAAATGAATGCATGTAAGTAGAATGTGAAAGTTCTTCTCACATAGAATGATTCTAGAATTAAAGGTTAATCACCAAAAATGAATCAAAGCATGTTAGATTAGAATAGCTTGAAGTTGTGATGTATGGTCCCTTCTTGTATAGCTTGTCATGTAGCATGAGTTAGAAGTTCTCATGGTTGCTTGGGATTGAGGAATCATACTCTCCTAAGATTAGCTTGAGTTAGCATTGTAAGGATACTTTTCATGGTAGCTTGAACTAGCATATATGTGATGCTATTCATGGTAGCTTGCACTAGAGCAGGCATGGTAGCCTAGGATTGAGGACCTATACTCTCCTAGGGGTAGCTTGAACTAGCGTTGCAAGGATGCTTTCATGGTAGCTTGATTTGGTTAGGCCAAGACCATTTTCATGGTAGCTTAGGATTGAGGATTCATACACTCCTAAGGATAGCTTAGGGTTGAGGATTCATACTCCCCTAAGGGTAGCTTGCATCATATTGAATTTTTGCATAGTGGCTAGGTTGGAATACTTGTATCCTTCCTTGGTTAGCTTGGATGGCATGATAGTGTGTTTTCCATGGTAGTTAGGTCTAGCCTAGTAGTGTGTTATTCTTTGATAGTCTCGTATGAAAAATAGTAAGCATTGAGTAAGCTACCCTAAAGAAGTATTTAGTGTGGGTGGTAGTATGTGATGCCATCCATACAATGCACAAGTATGACTTGAAGCTACTTATGAAGTGATCTATTATGTGATGTATGCTTAGCTTGGATTGTTGCTATAGTTTCCTTTCGTGATATGATTGACTCAATATGATAGTTTCTTGTCTTTATGAAGTAGGTCAAGAATGACATCTATGAATAGTAAGCATGAATAGGGTGACTTCAAGATATGCTTAGTGTGAGTAGTATTATGGGATGCCCCTCATGCAATGCACAAGTGTGCCTTGAGGTAAATTAGGAGTATAAGTCCTCTTATGACATGAAAACCTAGGTCTTGACTATGAAGATGAACTATGTACAAGAATGACTAAAAAGAGGTACTTAGCTTGGATGGTAGTATGGGATGCTATCCTTGCATTGCACAAGTATGCTTTGAGGTGGCTTGTGATGTAGTTCTCTTGTAATATGAAGGGCAAAGGTTGAAGTATGTAAATATGAAAGTCTAATAGAGGCTATGCTATGAACATGATGAATTTCCTATGCTAATTTATTATGTATTATGTTGACTTATGATTATACGATGCTTATGTTTGAGATTATGCTATGACTATGTTATTATCTCTTATGTCTATGTCTTATGTTGACTAACCATTTTGAGAGGCTATTATGATGTTGTGCTAGCTTTCATACTTGGTACATTTTGTACTAATGCATATTGCCTACATTCTAATCAAATGTAGGGTGTTGGAGATTGAGTTGCTTTGGAGGCTAGGTTCCTAATGTGCAAGAAGAGTTGAAGAGTTGGTGAGTCCTCATAGCACCGAGGACAAACCCCTTATGTTCCCTTTATGTCATTTCTTTATGTTTTGGACACTATGTGGGCTGCGTCCCAAGTCTTTTATTGAAAAATTTTAATAGATCGTTTGAGACAAAGTTGTAGTAAAGACTTCCGCATTGCTTATGAAAATGTTTTCGATTGTATCGTTTAGAGAAGTCTTAAATTTCTCAAAGTTTCTATTATCTCATTTTCATGATATGCTAAGTGCTTGTATGTGACGCTTTCGGGGTCATGTACACCATGTTACATTTAGAGGGTACCCCTGTGAAATGACCCAAAAGGTTCTTAAAAATGTGCTTCGGAAGTTACCGGAAACTTGTTTAGCTATATCAAAAAAATCCGTTTCGTTTTTCGAAAATCCGACTTCATATTCTTGTTTAGGGGGTCAAATTGAGTGGGAAATGAGTCTAACCCAAATTTTAGAGCAACCGTATCAAAATCCAAAATTTCCAAGTGAAGCCTTTTTCAAGGGTCTACTTTGGAGGGTCATATCTCCTAGCACACAAATAATTGGGTGGCCCATAAAATATCCATGGAAAGCCCTTTGAGTTAGCTACCTAACGCACTTCGTTTCACCTCAATCAGAGTTCGGACGAAGAAGTTATACCCATTTTCGTAAAATCTGACCGGTAGGAAATGCAATTTCCAATGAGCGTTTTTACTGTTCACCCACCTCATGTGAGGATGTCGGGATCTTGAATTCAAAGTAGGTGATTGGGTTTATTTGAAAGTTTCACAATGAAAGGTCTGGTTTGTTTTGGTAAGAAGGGGAAATTAAGTCCTAGGTATGTCGGTCCTTATGAGATAATAAGAAGGGTTGGTAAAGTAGCCTATGAGTTGGGGTTGCCCAAGGAGATGGAATTAGTTCATCCGGTATTCCATGTATCGATGTTGAGGAAATGTGTTGGTGATCCTAACGCTATTGTACCTCTTGAGGTTGTGGGTGTTGTAGAAGATAATTTGACGTATGAAGAAGTCCCGGTTCAGATCTTAGATAGACAAGTTAAAAGGTTGAGGAACAAAGAAGTGGCGTCCGTTAAGGTGCTTTGGAGAAATCAACAAGTGGAGAGTGCTACTTGGGAGGCCGAAGCGGACATGCAAAGACGTTATCCTTATCTATTCAACTCCACTCAAGCCTAAGGTATTAAATCAAGTCCTTTGTACTCCATTGAGTCTTACATTTCAGCCCCTGAATCATTAATGTGCATATATGTTTAAATTGATGAGTTATGGATGCTTTACACTAAGTTTTGAAATCTTGAAGTGATGTTTAAATAAAATTTTTGCATTCATGTTGGGGCTGATATGTTCTTACTAAGTCTTGCCTTGTACGTCTCTTCCACATTCGGGGACGAATGTTCCCAAGGGGGAGATATTGAAATGACCCAAAAAGTTCTTAAAAATGTGCTTCGGAAGTTACCGGAAACTTGTTTAGCTATATCAAAAAAAAATCCGTTTCGTTTTTCGAAAATCCGACTTCATATTCTTGTTTAGGGGGTCAAATTGAGTGGGAAATGGGTCTAACCCAAATTTTAGAGCAACCGTATCAAAATCCGAAATTTCCAAGTGAAGCCTTTTTCGAGGGTCTACTTTGGAGGGTCATATCTCCTAGCACACAAATAATTGGGTGGCCCATAACATATCCATGGAAAGCCCTTTGAGTTAGCTACCTAACGCACTTCGTTTCACCTCATTCGGAGTTCGGACGAAGAAGTTATGCCCATTTTCGTAAAATCTGTCCGGCAGGAAATGCAATTTCCAGTGAGCGTTTTTACTGTTCACCCGCCTCATTTTTTTTTCTAAGTGTTGGACCATTTTTCCAAAGGGCATATGTTATTTCCTATATACCATTAGTTCAATTCCCATCTCTAAAACATTTCCCAAAACACCTCTCCCATACTTAGACACATTTTCTCTCAAGTTCTCTCAAGAACCCTAATCCAAAACCTTCCTCAAGATTGAAGAGACTCTTGCTCCAAGTTCCAAGCTTCCATTGAAGACACTCTCAAGACCTTCATAAGAACTCAAGGTATGTGGTGTTGAACTCATGGGTCCTTCCACCCATAGTGCCTAGACTCTATTCTACTCACTAATTCATGGTTTAAGTTAAGATTCATAAATTAGTCTTGTTCTTTGTAATAATTTCCTGCACATTGAATTTTAAACATGAAAAGTGATTGTTTTGAGCATGTTGTGACTCTAGAACTTGAATCTAAATTTGGAATGGATGTGGAGATTTTCATGTGGTATTGTGGGTGTTAAAAGGTGTTGTTGTAGGTTGTTCACTGGTTTGGCTGCATAATTACTACCCTATTTTCCATGCTCTTTGATTCCATTACATGCCTTCAAGGTGTTTGACAAAATGTCCAACTATGGAGAATTGATGAATCGATGCTTTAAAGCTTGAGTTATGAGATGTATGGCAATCCAGAGATGTGTTGATGACAAACTAAGCTTGTGTATATGTTCATTCCATACGTGAGATTGCATTAGAGCCTAATGGGAATTTCCTATATAAAGTGTTGCATGACCATGCCCGGTCCGGGGGAAAAGAACCGGACAACCATGTGAGAGGTTTATATCTCACCACCTAGGATGCTTGGGGTGTGACCAACATCAACCATGTGAGAGGTTTATATCTCACCACCTAGGATGCTTGGGGTGTGACCAACATCAACCATGTGAGAGGTTTATATCTCACCACCTAGGATGCTTGGGGTGTGACCAACATCAACCATGTGAGGGGTTTATACCTTGCCACCAGGGTGTCCGGGTGTGAACGGCATCCCCCATCCTAAGTTGGGGTTATAGATTGGTTGGATCATGCATACACATATGATATCTACTATTAGTATAGATTTACTTAAACATGTTTTGACTTCACTTTGATCATGCATCCTCATATTGTTATTCATAATGCCTATGAAACTATTTCTTGTATTTCGATTGTGTCCTTGTCTATTGTTGTGTTGCACCCCGCATACTTAGTACATTCCAAGTACTAACGCATATTTTGCCTACATGATGTCACCATGTAGGGACCGGAGCTACTCTTGATCCTTCTCTCCATTCACGTGGCTAGTACGGTGCTTATCCGAGTTTGTTGGTGAGTCCTCAATGATTCGAGGGCTATGTTATGTTTCCTACTCCTATGTTTTGAGACTTTAGCTTGCAATTGTATTTTGACTATGAGGGGAGCCGGTAGTATGTCATGGCCCCCGTCCTATCTATGTATGTAGAGGTGTGCGTTGGACAAGTATTTTGTAAATGAGCTTGACTCTTGTTCTATGATGTCATTTTGAAATGGTTTGCCCTTAGTCCCTATTTCCCGTTAATTAATGTTGATTGTACTTCCGCGACCGATGAAGTGTGATGACAAGTTTGAGAGGCTTGTTTGGGGTTCCTTCGGGTTCCTCATTCGCCATGTCACGTCTAGGCCCTAGGCTTGGGTCGTGACAAGCTTGGTATCAGAGCACTAGGTTGTTAAATCCTCGGAGTCCAACACACCGCGTTGAGTAGAGTCCTAATCATGGTTGTGAAGCGCGCCACGACTATGAATGGGAGGCTACAAAACGTTTTAGGAAAGGTTTCCCTTCTTCATGTTCTATGTCGTGCTTAGAGTGCGATAAGGTGATTCCTCCCTAACGCTTGTTCTTTGGATTGCTAGATCATCATGCCAAACATGAGGGGAAGACGGGCCCGATCACCGGAAGAGCCACCCACCAATGGTGAGCTCCGTGATGCACTCACCATGCTTGCACAAGTGGTAGCTAACCAAGTGCAACAAGGAGCCCAAGCTCCTCGAACTACCACCCCGGGGGAAAGGGTGAGAGATTTCATGAGGATGAACCCTCCGGTCTTCCATGGTTCAAAGGTGGATGAGGACCCGCAAGAGTTCATCGATGAGGTATGCAAAATCTTGACCATTATGGATGTTGGTGCTTGTGAGAAGGCGGAATTGGCGGCCTACCAACTCAAGGGGGTTGCTCAAATTTGGTTTGATCAATGGAAGGGTGAGAAAGGTAATGGCTATGTGGTGTTGTGGGAGGAGTTTAAACTTGCTTTCCTTAATAGGTTCTTCCCTCTTGAGCTTAGGGAGGCAAAGTTGGTGGAGTTCATGAACTTGAAGCAAGGAGCTATGAGTGTGAGGGAGTATGCCCTCAAATTTGTCCAACTCTCCAAGTATGCACCTCACTTGGTGGCCGACTCTAGGTCAAGGATGAACAAATTTGTGATGGGTGTATCCGACTTGGTTAGTGAGGAGTGTCGGTCTGCTATGCTCATTGGAGATATGGATTTGTCTCGGTTGATGACTTATGCCGAGCAAATGGAGGAGGAGAAATTGAGGAAGAGAAGGGGGCACGAGGCCAAGAGGGCCCGATTGGAGAATAGGTTCCCTTAGGGTACTAGATTTCATCAAGGCCGAGGAAACCCTCATGTCAACCGGGGATTTGCTATCAATATTCCTAGACCACAAGGAGGAGGTGAAGTGGGTTCTATGGATGTATGCCCTAAGTGTGGGAGGAAGCATGGTGGTCCTTGCATGAAGGGTTCAGGTGCTTGCTTTGACTGTGGAGAAGTGGGTCATAAGAGATTTGAATGTCCCAAGATCCGCAACAAGGTCCGAAGTGCTAACACTACTCCTTTTGGTAGAGGTGCTTCACAAAGTGGTGCTCCAAGGCACAATGGATTTTATGCTTTGCATGGTAGACAAGGTGTTAATGAGACTCCGGATGTGGTGACTGGTATGTTGCAAATCTTTGATCTTGATGTTTATACTTTGATTGATCCGGGTGCCACCCTTTCCTTTGTTACCCCCTTAGTTGCTAGAAAATTTCATGTCGAGTCGGAATTGTTGCATGAGTCATATGAAGTATCCACTCCCATTGGTGTCTCTATTGTTGCTAGAAAAGTGTATAGAAATTGTCCGGTTTGCATATTAAATAAGTTGTTGCCTTGTGATCTTGTTGAGTTGAATATGGTGGATTTTGATGTTATTCTTGGGATGGATTGGTTGCATGCACATTATGCTTCTATTGATTGTAGGACTCGTAAAGTCAAGTTCCGATTTCCTAATGAACCCGTCCTTGAGTGGGAGAGCCGGGATGTTGTGGTGAAGGGGAAATTCATTTCTTGCATTAAAGCCAATAAGTTGATTTCCAAAGGGTGCTTGTACCATATTGTGAGAGTCAATGATGTGGAGTCTAAAGTCCCTCCTATTGAGTCTATTCCGGTTGTTAATGAGTTTCTAGATGTCTTCCTAGAAGACCTTCCCAGTGTCCCTCCCGAAAGGGAGATAGATCTTGGTATAGACCTCCTTCCCGATACTCAACCTATTTCTATCCCCCCTTACCGTATGGCCCCGGCGGAGTTGAAAGAGCAATTAAAAGATTTGTTAGAGAAGGGGTTTATTAGACCTAGTCATTCTCCCTGGGGTGCTCCGGTTTTGTTTGTGAAGAAAAAAGATAGGTCTCTTAGAATGTGTATTGATTATCGACAACTTAATAGGGTCACCGTCAAGAATAGGTATCCTCTTCCAAGGATTGACGATTTATTTGTCCAATTGCATGGGGCTAGTCACTTCTCTAAGATTGATCTTCGGTCAGGGTATCATCAAGTGAAGGTGAGGGAGTGTGATATTCTCAAGACGGCCTTTCATACTAGGTATGGGCACTATGAGTTTGTGGTGATGTCTTTCGGGTTGACTAATGCTCCGGCTCTCTTTATGGATTTGATGAATAGAGTTTTCAAACCCTACCTTGATTCTTTTGTGGTGGTGTTTATAGATGACATCTTGATCTATTCTCGGGGTGAGGAAGAGCACAAGGGTCACTTGAGGGTTGTACTCCAAAGATTGAGGGAAAAGAAGTTGTACGCTAAATATGAAAAGTGTGAGTTTTGGTTGAAGGAAGTTGCTTTCCTAGGCCATGTGGTGTCGGGGGATGGTATTAAGGTGGATCCTAAGAAGACCGATGTTATTAGGAATTGGCCTAGACCTTTGACCCCATCGGATATAAGGAGTTTCTTGGGTTTAGCGGGTTATTATAGGAGATTTGTGGAAGGGTTTTCTTCTCTTGCTTCTCCTATGACTAAGTTGACTCAAAAGAAGGCTAAATTTGTGTGGTCGGATGAGTGTGAGGAAAGCTTCCAAACTTTGAAAGAAAGGCTTGTGTCCGCTCCTATTTTGTCACTTCCGGATGGGTTAGAAGGTTTTGTTGTTTATTGTGATGCTTCCCGCATTGGTTTGGGTTGTGTGTTGATGCAAAGTGATAAGGTTATAGCCTATGCTTCTAGGCAACTTAATGTTCATGAAAAAAATTACCCAACCCATGATCTTGAATTGGCCGCCGTGGTTTTTGCTTTAAAGATTTGGCGTCATTATTTGTATGGGGTGCATGTTGATATCTTCACCGACCATAAGAATCTCCAATATGTGTTCACGCAAAAAGATCTTAACTTGAGATTAAGGAGGTGGTTAGAATTCCTTAAGGATTTTGATATGAGTGTTCACTATCATCCGGGGAAAGCTAATGTGGTGGCGGATGCATTGAGTAGAGTGTCCATGGGTAGCTTGGCTCATGTGGAGGAAGGTAGTAAAGAGTTGGCTAAGGAGGTCCATCGGTTGGCCAAATTGGGAGTTAGGTTAGAAGGGGTGGATAGTGGAGGAGTAGTTGTTGTTGATGGTTCAAGGTCTTCCTTGGTTGATGAGGTGATAGTCAAGCAAGATCTTGATCCTTCTTTGGTAGAATTAAAGGCTTCGGTGAGTAGTGGTAAGGTGGAGGTTTTCTCCCAAGGGGGAGATGGTGCCCTAAGGTACCAAGGTAGATTATGTGTTCCTTGTGTGGATGGTGTGAGGGAAAGAATCCTTGATGAGGCTCATAATTCTTTTTATTCTATTCATCGGGGGTCAAGAAAGATGTATAGAGACTTGAGGGATGTGTATTGGTGCGGCGGTATGAGGAAGGACATTGCAAAATTTGTTTCGGGTTGCCATAGTTGTCAACAAGTCAAGGCTGAACATCAAAGGCCGGGTGGCCTAACTCAAGACATTGAGATACCTACTTGGAAGTGGGAAGAAATCAACATGGATTTTGTAGTGGGCTTACCCAAGGCTAGAAGAGGCTTTGATTCGGTTTGGGTGGTGGTTGATCGGATGACAAAGTCGGCTCATTTCCTACCGGTTAAAACTACTTACGGGGCTGAAGAGTATGCCAACTTGTACATTCATGAATTGGTAAGGTTGCATGGGATTCCTTTGTCTATCATCTCGGATCGTGGTGCCCAATTCACTTCTCACTTTTGGAGGTCATTCAAAAGGGGTCTTGGTACAAAGGTAAGGCTTAGCACGGCCTTCCACCCTCAAACGGATGGCCAAGCCGAAAGAACAATTCAAACCTTGAAGGATATGCTTAGAGCTTGTGTATTGGAGTTGAAAGGTAGTTGGCATGATCATCTTCCTTTGATTGAATTTGCATACAACAATAGTTATCATTCGAGTATCGGTATGGCTCCTTTTGAGGCACTTTATGGTAGACGGTGTAGGTCACCGGTTGGGTAGTTTGAAGTTGGAGAGGTGGCCTTGTTGGGTCCGGATCTGGTCATGGATGCTCTTGAGAAAGTAAGGATGATTAGGGAGAGGTTGAAAACAGCCCAAAGTCGTCAAAAGTCTTATGCCGATGTGAGGAGACGGGATCTTGAATTCAAAGTGGGTGATTGGGTTTATTTGAAAGTTTCTCCAATGAAAGGTGTGGTTCGTTTTGGTAAGAAGGGGAAATTAAGTCCTAGGTATGTCGGTCCTTATGAGATAATAAGAAGGGTTGGTAAAGTAGCCTTTGAGTTGGGGATGCTCAAGGAGATGGAATTAGTTCATCCGGTATTCCATGTATCGATGTTGAGGAAATGTGTTGGTGATCCTAACGCTATTGTACCTCTTGAGGTTGTGGGTGTTGTAGAAGATAATTTGACGTATGAAGAAGTCCCGATTCAGATCTTAGATAGACAAGTTAAAAGGTTGAGGAACAAAGAAGTGGCGTCCGT
>NC_064284.1:48326037-48379420 GCF_019186545.1 Solanum stenotomum
TTTTTACTGTTCACCCGCCTCATTTTTTTTTCTAAGTAGTTGGACCATTTTTCCAAAGGGCATATGCTATTTCCTATATACCATTAGTTTAATTCCCATCTCTAAAACATTTCCCAAAACACCTCTCCCATACTTAGACACATTTTCTCTCAAGTTCTCTCAAGAACCCTAATCCAAAACCTTCCTCAAGATTGAAGAGACTCTTGCTCCAAGTTCCAAGCTTCCATTGAAGACACTCTCAAGACCTTCATAAGAACTCAAGGTATGTGGTGTTGAACTCATGGGTCCTTTCACCCATAGTGCCTAGACTCTATTCTACTCACTAATTCATGGTTTAAGCTAAGATTCATAAATTAGTCTTGTTCTTTGTAATAATTTCCTGCACATTGAATTTTAAACATGAAAAGTGATTGTTTTGAGCATGTTGTGACTCTAGAACTTGAATCTAAATTTGGAATGGATGTGGAGATTTTCATGTGGTATTGTGGGTGATAAAAGGTGTTGTTGTAGGTTGTTCACTGGTTTGGCTGCATAATTACTATTTTCCATGCTCATTGATTTCATTACATGCCTTCAAGGTGTTTGACTAAATGCCCAACTATGGAGAATTGATGAATCGATTCTTTAAAGCTTGAGTTATGAGATGTATGGCAATCCAGAGATGTGGTGATGACAAACTTAGCTTGTGTATATGTTCATTCCATACGTGAGATTGCATTAGAGCCTAATGGGAATTTCCTATATAAAGTGTTGCATGACCATGCCCGGTCCGGGGGAAAAGAACCGGACAACCATGTGAGAGGTTTATATCTCACCACCTAGGATGCTTGGGGTGTGACCAACATCAACCATGTGAGAGGTTTATATCGAACCACCTAGGATGCTTGGGGTGTGACCAACATCAACCATGTGAGAGGTTTATATCTCACCACCTAGGATGCTTGGGGTGTGACCAACATCAACCAGTTGGGGTTATAGATTGGTTGGATCATGCATACACATATGATATCTACTATTTGTATAGATTTACTTAAACATGTTTTGACTTCACTTTGATCATGCATCCTCATATTGTTATACATAATGCCTATGAAACTATTTCTTGTATTTCTATTGTGTCATTGTCTATTGTTGTGTTGCACCCCGCATACTTAGTACATTCCAAGTACTAAGGCATATTTTGCCTACATAATGTCACCATGTAGGGACCGGAGCTACTCTTGATCCTTCTCTCCATTCACGTGGCTAGTACGGTGCTTATCCGAGTTTGTTGGTGAGTCCTCAATGATTCGAGGGCTATGTTATGTTTCCTACTCCTATGTTTTGAGACTTTAGCTTGCAATTGTATTTTTACTATGACGGGAGCCGGTAGTATGTCATGGCCCCCGTCCTATCTATGTATGTAGAGGTGTGCGTTGGACAAATATTTTGTAAATGAGCTTGACTCTTGTTCTATGATGTCTTTTTGAAATGGTTTGCCCTTAGTCCCTATTTCCCGTTAATTAATGTTGATTGTACTTCCGCGACCGATGAATTGTGATGACATGTTTGAGAGGCTTGTTTGGGGTTCCTTCGGGTTTCTCATTTGCCATGTCACGTCTAGGCCCTAGGCTTGGGTCGTGACACCCTGGGTCGTGACATCAAAGCTCTCCCGTTAGTAGAGGCTAGTTTTCTAGAAGCGGTCTCCTTATCACATACCTATGTGCCCCCATAGGATGATTTTCTATATAGACATTACCTAGTGGATCCACTGAAGCTAGAAGTTCATGGTCCTTACCTTGGTAATTATGACAACCCTCTTTAGTGTGCAAAACACTAGGGGATCATGTTCTAGATCACATGGTCTCTATGTAGGTTAAGGCTAATTACCATAATAATAATGAACTAGGGTTACTTGAAGAAGTATCTCACATGTATGAAAAGGTTTTAAATGATGTTAGCTTGCTTTGTCCATATTTTATGAGTTTTACTTTCTAACCCTTTTATATCATGTGTTAGCTTGGTCAATTACATGTCATGAAATATCCTATTTTAACATGATTTAAATGTTTTGTGCATATCTATCATACTTTGTACATGGTTTTGTACTAACGCATACTCTTACCTACATTTCCCTAAATGTAGGGTTCGACAGTCAGGGTTCTCAGTTTCGTGGCTAGTGGTTGATTACGAGGCTCCCGAGCTTTGGTTAGTCTCCATGGTTCATGGACGGACATTCATTGATCTTAGTTTCTTTCTTATTTTTTAGTTTTGGACATGATGTATGGGCTAGGCCCAATTTCATTCTATTGTATTAGATGGCTATAGATACAAAGTGTTTAGACATTCACTTTACTTTTATAAAACTTTTGGACTTGAAATGTTTTCTTTACATCTTTTGTTATATTTCTTATGTTAAGAATGCTAAGTGCCTTTTATGGGATATCTCGGGGTCCTATACGCCATGTTACATCTATGGTGTACCCCTGGGTCGTCACAAACATGGTAATCAAAGCATAAGGTTTAGAAAGGCCCTAGGATGTCTCATAAGCCACGTCGAGTAGAGCCTAGTTCATGAGTGTGAAGCGCACCACATTTATGAATGAGAGTCTACATGATTTTTAGGAAATTTCACTTCTTTCATTACTCTAAAGTCGTGCGATAGAGTTTAACTCTATAAGGGCTCTCTCCTAATCCTTATCCAATGCTCTACAAGAAATGGCTACTCAAAGAGTTTATCTATAAGGAATGTAAGGGAGAATGAGGAACAAGAAGCACTTCCCCAAGCTCCTCAAGTTATGGTCTATCATTTGGCTAAGTAAGTGACTAATGCGGAGTTTAGGGATGCTTTTCAAGTAGTGGCTCTAGCCATGACGACCCAAGCCAATAGGGAGGTTGTGGTTCCCGTGAACCCAAATGTGGGTATGGCGGCATCTTGAGTGAGGGACTTCACTAGAATGAATCATCCAGAGTTTCATGGTTCTAAGGTCGAGGGAGATCCTCAAGAGTTCATTGATGAGGTTTATAAGGTATTGATGATCATAGGAGTGACGCCAGTGGCAATGGCGGAGTTGGCCACTTATCAACTTAAAGGTGTTGCTCAAACTTAGTTCAAAGAATAGAAAGAAGTGAGACCAGAAAATGCGGATCCTCTTGATTGGAAAAAGTTTAAGGTTGCTTTTCTTGATAGGTTCTTTCCCCTTGAGATGAGGGAATCAAAGGTGCTTGAGTTCATCAACCTTCATCATGGAAGTATGAGTATAAGGGAATATGCTTTGAAGTTCACATAATTTTCTAAATATGCTCCAACAATGGTTGTCGATCTTACGGAAATGATGAGTAAGTTTGTTTCGGGTGTGTCCAATATGGTAGTTAAAGAGTGTCGTACCTCCATGCTTATTAATGACATGGACATTTCTCGTCTCATGGTTCATGCTTTACAGATCGAAGAGGAAAAACTCAAGGAAAAGTCTAGTCAGACGAAGAGGGCTAAAACTGGTGATGGTAATTTCTCTCATGCAGGATCCGATGGGCATGGTAATTCTATATTTCGACAAAGTTTTTCAAGTCAAGGTTCCTCCAGTGCTCCTCATAAGTTCATCAAAGAAAGGGTGTCTAACCCTAAGCCTCAAGGAAGGAATGGTAGTGGATCTTCATTGCCCATGTCTACTTGTGCTAGGTGTGAAAAGAAGCATAAGGGTAAGTGCCTAGCCGACACGAATAGTTGCTTCAGTTGTGGTAAAAGTGGTCATAAGATGAGGGATTGCCCGATGCTTATGGCTAAAGGAAGAGAGGGCAAGAAATCTCCTCTTAGTGGTTCGGGTTCCAATGATCCCAGGAAAAACATATTTTATGCACTTCAGACTTGTGGTTGACAAGAGGGTTGTCCCGATGTGGTTACCGGTATGTTGAAAGTCTTCCAACTTGATGTTTATGCTCTACTTGATCCTGGTACTACCTTGTCTTTTATGATGCCATATGTGGCTATGATATTAGATGTTCTTCCGGATGTGTTGTTAGATCCTTTCTTTGTCTCTACTACTGATGGAGAGTCTATTGTAGCTAAGAGGGTCTATAGAAGTGTTCCGTTTCCTTGTCCCATAGAGTTACTCTTGTTGACTTGGTAGAGCTTGATATGCTAGATTTTTATGCTAGCTTGGGAAGGATTGGTTGAACTCATGTTATGCTTCTATCGATTGTAGAACTCGTGTAGTCAAGTTTAAGTTCTCAAATAAGCCTTAGAATGGAAATGGGGAAATTCTATGCCTAAGGGTCAGTTTTTCTCTTGCCTTAAAGAAAGAAAGATGATTTCTAAGGGTTACATTTACCATTTAGTTAGGGTGAGGAATGTGGATTCCGAAAACCCTACTCTTGAGTCGGTCCTGATTGTTAATATGTTTTCGAAAGAGTTCCCATATGGTTGACCCGATATTCCTCCAGAAAGGGAATAGACTTTGGTATTGACCTTCTCCCATATACCAACATATTTCTAATCCTTCTTACCGAATGGCTCTAGTGGAAGTAAAGTAGTTGAAAGAATAATTGAAAGAATTATTGGATAAGGGTTTCATCCGTTCGAGTATCTCTCCAAGGGTTGCTCCAGTTTTTTTTCTTTAAAAGAAAGATGGTGCTCTTCATATGTGTATTGACTTTTATCAGTTGAACAAGGTGACCATTAAGAATAAATATCCTCTTCTAAGGATAGATGATTTGTTTGACCAACTACAAGGATGTCACGACCTAGGGGTACCCCCTAGATGTAACATGGTGTATAGAACCCCGAAGAACTCCATACAAGCCACTTAGCTCTCATAACATAAGAAATATAACAATAAGAGTAAAAGAATAGTCCAAGTTTAAATCATTTTATAAAACGAAAAGCGAAAGTCTAAACTGATGTCTCATCATATCAATCTAATACAATCAAATGAAATTAGGCCTAGCCCTTACATCATGTTCAAAAGTGATATACAAGAAAAAAGCTAAGACAACAAAACTCCGTCCTTGAAGCATGAGAACTCACCAAAGCTCAGGAATCAATCAAATCACCAACTAGCCACAAAAATGAGCACACTCTATATCAGACCCTACATTTGGGGAAAATGTAGGCAAGAGTATGCGATAGTACAAAACAATGTACTAAATATGATAGCCATGCATAAAACATTTAAAACATGCTAAAGAGGACATTTTATTTCATGACATACAATTGACCAAGCTAAAAATGACATAAAAACTTTATAAAATATAAGTCATAACATCATGGCCAATGCAAGCTACCGTCTTCTCTAACATCTTTGAACTCATATGTGATACTCCTTGAGTAATCTTAGTTAATTTTGCTTGTGGGGAAAATAGCCTTAACCGACATTGAGACCAAGTTAGTTATAACATGGAATCCGGTGTGTACCCCACACCAAAAAAGGTGTTCTACTTGCCTAAGGTAGAACCTTAAACTTCTAGCTTAAGTGGATCCACTAACTAATCAACCTATAAGGGCACATTGTTATGGGATAAGGAGATTGCTGCTATAAAACCTGACCTCTACTAACGGGGGAGCTTCCATCTCATGAGATTACTTTGTAAACTCGACCTCTACTAACAGGAGATATTCTATCTCATTGTCAATATTCACTCGGTGCTAAGAATAAATTCCCACGAAAAAGTCATTTCTTACTTGATTTCATTACTCATGAAAATGTGACCTTGGACAACCAATTAAAGCTAGTTTCATTAAGATAGTTCCTAGTCTTTGATTCAATTAGGTGAGAAAGCCTTTCAACCTAACAATCATTTCTATGTGAGAAAAACCTTTCATATCATGCTAGTATGCGTTTTAGTCGGAATGTCTTTTCACAACACAACATAATAATCAGTGGTACTTTACTCTGAAAGCACCCTTAAAACATTTGCATAGATTCATAAAACAATGCATAAGTCCATAATTTACCTCCTTGAGGTCAAAACCCAATTTCAATAATCAACTCTTAGAAAACATGGGTTAGATATGGATTTCAACATACATACATGTAAAACTAGTAATACATGCTCAATTTCATAAAACTCTTTCTTGAAGTTCAAAATCCCTCAACATATAGTTCATAATTTGAAAAGATAGGGATCACATGGGTTCAAAGGGGAATTCATCATAAGAGTATTGCACTTCATCAATTCATGCATAGAAGATCATAATTAAAGCATTTAATTTAATGATGATAAGAACCCATTCTAATTGAATAAAATCCTAACTCAATTAAGGAATTCTACCATTTGAAATAGAGATATTTAGGAACTCTATGGATTAAAGTGTAACACTCCGGAAATTAGTAGTCTAAACTAGAGCTTGACGTGAGGTTTAGAGCCATGAATGTAACTCCCTGTACTTAAAATAGATGTTTTCGTGTTAGAACGTCATGGTATTTGACCCCAAGGACCAACCATGGGCCCTTAAGGAGGACACCTGGAAACCACCCAAAAGCAGTTGACCATGACAGGACCCACGCCCCGTGGGTGGAGCCATAGATTCAAGCCCTGAAATCAGACTCCCAGAACCCAAACCACGGTTTACCAGTGATACGCTCAAATAATACTTCCGTAAAGAAGTATAACTGATTGCTATCAAGTAAAAAATCCAACTTAGAGGTTGGGGTCGATCCCACGAGGAATATGGTTTAGACTTAAACTTAACTCATGGTTATATTCATTTAGTCAACTTTTTTCCAAGACAATTAAGTAAGGGTGGGGGGGGGGGGGTTGTGAAACAAATAACTGAATGTTGTTAAGTAACAAGTGAGCAAGATTCAAACTTTGTTATTATGAATTAGAGAGAGAAACTAGGGTGTATGTGTTCCCTTAAGCTCTTAACGCGGTAATCCTAATAATAGTAATCCTTTCCTAGTGTATCATATGAAAAGTTTGTAAGTTAGGTATCCCTAAGTGATTGGTCCTCCAAATAGGGAATTTCACCCCGCACCTTTGTCCGGCTACATCTGTATAATTTACTAACCCTTACCTTTAACTTAGATTAGACATCACACAAATGTATGGCTTAGTTTTCACCCTCGCACCAATTGACATTAGACTATTAGATAATATCACACCAAATCTATGTTGATAATTCTTTTCTTATTAACGACCTCCTTGGTCCGGCAAGTAGCAACAAGGCAAGTTCTAATGTTGGCCACCGTTAAAAAGATTTCTCATCGAAAGAATAACCTATACATGCATCAACACTATTCAAGAATTACTTAGTTATTATTCATACGTTGTTAATTGCTCATGGGTCCCACAACCCTAGTTGTGGATTTAGTTATTCATGCTTAAAAGAACACAATTCATAATTTTAGAAGAAGAATTCATGAACTTACGTATCGAGTAGAAGAAACCCATAATCTCCAATTGAAATTCAAAGCAAAAATCTTATAAACCGTACTTAGGAAATCAAATTGAAAACGTTTTCAAGTTAATTCCCAAGAAATACCAAGAAATAAATGTATATAATGGTGTCTAACCCACAAAAAGGAGGTTTACATACCTTAATTATAGAAAAACTTGTCCTAAATAAAAAGGAAACAAAATAAGGAAATAAAACTTCTGGATGCGGGTTCGATTGACAAGACTGACCTATGGACTGTGGATCGACCTACGGTCCTTAGGTCCCTTCAGTAGCTTGATACTTAGAACTTTTCCACATAAGTTGGAACCTTCAACTTTCAGATACAAACAATGGATGTGTAGTACGGACCGTAGGTTGACCTATGGTCCATGGCTCCACACATAGAACTTTTCATCAGGTACTGGAACTTAAACTCCTAGTGATCATTGATAGATGTGCAAGATGGCCCATGGGTCAACATACGCTCTATCACTCACCAACGTAGTTCCACACTTGGTCAAACTTCCCTGATGATCATTCAACGCCTACCCACGACAGGCCTTGACTGGACCTACGGTTCGTAGGTCACGTCCGTGGGTGGCTGTTTCTACAGAATTTCAGTTGTCATCTCTCTTGACCTCGTCAAAGCCTATTTCCTACAAATATAACACATTAAACATTAGTTCTAATACAAAATGGCCCTATAAAAACATAAATCTTAATTGAAATGTATTAAAAACACTGTAAAGTCATGGTATATCAACCAATATGAGTCGTGGGTCCAAACATGATCCGTCAATGAGGTCTCTTGGATGGTGACCGGGGAGCTGGTTGGTGGTTAAGTTTAGGGGCACTTTGGGGTTTCCGGTTATATTTAATATTAAGTGATGTCATTTTAGTCTAATTTAGACCACCTAAATAGGGATTTAAGACCCCTAAATTAAGTCATTCATCTCATTATTTCTAAAAACCCAAATCAATTCCTGAACTTCATCCTCACAAAAAGTACTTTCTATAGAAAACTCAAAGAAGAAGGAGAAGGAAGTTGGAGCTATAGTTGAAGAAGCTACGGTATTCACATAAAATTCATAGGGTTTTGTGACCAAGGTATTGTAGCTCTTCATCCATGGATATAATTCATCCACGGAGTCCCTTCAAAAGCTCAATTTCAAAGATAGAAATCCCCAAAAATGAGGATATGATTCCAAGGTCATGGGTTCCTTTAAAAATAGATTCTAATGATTGAATTATGTTATATAATATATGTATTGATAATTTTTTTTATGGTTTTTATGATGAATTCCCCAAGAACCCGTAAAATCCCCAATTTCCCCAATTATGATGTTGTGATATGGGACTTTGTTAGTGAAGGAAGAATGTTATGATAATTATGCATGTAGTGATTGGGTTACTTGAATTATAATGATGTCCATGTCTAATGTAGTGAATTCTATATGTGTTGATTGATATGAGCTTTAACCCTATAGAGGAAAAAATATGATATTATGCATGTTTTATGAAGATATGTATATGCTTTAAGAACACTTTGAGAGTGAATTGTCTATGATCATGATGTAGTTGTTGTGTTGATGAAAGAGTATTCTCATATACACACTTATGCATGAATATGATATGATGTGAAAGGTTTTCTCACAATATGAATATTCTAAGGTTGAAAGGCTTTCTCAACAATTGAATCTATATGTTGACATGGACGGTGAAAGGTTATTCTCACGCATGATCTAAGAGCTATCTCATGAATTATGTTGGATTGAGTGTCAAGATATTCTTCTATGACTATTACCTTAATTCAAGACTTAATATGTACTCCATGTTAATTGATGCTTAGCACCGAGTGTATATTGAATATGAGATGAAAGCTTTTACGCCAGTTGAGTCCGGCTTCCTAATGGGATCCTTTTACCCTGGTTGAGTCTAGCTTCCTAATGGGATCCTTTTACACTGTTTCAGTCCGGGTTCCCAAAGTATGTCTTATGAGATGGAAGCCTTTTACTCTAGTTGAGTCTAGGTTTCTAGAAGAAATCTCCTTATCCTATTAACTATGTGACCCCATAGGTTACCTAAGTTAAAAAGTATGGTTCTACCTTCGGCAAGTTGGAGAACCTTTTTCGGTGTGGGTAACACCGTATTCCATGCTAAGCTCACATAGTCTCATGTCGGTTAAGGCTTATTCCCACAACAATAAGATCAAGAATATGAATTATGAATTATGATTACCCAAGGATCTTTTATGTGTTTTCATGGTATTAAAGATGATGAATATGAATGTGACCGAAGGAGGTTTACTTAGCATGGGTGAGATTAATGGGGTTTTATACATGCATGGCAAAAGTATGATTTGAGGTTATCTACAAAGTGTTTCCCTTATGTTATGATGATCTATGTATTGACTATGTTTATGACTTATGCTTTTCCACTATCTTATTGTTGATGTTTAAACTTGGTAAATTGCATGATTTCAAATGAAATGTCCATTTTTGCATTCTATCAAGGTTATTATGCATGGCTATCATACTCAGTGTATTTCTGTACTAATGCCTACTTTTCCTACATTTTCCCCAAGTGTAGGGTTCGATTCTCAAGGTCATCATTCTAGTGGGAAAAGCTTGGACTTGTATATTTTCCGTGCTTGTTGGTGAGTCCTCATGGTTTGGGGATGGCTTTTTCTCATGATGTAGTTCCACTATATTGTATTTCCCTTTTTGGACATGTTGTATGGGCTTGGCCCTACTTCAATCAAACATTATAATAGATGGCTATGTTGAGACTTAGAGTCTAGACTTCCGTTTTACTTTTATGAAAATTTTAGACTTGAAATGTGTTTTTACTCTTGTTGTTCTATTCTAGGTTATGATAGGCTGAGTGGACTGTATGGACTCTTTTGGGGTTCTATACGCCATATTACATCTAGGGGGTACCCCTGGGTCGTGACAAACTTGGTATCAGAGCACAAGGTTTAAAATAATTCTAGGATGAAGTCTCATAAGCCACGTCTAGTAGAGTTTTATTCATGAGTGTGAAGCGCTCCACATTAATGAATGAGAATTTATTGTTCTTTCATTACTATAAGTCGTGCCATAGTGTTTAACTATATAAAGTTTCTCTCCTAATCGTTGCCATATATTTTTCAGGATATGAATACTAGATCCTCAAGATCCATTAATCCTTTGGCCGCGGAATTTAGGGCGGCTTTTAAAGTTTTTGCTCAAGCTGTGATGGCCCAAGCCAATAGAGAGGTGATTGCTCCCGTGAGTCCTAATATGAATTTGGCGGATTCAAGAGTAAGGAATTTTGCAAGAATGAACCCCCCGGAATTTCATGACTCCAAAGCGGAAGAGGATCCTCAAAGGTTTATCGATGAGGTCTATAAGGTAGTTGCTATTATGGGGGTGAATCTGGAAGAGAAGGCGGAATTAGCTGCTTACCAGTTGAAAGATGTTGCTCAAGTGTGGTAATGATTAATAGAAACGGGAGAGGTCGGTAGGAGCGGGTCCCGTAGAGTGCGCATTGTTCAAATAGGCATTTCTTGATAAATTATTTCCCCTAGATTTGAGGGAAGCAAGGGTTCATTAACCTTCGTCAAGGACGTATGAGTGTGAAGGGTATGCCATAAAGTTCACCCAACTATCCAAGTATGCTCCAATAATAGTGGCAGATTCGAGGGCTAAGATGAATAAATTTGTGATAGGAGTGTCCGACATGGTAGTGAAAGAATGTCGAATGGCAATGCTTGTGTAAGACATGGATATTTCACGTCTCATGGTGTATGTCCAACAAATGGAGGAAGAGAAAGTTAAAGAAAATAATATGGAGGTGAAAAGATCTGGGACCGGTGATGGGAACTTTTCCAATGCTAGGTCCAATGGACAAGGTCGACCAAGTTTTAGACAAAGGTTTTCCAATCAAGGTTCCTCTAGTGCTCCTCCAAGGGGAAACAAGAATAGGGTGTCCATCCCTAAACCTCAAGGAGGTAATGATAGTGGTTCTTATGTGGATAGGACTAATTGTGCAAAATATGGAAGGAAATATGATAGTAAGTGCCTAGTTGGCACGGATGGTTGCTTTAGTTGTAGAAAGAGTGGTCACAAGATGAGAGATTGACTGATGCTTAAGGTTCAAGGAAGAGAAGGCAAGCAAGCTCCTCGTAGCAGTTCAAACTCCAATGCTCCAAAGCAAAACCGCTACAATGCTCTCCAAACCCGAGGTGACTAATAGAGCTCCTCGAATGTCCTGACCGGTATGTTAAAAGTCTTTCTTATTAATGTGTATGCCTTGTTGGATACCGGTGCTGCTTTATCTTCTGTAACTCCCTATGTGGGAATGAAGTTTGATGTTTCTCCTGAATTGTTTTAGAACCTTTTTTTGTCTCTACTCCAGTTGGTGAATCTGTGGTGGATAATAGGGATTATAGGAGATGTCCCATCTCCTTATCCCATATAGTTACTCTTGTTGACTTGGTAGAGCTTGACATGTTAGAATTTGATGTGTTCCTTGGTAAGGATTGGTTACATGTATGTTATGCCTCTATTGGTTGTAAAACTCGGGTAATTAGATTCCAATTTCTGAATGAGCCTATCTTAGAGTGGAAAGGGGGAAATTCTATGGCTAGACGTCAATTTATGTCTTACCTTAAAGCTAGGAAGATGATCTCTAAAGGTTGCGTTTACCATGTTGTTAGGGTGAGGGATGTAGATTCCAAAACACCTTTTCTTGAGTCGGTTCCTGTGGTTAATGAATTCCCAGAAGTTTCCCCCGCTGATTTTCTTGATATTCCTCCCAAGCGGGAAATAAATTTTGGTATTGACCTTCTTATGGATACGCAACCTATCTCTATTCCTCCTTATAAAATGTCTTCAGTGGAGTTAAAAGAGTTGAAGGAGCAACTAAACGATTGGTTAGATAAGGTTTTAATTTGACCGAGTATCTCTCTATGGGGTGCTCTCGTGTTATTTGTTAGAAAGAAGGATGGGTCTCTTCGAATGTGCATTGATTATCATCAAATGAATAAAGTGACCATTAAGAACAGATATCCTCTTCGAAGAATTTATGATTTAATTGACCAACTTCAAGGGTCTAGTTATTTCTCCAACATTGATCTTTGTTCGGGTTATCACTAATTGAGGGTGAGAGGGGTTGATATTCCCAAGATGGCTTTCTGAACTGGTATGGTCATTATCAATTTCTAATGATGTCGTTTGTTCTAACCAATGCTCCGACGATGTTTATGGACTTGATGAATAGGGTGTTTAGACAATACCTAGACATGTTTGTGATTGTATTTATCGATGATGTTTTTATCTATTCAAGGAGTGAGAATGAACATGTGGACCATTTGAGAACCGTGTTGCAAGTTCATAAGGACCAACAACTTTTTGTAAAGTTTAACAAGTGCAAATTTTGGCTAAGGTCTGTAGCTTTCCTTGGTCATACTGTGTCAAGCAAGGGGATTGAGGTGGATCCTAAGAAGACGGATGCAGTCAAGAGTTGGCCTAGACCTCTAACTCCTTCCGACATTAGAAGCTTTTGGGGTTTGGCCGGTTACTATAGTAGGTTTGTTGAGGGATTTTCCTCCATTGCTTCTCCTTTGGCGGGTTTGTCTCAAAATAAGTCTAAGTTTGTGTGGTCAGAAGCTTGTGAGAAAATTTTCCAAGAGTTGAAAGATAGAGTTACTTCCACTCCGGTGTTGACCTTACTGAAAGGTACGGATGGATTTGTGGTGTATTCTGATGCCTCTAGTGTTGGGTTCGGATGTGTGCTTATGCAAAATGGTAAGGTGATTCCCTATGCTTTAAGGCAGATTAAAATCCATGAGAAGAATTATCCTACCCATGACATTAAGTTAGCGGCGGTTGTGTTTTCCTTAATTATTTGGAGGCATTACTTGTATGGGGTTCATGTTGATGTGTTCACCAATCATAAGAGTTTGCAATACGTGTTTAGTGAAAAGGACTTAAATCTTTCGCTAAAGAAGGTGGCTAGAATTATTGAAGGTTTATAACATAAGTGTTCTTTACCACCCCAGTAAGGCAAATATGGTAGCGGATGCTCTTAGTTAGTTTTCTATGGGTAGTGTGGCTCATGTTGATGATGGTAAGAAAGCGTTGGTTTGTGATATTCGTAGGTTGACCCGGCTAGGTGTTAAATTAGTGGATTACACCAAGGGTGGTGTCATGGTTCACAATGGGTCCGAATCATCCTTTGTGATGGATGTGAAGGCTAAACAAGGCCTTGATCCCATTTTGGTAGAATTGAAAGACGTGGTACTTAAGAAATCCGTTGAGGCTTTGTCCTAAGGGGGCCATGATGTGCTTAGATACCAAGGCCGGTTATGTGTTCTTAATGTGGATGATTTGAGGGAATAAATCTTGTCGAAAACGCATAGTTCTCGATATTCTATTCACCCAGGAGCCATCAAGATGTACCGTGATATACAGAAATTCTATTGGTGGAACGGGATAAAAAAAGACATTGCAGTATTTGTGGCTAGGTGTCAAATTGTCAACAAGTTAAGGTTGAGCATCAAAGGCCGAGAAGTTTATCCCAAGATATAGGTATCCCCACTTGGAAGTGGGAAGAGATATATGTGTATTTTATTGTGGATTTGCCTCGCACCTAAAGACAACATGATTCTATTTGGGTCATTATAGATCGGATGACAAAATTGTATCACTTTATTCCCGTCAAGGTTTATTTTTTTGCGGAATACTATGCCAAGTTATACATAAGAGAAGTAGTGAAGTTGCATGGAGTTCCTCTATATATTATTTCCTATCGGGGTACTCAATTCACTTCTCACTTTTGGAAGTCATTCCCAAAAGGTCTTGGCACTAAGGTTAAGCTTAGCACGACTTTTAATCCCCAAACCGATGGGAAAGCGGAATGTACCATCCAAACTATAGAGGATATGTTAAGGGAATATGTAATTGACTTCAAGGGTAACTGGGATGACTACTTTCCATTGATTGAATTTTCTTACAACAATAGCTATCACTCAAGTATAAGTATGGCCCCTTTGGAGCCTTTCATAGTAGGAGATGTAGGTCTCGCGTTGGTTGGTTTGAGGTGAGTGAGGTTGCAGTATTAAGCCCCGAAATAGTTTACTGAGAAAGTTTGACTCATTAGAGAGAGGTTGAGGATGGCCCAAAGTCAGCAAAAGTCATATGTCAATGTAAAGAGATGAGATCAAGAAGTTAAGTATAATTATTAGGTCTATGTAAATATCTCACCCATGAAAGGTGTGATGAGGTTTGGCAAGAAGGGAAAACTTAGTCCCCGATATGTGGACCGATACCAAATTTTGAAACGAGTTGGTAAAGTTGCTGAAACGACCCCAAAAATGCCCGAAAATGTGCTTCGGAAACACCTATAATTGTAATTTTCATATATCTCAAAATCCAAGCATGATTTCGGAAATTCGACTTCATATTATTATTCAAGGGGTCAAATTGAGTGGGAAATGGGTCTAACCCGAATTTTAGAGCAACCGTATCAAAATTTGAAAATCGCAAAAAATGCAATTTGGAGGGTCAACTTTAAAGAGGCATATCTCTTAGCACACAAGTAACTGGAAGGGCCACAACCTATTAAATTAAAGCCCTTTGAGTTAGCTTTCCAACGCACTTGGTTTCACCTTATTCCGAGTTAGGATGAGAGAGGTATGACCATTTTCGTAAAATCTGTCTGTGCAAATTTGCAATTTTCAATAAGCTGTTTGTTTTTTAAATCCTCATTTTTGAGGCTAAGTGTTGGGGCGTTTTTTTTTTTTATACAAAGGGGATATGTCCCATACTTAGTCATTTTTTTTTCCTAACTTCAAAACACTCAAAAACACTCTCTAAGCCCCTTCCAAAATTCCACCAAGATCTTTAACCAAATTCAAACATCTCAAGCTCTAATTCCTGATTCAAGACTCAATCTCAAGCTTCAATTCTCCATTCCAATCTTCATCAAGGATTCTCCAAAGTTGAGGTATGTGGGTTCGATTGTGGAAACCTTCCTTTCCATAAGTCCAACCATTTATCCTCTATTTTAACTTCATATTTATGGGTCCTTATGGTTATTTGTGAACTCTTGAAGTATGGAATTACTAATACACACCCTATTATGGTCTATTTTGCATATTATCATTAAATGAAATTTTTATGTGATGTTTATGGTTTTCATGCTTCCATGATCAAATTATAAAGGTTGATTTATATATATGTATGTTGTTGGTGGGCTGATTTATATGGATTTTGGATTTGGTTGGACTTAGTACTCTTGAAATACATAATTTTATTTACATGAACAATAGCCCACCATGTGTTTGATAAAATGCCCACTTATAGAGTTTTTAGGAAATGGAAGGTCCAATGTACGTCCTATGAGTCGGATGATCATATAATCATTGAAATGATGATGAAATGGATACATGTATATGATTTTCTCTATATAAGTGTTGTGAGTCGACCAAGCCTAGCTCGGGGGGTTGTAGGCCCGGGTAACCATATCGAGGGGTTGGTACCTTAGTTGCCTAGTACGGGGGGTAGTAGGCCCGTATAACCACATCGAGGGGTTTGTACCTTGGTCCCTCGCTCAGGGGTGGTAGGCCCGAGTAACCACATTGAGGGGTTTGTACCTCTTTCGCTTCTCTAAGGGGGTGGTAGGCATTGGAAATGCTACATTGATGGTCACTCGCCACACATGTACTACGCCCCACTAAATATGATTTTTATGTAAACATCATAAAAATCATTATACATATCATTTCATTAATATGTTATCTATCGGGCATGATTATGCATTTTTTCCTATGATGTCCATCTATTGTAGCATTGCATTGCATCCCATATACTTAGTACATTCAAACGTACTAATGCATACTCTATGCCTACATGATGTCACCATGTAGGGACCGGAGCACCGCTTGACCATCCTCCTCCGCGTGGCTAATACGATTTTCTATCGAGGTTATTGGTGAGTCCTCCATTCCGGGGACGTTTCTTATGATCTTTTGCTATGTATAAGACTTTTCCTTTTTAGTTATGCTTTGACTACGAGGGTGAGCCCGGTAGTTTGTCTTGGCCCCCGCTAAGTACCCATGTTTAGAGGTAGTGTTGGACAAGTTGTGTATTATGCTTGAGCTTGACTCATCTATGATATTTATGTATCATTCCTTCCTTTTTTTTCTTGCTCCCTTAGTCCCAATTTCCCCCTTGATTATGCTTATCGCTCATGGTCATTTTAATTGCTTCCGCGACCAAGGATGTGTAATGATACGCTATGAGGCTTGTTTGGGGTTCCTTCGGGTTCTCCATTCGCCGGTCACATCTAGGCCCTAGGCTTGGGTCGTGACAAACTTAGTATTAGAGCACTAGGTTGATAGATCCTCGGAGTCCAACACACCGCGTTGATTAGAGTTCGATTCATGGTTGTGTTCTGCACCACAACTATGAGTAGAGGCTATGAGACGTTTTAGGAAATGTTTCCCTTCTCCATGTTCTAAGTCGTGCTGTAGAGTTGAATTAAGTTCTTCCTTAACGGTTGTTCTTTGCTATGCTAGATCATGCCTAATACAAGAGGAAGACGAGCCCGCGCACCCGAGGAACAACCGACCAATGGGGATCTTCGGGACGCCCTTACTTTATTTGCACAAGCTATGGCTTATCAAGCCAACCACGGGGCCCAAGCCTCTCAGGCTCCTACCCCGGCATCTCGGGTGAGAGACTTCGTGCGGATGAATCCCCCGGAATTCTATGGGTCTAAGTTAGATGAAGACCCTCAAGAGTTCATTGATGAAGTCCACAAGATATTAGCTATCATGGGTATGAGGTCAAAAGATAAAGCGGAGTTGGCGGCCTACCAACAAAAAAGGGTGGCCCAAATATGGTACAACCAATGGAAGGAAGAGAAGGGGGCAAACTATGTGGTGCCTTGGGAAGAGTTCAAAACGGCTTTCCTTAATCGATTCTTTCCTCTTGAACTTAGGGAAGCCAAATTGGTGGAGTTCATGAATTTAAAACAAGGGTCTATGAGTGTGAGGGAGTATGCCCTCAAGTTTAACCAACTTTCAAGATATGCTCCACACTTGGTTGCCGACTCACGATCTAGAATGAACAAATTCGTGATGGGTGTGCCCGACCTAGTGAGTGAAGAATGCCGGTCCGCAATGTTGACTAGTGACATGGACTTGTCCCGCTTGATGGTCTATGCCGAACAAATGGAGGAGGAGTAGTTGAGGAAAAGGAGGCGTCATAAGGCCAAGAGGGCCCGTTTTGAGGGAAAGTTCCAAAGTCGAAGGGGAGGCCGGTTTCATCAAGGCCAAGGGTTTTCTCATGCGCCCCATAAGGGGTTTGCCAATGATTTTTCAAGGGCCCAAGGTGTTGGTGGTATGGGTCCTATTGACGTATGTCCGAAGTGTGGTAAGGGCCATGGTGGCCCGTACTTGAGAAATACCGGTGCTTGCTACAGTTGTGGGGAAATGGGGCACAAGGCAATGGATTGTCCTTGAAATCGCAACAAGGGTAAGGAGGTCCGTCCACAAGGTGCCAATACGGTTCCTTTGGGGAGAGGGGGCCGACAAGATGGTGCCCCAAGGAACAATCGATTTTATGCTTTGCATGGGAGGCAAGGGGTCGATGAAGTCCCCGACGTCGTTACCGGTATGTTGAAAATCTTTGACTTTGATGTATATGCATTAAATGATCCGGGTGCCTCTCTTTCTTTTGTCACCCCCTTTGTTGCCAACAAGTTTCATGTTGAGCCTGACTTGTTGCATGAGTCATATAAGGTGTCTACTCCTGTTGGTGCATATATTGTTGCTAGGAAGGTCTATAGAAATTGTCCTAGTTGCATCTTGCATAAAATATTGCCTTGTGATCTTTTTGAGTTGAACATGGTCGATTTTGATATTGTTCTTGGGATGGATTGGTTGCATGCATACTATGCTTCCATTGATTGTAGAACCCGTAGGATCAAGTTCCAATTCCCTAGTGAACCCATTCTTGAATGGGAAAGCCAAAATGTGGTAGTCAAGGGTAGGTTCATCTCTTGCATTAAAGCCCGTAAGTTGATCTCTAAAGGGTGTCTCTATCACATTGTGAGGGTTAGAGATGTGGAGTCCAAAACCCTTCTTATAGAGTCGGTTCTGGTTGTAAATGAATTCCTTGATGTCTTTCCTAATGACCTTCCCGGTGTTCCTCCCGAAAGGGAAATAGATTTTTGCATAGACCTCCTCCCCGATACTCAACCCATTTCTATTCCCCCTTACCGTATGGCCCCGGCGGAGTTAAAGGAGTTGAAGGAACAATTGAGGGACTTGTTGGAGAAGGGTTTTATTAGGCCTAGCCAATCACCATGGGGTTCACCGGTGTTGTTTGTGAAGAAGAAAGATGGGTCCCTTAGGATGTGTATTGATTACCGGCAACTCAATAGGGTCACCGTCAAGAATAAATATCCTCTTCCTAGGATTGATGACTTGTTCGACTAATTGCAAGGGGCTAGCCACTTCTCTAAAATTGATCTTCGATCTGGGTATCATCCAGTGAAGGTGAGGGAGTGTGACATTCCCAAGACGGCCTTCCGGACTAGGTATGGGCATTATGAATTTGTGGTCATGTCCTTTGGGTTGACCAATGCACCGGCTATCTTCATGGACCTAATGAATAGGGTCTTTAAACCCTACCTTGATTCCTTTGTTGTGGTCTTCATTGATGATATTTTAATCTATTCGCATAGCGAGGAAGAACATACGGGTCAGTTGAGGGTTGTGTTGCAAAGATTGAGAGAGGAGAAGTTGTATGCCAAGTATGAAAAGTGTGAATTTTGGTTGAGGGAGGTTGCCTTCCTAGGTCATGTGGTGTCGGGATATGGTATTAAGGTAGACCCTAAGAAGACCGATGTGATTAGAAATTGGCCTAGGCCATTGACCCCGTCGGATATTAGGAGCTTCTTGGGCTTAGCGGGTTACTACCGGAGATTTGTGAATGGGTTTTCTTCTATTGCTTCTCCCATGACTAAGTTGACACAAAAGAAGGCTAAGTTTGAGTGGACTGACGAGTGCGAAAGGAGTTTTCAAACCTTTAAAGATAAACTTGTGTCCGCTCCTATATTGTCACTACCGGATGGGCCTGAGGGATTTGTTGTGTATTGTGATGCTTCTAGAGTTGCCTTGGGTTGTGTCCTAATGCAAAATGGTAAGGTGATAGCCTATGCTTCTAGACGACTCAAAGTGCATGAAAACAACTATCCTTCGCATGATTTTGAATTAGCCGCGGTGGTGTTTGCTTTAAACATTTGGCGTCATTACTTGTATGGGGTACATGTTGATGTGTTCACCGATCATAAGAGCCTCCAATATGTCTTCACTCAAAAAGATCTCAACTTGAGACAAAGAAGGTGGCTAGAATTTCTTAAAAATTATGATATGAGTGTGTATTATCATCCCGGTAAAGCTAATGTGGTGGCGGATGCTTTGAGTAGGGTGTCTATGGGTAGCCTAGCTCATATTGATATTGGTGATAGGGAAATGGCTAGGGAGGTGAATAGGTTGGCTAGGTTGGGGGTTAGGTTGGAAGAGGTTGGTAATGGTGGTGTGGTCGTTATTGATGGTGCTAGGTCTTCCTTGGTTAATGAGGTGATAGCAAAACAAGATCTTGACTCTTCCTTGTTAGAATTGAAGGCCTTCGTGAAAGAGTGCAAGGTGGAAGTTTTCTCCCAAGGGGGAGATGGTGCCCTTAGGTACCAAGGTAGGTTGTGTGTGTCTTGTGTTGATGGTTTGAGGGAGAAAATTCTTGAGGAGGCTCATAATTCTTCCTACTCCATTCACCCCGGTTCCACCAAAATGTATAGAGATTTGAGGGATGTGTATTGGTGGGGAGGCATGAAGAAGGACATTGCCAAATTCGTCTCCGGTTATCATAGTTGTCAACAAGTCAAGGCCGAACATCAAAGGCCGGGTGGTCTAACCCAAGACATAGAGATTCCTTCTTGGAAGTGGGAAGAAATTAATATGAATTTTGTAGTTGGTTTACCCAAGACTAGAAAAGGTTTTGATTCTATTTGTGTGGTGGTTGATAGGATGACAAAATCGGCTCATTTTCTACCGTTAAAGACAACATATGAGGCGGAAGATTATGTAAGGTTATATATTCATGACTTGGTAAGGTTTCATGGGATTCCTCTATCCATCATATCGGACCGTGGTACTCAATTTACTTCACATTTTTGAAGTCCTTTCAAAGGGGTCTAGCTACGAGAGTTAAGCTTAATACGGCCTTTCACCCACAAACGGATGGACAAGCCGAAAGGACTATCCAAACACTTGAGGATATGCTTAGGGCTTGTGTATTGGAGCTTAAGGGTAGTTGGGATGATCATCTTCCATTGATTGAGTTTTCCTATAACAATAGCTATCATTCTAGCATCGGTATGGCTCCTTTTGAGGCTCTCTATGGGAGGCGTTGTAGATCACCGGTTGGGTGGTTTGAGGTTGGTGAGGTGGCCTTGTTAGGACCAGATCTAGTTATGGAGGCTCTTGAGAAGGTTAGGATGATTAGAGAAAGGTTGAAGACGGCCCAAAGTCGCCAAAAGTCCTATGCCGATGTGAGGAGAAGGGCTCTTGAATTCCGAGTTGGTGATTGGGTCTATTTGAAGGTGTCACCCATGAAGGGTGTGGTTCGTTTTGGTAAGAAGGGCAAGTTGAACCCAAGATACGTGGGTCCTTATAAGGTGATGAGGAGAATTGGCAAGGTAGCTTATGAGTTGGAATTGCCTAGCGAAATGGATTTGGTTCATCCGATATTTCATGTGTCTATGTTGAGGAAATGTGTGGGTGATCCCAATGCCATTGTATCTCTTGATTATGTGGGTGTTGTTGAAGATAATTTGACCTATGAAGAGGTTCCGGTCCAGATTTTAGATAGACAAGTAAAGAGGTTGAGAAACAAAGATGTGGCTTCCGTTAAAGTCCTTTGGAGAAATCAACAAGTTGAAAGTGCTACTTGGGAAGCCGAAGCGGACATGCAAAGGCGATATCTTTATCTTTTCCACTCCACTCAAGCCTAAGGTATTGATCTAAGCCCTTTATAAAATCTCAGGTCTTAAGTTCAGCACCCATGTCATTGCATGCATTCATGTTTAAGTTGACAAGTTCATTGTGGTTTTACAACTATGTTGAAGTTTTTTGTTTTGAAATAAGGTGTAAGTGCATTATTGCATCCTTATGTGGCTAAAATTGCCATGTTTGTGTCCCTCATGTACGTTTCTTTAACATTCGGGGACGAATGTTCCCAAGGGGGAGATATTGAAACGACCCCAAAAATGCCCGAAAATGTGCTTCGGAAACACCTATAATTGTAATTTCCATATATCTCAAAATCCGTGCATGATTTTAGAAATTCGACTTCATATTCTTATTCAGAGGGTCAAATTGAATGGGTGATGGGTCTAACCCGAATTTTAGAGCAACCGTATCAAAATTCAAAAATCGCAAAAAATGCGATTTGGAGGGTCAAATTTAAAGAGGCATATCTTTTAGCACACAACTAACTAGAAGGGCCACAACCTATTAAATTAAAGCCCTTTGAGTTAGCTTTCCAACACACTTGGTTTCACCTTATTCCGAGTTAGGATGAGGGAGGTATGACCATTTTCGTAAAACCTGTCTGTGCAGATTTGCAATTTTCAGTAAGCTGTTTTTTTTTAAAGCCTCATTTTTTAGGCTAAATGTTGGGGCGTTTTTTTTTTTTATAAAAAGGGGATATGTCCCATACTTAGTCATATTTTTTTTCTAACATCAAAACACTCAAAAACACTCTCTAAGACCCCTCCAAAATTCCACCAAGATCTTCAACGAAATTCAAACATCTCAAGCTCTAATTCTGGATTCAAGACTCAATCTCAAGGTTCAATTCTCCATTCCAATCTTCATCAAGGATTCTCCAAACTTGAGGTATGTGGGTTCAATTGTGGAAACCTTTCTTTCCACAAGTCCAACCATTTATCCTCTATTTTTACTTCATGTTTATGGTCCTTATGGTTATTTATGAACTCTTGAAGTATGGAATTACTACTACACACCCTATTATGGTCTATTTTGCATATTATCATGAAATGAAATTATTATGTGATGTTTATGGTTTTCATGCTTCCATGATCAAATTATGAAGGTTGATTTATATATATGTATGTTGTTGGTGGGCTGATTTATATGGATTTTGGAATTGGTTGGACTTAGTACTCTTGAAATACATGATTTTATTTACATGAACAATAGCCCACCATGTGTTTGATAAAATGCCCACTTATAGAATTCTTAGGAAATGGAAGGTCCAATGTACGTCCTATGAGTCGGATGATCATATAATCATTGAAATAATGATGAAATGGATACATGTATATGATTTTCTCTACATAAGTGTTGTGAGTCGACCAAGCCTAGCTCGGGTAACCGTATCGAGGGGTTGGTACCTTGGTTGCCTAGTACGGTGGGTAGTAGGCCCGTATAACCACATCGAGGGGTTTGTACCTTGGTCCCTAGCTCAGGGGGTGGTAGGCCCGAGTAACCACACTGAGGGGTTTGTACCTCTTTCGCCTCTCCAAAGGGGTGGTAGGCATTGGAAATACTACATTGATGGTCACTCGCCACACATGTACTACGCCCCACTAAATATGATTTTTATGTAAACATCATTATACATATCATTTCATTAATATGCTATCTATCGGGCATGATTATGCATTTTTTCCCTATGATGTCCATCTATTGTAGCATTGCATTGCATCCCATATACTTAGTACATTCAAACGTACTAATGCATACTCTATGCCTACATGATGTCACCATGTAGGGACCGGAGCACCGCTTGACCATCCTCCTCCGCGTGGCTAATATGATTTTCTATCGAGGTTATTGGTGAGTCCTCCATTCCGGGGACGTTGCTTATGATCTTTTGCTATGTATAAGACTTTTCCTTTTTAGTTATGTTTTGACTATGAGGGTGAGCCCAGTAGCTTGTCTTGGCCCCCGCTAAGTACCCATGTTTAGAGGTGGTGTTGGACAAGTTGTGTATTATGCTTGAGCTTGACTCATTTATGATATTTATGTATCATTCCTTCCTTTTTTTTCTTGCTCCCTTAGTCCCGATTTCCCCCTTGATTATGCTTATCGCTTATGGTCATTTAATTGCTTCCGCGACCAAGGATGTGTAATGATATGCTATGAGGCTTGTTTGGGGTTCCTTCGGGTTCCCCATTCGCCGGTCACGTCTAGGCCCTAGGCTTGGGTCATGACAGTTGGCCATGAGTTAGACTTGTCAAATGAGTTGGCTCCGGTGCATCTGGTGTTTAATGTCTCCATTATTCCCTTAGAAGGGTTGGGGGTTGATGATAGTCTTTCATATGAAGAGGTTCTGGTAGAGATCCTAGACCGGCAAGTTAAGAGGTTGAGAAACAAGAAAATAGCTTCAGTGAATGTTTTGTGGAGAAATCATCTAGTTTAGGGTGCTACTTGGCAAGCCGAGGCCGATATCAAGTCCTACTATCATCATATTTTTCCTGCTACTCCTACCCTAGCTTGAGGTAAGTAGATCCTCTTGAGTTTTCCTTATTTTTGGGAGTCATGTGTGTAAATGAGTTTTCCAGGATTTCCCTATGTTATGCATGTTCTTGAGGAAGAAATTTATGTTTAGTAAGAAAATGAGTTTTTATGATTAATTTTCCTCATGTTGTTGTGCATCGAGTAAGAATTGCCTATATGCTTCATGAGATGATTTGTTGAACATGCTTTAGTTGTTCTTTTTGACAGTATGTTGCATAAAGGCCTCATGAGATTATGTTGAGAATGCTTTAGTTTGGAGAAGGTAGTCCCTCCTATGAATTTGAGAAATGTTGAGTTTTCATGCATAATGGGTTGTTAGATATAGTTCCTACTTCTTTGTGTTGCATTGATTATGTTTGAGTTGGAGTTGAAGTTTCCTCCTTTAAATTGTGCATTATTTTAATGTTGCATGCATGATGGGCTGCTAGTCTTGAGTCATTAATTCCTTAAGGTGTCTAAATCGTCATTCGTGGACGAATGTTCCAAAGGGGTAGATATTGTAACACTCTGGAAAATTAATCGGCTAAACTAGAGCTTGGCATGAGGGTTAGAGTCATGGATGTAACTCCCCATACTTAAAATAGAGGTTTTCATGTTAGAACGTCAAGGTATTACCCCCAAGGACCAACCATTGGTCCTTGAGGAAGACCTCTAGAAACTGCCATAAAGAAGTGAACCACGGCACCACCCATGCGTGGGTCCATGCCCTGTGGGTGGAGCCGTAGGTCCAACCCCTGAAATTAGACTCCATAACCCAAACCACGGTTCACCAGCACGGACCGTGGGTCAGCGAGGTCTCATAGATGGTGACTTGGGAGTTGGTTTGGTGGTTAAGTTTAGGAGCACTTTGGGGTTTTCCAGTTTTAATTAATATTAAGTGATGTCATTTTAGCCTAATTTAGACCACCTATATAAGAATTTTGGACCCCTAAATTAAGTCATTCAACTCATTATTTTTAATAACCCAAATTATTTCCCAAACTTCATCCTCACCAAAAATTCTCTCTAGAAAACTCAAAGAAGAAGAAGAAGAAGGAACTTGGAGCTAGGGTTGAAGAAGTTAGGGTCTTCACATCAACTTCATAGGGCTTTGTGACCAAGGTACGGTAGCTCTTCATCCATGGATAGAATTCATCAATGGAGTCCCTTCAGAACCTCAATTTTCAAAGATAGATATCCCCAAAAGTTATGGTTTGATTCCAAGGTCATGGGTTCCTTTCAAAATCGATTCTAATAATTAAATTATGTTACATTATGTATGTATTTATGATTTCTTATGGTTTTTATGAAGAGTTCCCCAAGAACCCATGAAATCTCCAATTTCTCCAATTATGATGTTGTGATGTGGGACTTTGTTGGTGAAGGAAAATGTTATGAAAATTATGCATGTGGTGATTGGGTTACTTGAATTATAATGATATCCATGTCTACTGTAGTGAATTCTAGATGTGTTGATTGATATAAGTTTTGACCCTTGGAAGAGAAAAATATGATATTATGAATATTTTATGAAGTTATGTATATGCTTTAGGAACAGTTTGAGAGTGAAGTATCTATGATCATGATGTAGTTGCTGTGTTGATGAAAGAGTATTCTCATATACACAATTATGAATGAATATGATATTATGTGAAAGATGTTTTCACAATATGAAGATTCTAAGGTTTGAAAAGTTTTCTCAACAATTGAATCTATATGTAGACATAGACGGTGCAAGGTTATTCTCACGCATGATCTAAGATCTATCTCATGAATTATGTTGGATTGAGTGTCAAGACATTATTCCATAAATATGAACTTAAGTCAAGAGCTAATATGTACTCAGTGGGAATTAAAGCTTAACAGTTAGTGGATATTCAATATGAGATAGAAACTTTAACGCTAGTTGAGTCTGGCTTCCTAATGTGATCCTTTTACACTGGTTCAGTCCGGGTTCCCAAAGTGTGTCTCATGAGATGGAAGCCTTTTACGCTAGTTGAGTCTAGGTTTCTAGAAGCAATCTCTATATCCCATAAACTATGTGCCCCCATAGGTTATTTCGCTAGTGCACCCACCAAAGCTAAACAATATGGTTCTACCTTAGGCAGGTAGGACAACCCTTTTCGGTGTGGGTAACACCGGATTCCATGCTAAGCTAACATGGTCTCGTGTTGGTTAAGGTTTATTCCCACAAACAATAAGAACAAGAATATAAATTATGAATTATGAATACTCAAGGATCTTTTATATGAGTTTTCAAGGTCTTAAAGATGATGAATATGAATGATGGCCTCAGGAGGTTTACTTAGCATGTGTGAGATTTATGGGGTCTTATCCATGCATTGCACAAGTATGCTTTGAGGTTATATATAAAGTGTTTCTGTTATGTATGATGATCTATGTATTGACTATGTTTATGACTTATGCTTTTCCGCTATATTCAAGATGATGTTTAAATTTGGTAAATTGCATGATTTCAAATGAAATGTCCCTTTTTGCATGTTTTCAACGTTTTTATGCATGACTATCATACTTAGTGCATTTTTGTACTAATGCCTACTTTTCCTATATTTTTACCAATTTTAGGGTCCGGATCTCAAGGTGATCATTCTAGTGGTTAAAGCTTGGACTTGTGTATCTTTCGACCTTATTGGTGAGTCCTCATGGTTCGGGGATGGCTATTTCTCATGATGCAGTTCCACTTTATTGTATTTCCCTTTTTGGACATGTTATATGGGCTTGGCCCTATTTCATTTTAACATTGTAATATATGGCTATGTGGAGACTTAAAATCTAGACTTCTGCTTTACTTTTATTAAAATTTTAGACTTGAAATGCGTTTTTACTCTTATTGTTCTATTGCTTAAGTTATGATATGCTAAGTGGCTTGTATGGAGTCCTTCGGAGTTCTATACGCCATGTTACATCTAGGGGGTACCCCTGGGTCATGACAGAAAGGGATCCATGGATGAAAACTATTATACCATGACTTTATTTCTAGCCCTCAATGGAGGAATTTGACCCTTAGCTTTAAACCCTAGGTGAAATATTCTTCTTCTTCTTCAAGTTTTTAGACAGAGAATATTTGAGAGGAATTGGATTTTTTTTGGGAATTTGGAAGAGTGAAATAAATGGGGTTAAAAGACTTATATAGGGGTTCTAAATATAGGCAAAATGACATAGTATAGGAATTAGTTAATTAGGAAAACACCAAACTAACCCTGAAAGTAACTGAAAGCAGGCCATCCATGGACCCCAGTCGACGGACCATGGTCTAACCTATGGTCCATCTTGGTGGACCGTGGTTCATCATCATAGAGTATTATTTTGGGGTCTCAAACCATAGACCTCGATAACAGACCGTGGTCTGACCTACGGTCCATAAGTCGTGTCGTGACCCTGAACCTTCAGACCTTACCCAGGCAGGCCAACAAAGGACCACACCTACCGTCCGTGGTTCACTCCATGGGACGTGGGTGGCTGGCGTGGTTTGGCTGCTGCAGCACCTGGAATGCTGAAATTTGCCTCTTTTTGGATACGAGGTGTTACAATATCTCACCCTTGAGATCATTCGTCCTCGAATAAAATTTAAATTTGTTCTAAAAGGGTAAGAGAGGAACTAACAACCCAACCTATGATGCAATGCATACAACAAAGGATAAACTATCGACTCCAAGCTAGGATGCTCTCAAAGCATCATAAGAGGGGTGAAACTAATCTCTCAGCCCATTGTGCATGCAAGACACATAAATAAGGAGGAAACATTAACTCCAAGCTGATCATACTCAAATGCAACATAAGGAAGTAAGAACTACATCTATCAACCCAGTATGCATGAATTAACAAAAAAAATTCATGCTCAAGGAGGAACTACCTTCTCTAAACTAAAAACATGCTCAACACAATCTCATGGAGCCTCTATGCAATTTACTCTAAAAAAGCATAGCTAATGCATGTTCATCAATTCAACTCATGATGTCAATAGGCAACTCATACTCAATGCACAATAACATGAGGAAAATAAATCATATAAACACATTTTCTTTAAACAAAAGTTTTCATGAACATGAATAATCATAAGGAAATCATGGAAACACATAAAACACATGACTCCCAAAACAAGGACAACTCAAGAGGAAACTCATTACCTCAAGCTAGAATAGGAGTAGAAGGAAAGAGATGAGGATATCGCGACATTATATCGGCCTCAGACCCTCAAGTAGCACCCTCAACTAATTGATTCCTCCATAAAATGTTCACATAAGTTATTTCCTTGTTTCTCAACCTCTTAGCTTGCTGGTTCAAATTCTCATACGGAACTTCCTCATATGAAAGGCTCTCATCAACTCCAAAACCCTTTAAGGAAAACTATGGATGTCAGATCTACAACAAACTTCTTAAGCATAGAGACATGGAAAATGGGATACACTGTTACCAACTCATTAGGCAATTCTAACTCACAGGCAACCTTAACAATACGTCTCAAAATCTGATATGGGTTTACATACCGGGGACTAAGCTTCCCCTTCTTTCCAAACCTTGTCACACCCTTCATGAGTGATATTTTCAAGTAAACCTAATCGTTAAAATCAAACTCTAGATCTATTCTGCTCATATCGGCATAAGATCTTTGCCGACTTTGAGCCGTTTTCAACCTTTTTCAAGTGGGTCAAACTTTCTCAATAGCCTCATAAATTAGCTCGGGACCCATTAGGGTAACTTCACCCACCTCAAAAAAACCTATGGGAGATCTACACCTCCTACCATACAAGGCCTCAAATTTAGCCATATCGCTACTTGAGTGATAACTATTATTATAGGCAGACTCTATCAATGGAAAATCGTCTTCCTAATTACCCTTAAAATCAATCACAAAAGCTGTTAACATATCTTCCAAAGTCTGAATAGTAAGCTCCTCTTGCCCATCAGTTTGGGGATGAAAAGTCGTACTAAGCTTAACTTTACTACCAAGCCCCTTTTGGAATGACTTCCAAAACGTAGAGGTGAATTGGGTACCTCGATCGGAAATAATGGACAAAGTCACTGCATGTACCCTTACCATTTCTCTCAAATATAACTTGGCTTAGTCCTCCGCCGAATAGGAAATCTTGACAGGAAGCAAATGAGCCAATTTCATAATCCGATCTACTATAACCCAAATAGAGTCATGTTATCGCCGGGTACGAGGCAAACCAATAATAAAGTCCATATTCAAGTCTTTCCACTTCATAGTAGGAATGCATTAATCTTGGGACAAACCTCCCATTTTCTGATGCTCAACTTTCACTTGTTGGAAATTTGGACACTTAGCCACAAATCCTGCAATATCCTTTTTCATCCCATTCCACCAATAGATTTCTCGTAAATAACGATACATCTTGGTGGCTCTTGGGTCAATGTAATACCAGGAACTATGGGCTTTTGTAAAAAAATTCCCTTAAGTCATCAACATTTGGAACACATAATCGACCTTGGTATCTAAGCAGACCATCTCCCCCTTGGAAGAAAGCCTCAACAAATTTCTGAAGCACCGCCTCTTTCAACTAAACCAAAATTGCATCAAGACCATGCTTGTCTTTCACATCCACCAGAAAAGGCGATATGGAACCATTGTGAACCATAACACCACCTTTGGTGGAGTCCACTAGTTGAACATCTAACCGAGCCAACCTATGAAAATCCCGAACCAACCCTCTCTTTTCTTTATCAATATGAGCCACACTACCCATACATAATCGACTAAGAGCATTCGCTACCATATTAGCACTACCGGGATGATAAAGATCACTCATGTCATAATCCTTTAATAACTCAACCCACCTTCTTTGACGAAGATTCAGATCATTTTGATTAAACTCATATTGCAAACTCTTGTGATCGGTAAACATATCAACATGAACCTCATACAAATAGTGTCTCCAACTCTTTAGGGCAAATGCGATGGCTGCTAACACAAGGTCGTGAGTAGGATAATTCTTCTCATGGACTTTAAGTTGCTTTGAGGCATAGGCAATAACTTTCCCATTTTGCATTAGCACATACCCTAGCCCAATTGTCGAGGCATCACAATAAACAACAAAACCATCCATTTCTTTTGGTAAGATCAACACCGGAGTGGAAGTAAGTCTATCTTTCAACTCTTGTAAACTCTAATCATATGTTTCCGACCATATGAAATTAGCCTTCTTTTGAGTCAAAGCTATCAAAAGAGAGGCAATTGAAGAGAAACCTTCAACAAACCTTCTAGAATACCTGGCTAAACCCTAAAAGATTCTAATATCCAATGGAGTTAGAGGTCTAGGCCAACTCTTGACCACATCCGTCTTCTTAGGATCTACCTTAATACCCTTTCTAGAGACAATATGACCAAGGAAAGCTATGGCTCTCAACAAAAATTCACATTTGCTAAACTTTGCAAAATGTTGTTGGTCCTTTAGATCTTGCAACACGATCCTCAAATGATAAATATGATCATTCTCACTTCTTGAGTAGATCAAAATTTCATCAATAAACACGATCATAAACATGTCAAGATTTTTCCTAAACACCCTGTCCATTAAGTCCATAAACACCACCAGAGCATTAGTCAAACCAAACGACATTACATGAACTCATAATGGCCATAATGAGTTTGAAAAGCCATCTTCAGAATGTCATTTTCTCTCACCCTTAATGTGTGGTTACCCAACCGAAGATCAATCTTAGTGAAATAACTTGCTAACGAATAACACCGGAGAACCCCATGGAGAGATACTTGATCAAATGAAACCCTTCTCTAACAAATCCTTCAATTGTTCTTTCAACTCATTAAGTTCTGTCGGAGCCATATGGTAAGGAGGAATAGAAACAGGTTGTGTATCTGGGAGAAGGTCAATACCGAAGTCTATTTCCCGCTCGGGAGGAATACAGGGTAAGTAATCTGCAAACACTTTCGGAAACTCAATTACAATGGGGAGCGACTCAAGAGAGGGGATTTCGAAATCTACATCCTTCACCCTTACAAGATGATAAATGCAACCCTTAGAAATCATCTTTCTCACATTCAGACAAGAGATAATCTGACCCTTAGGCCTAACATTTCCCCCCTTCCACTCTAGGATAGGCTCATTCAGGAACTGAAACTTGACTACATGAGTTCTATAATCAATAAAAGCATAAAAAGAATTCAGACAATCCATACCCAAGATAACATCAAAGTCTAACATATCAAGCTCTACTAAGTCAACAAGAGTAACTCTATGGGACAAGGAAACGGGACACTTTCTATAGACCCTTTAGCCACCACAAAATCACCAACACGGGTAGAGACAGAAAAAAGTTCTAACAACACATACAGAAGCACATCAAATCTCATAGCCACATATGGAATCACAAATGAAAACGTAGCACCGGGATCAAGTAAAGCATATCCATCAAGTTGAAAAACTTTCAACTTACCAATAACCACATCCGTAGAACTCTCTTGTTCACCTCTAGTTTGAAGAGCATTAAACCGGTTTTGCTTATGAGCGTTGGAATCGGCACCACTAGGAGTAGCTTACTTTCCCTCTCTTCCCTTATCCATAACCATTGGGTAATCCCTAAATATTTTACCACTCTTACCACAACCTAAGCAACAATCCATGTTGGCTAGGAACTTACCATCATGCTTCATTCCACACTCAGTACAATTAGGCCTAGACAATGATGATTCACTACCTTTACCTCCTTCAGGCTTAGGGTTAGACACCCTATATTAGTTGAAATTTGGAGGAGCATTAGAAGAATCTTGGTCGGAAGACTTTTGCCAGAATCTTGGATGACCTTGTCCATTGGACCTTGCATGAGAAAAATTACCATCACTAGTCTTAGCTCTTTTTTATCTCTCTATACTTTTCCTTAAGTTTTTCCTCCTCAATTTGTTGTTCATGTACCATAAGGCAAGAGATAACCATTTCATGAATGAGCATGTCAGTTCGACATTCTTTAACAACCATTTCAGACACCCCCCAAAATGAACTTACTCATTCTAGCCCTTGAATCCACAACCATTGTTAGAGCATATTTCGATTATTAAGTGAACTTCAGAGCATACTCCCTCACACTTACTCCCTTGATGGAGGTTAATAAACTCAAGCACCTTGGTTTCCCTCATCTCTAGAAAAAAGAATCTATCAGGAAATGCGGCCATAAACTTCTCCTAATCAAGAGGACCTTCATCTTCCGGCCCCACTTCGTTCCATTGATTATACCACACTTGAGCCACACCTTTCAATTGATAAGTGACAAACTCCACCTTTTCCAATGGTGTAACTCCCATGATCATAAAAATCTTATAGACCTCATCGATAAACTCTTGAAGATCTTCCTCAACTTGGGACACATGAAACTCTGGAGGATTCATCCTCGTGAAGTCTCTCACTCTTGAAGCTACCGAATTTGCATTTGAGGTTGCGGGAACTACAATCTCCCTATTGTCTTGGGCCGTCACCACTTGAGCCAACACTGGAAAAGAAGCCCTAAACTCCGCATTAGATATATGCTCGGCCAAAGGATCGACCGAAAACTTGAGGAGCTTGGGGAGGAGCCTCACATTCCTTCTAGCATAAGCTCTTTGGGTAGCGATATACTAAAGAACATAAGATAAGGATTAGGAGAAATACTTTATAGAATTAAACTCTATCGCACAACTTAAGAGTAATGAAAGAAGTGGAGTTTCCTACTCATCTTGTAGCCTCTCATACATAAATGTGGTGTGCTTGACACTCATGAGCAAGACTCTACTAGACGTTGCTTATGAGACATCCTAGAATCATTCTAAACCTTCTGCTCTGATACCAAATTTGTCACGACCTAGGGGTACCCCATAGATGTAACATGGCGTATAGAACCCCGAAGGACTCCATAAAATCCACTTAGCTCTAATAACATAAGAAATAGAAAAATAAGAGTAAAAGAACAGTCCAAGTCTAAATCATTTTATAAAATGAAAAGTGAAAGTCTAAACTTATGTCTCATCATAGCCATCTAATAAATCAAATGAAATTGGGCCTAGCCCATACATCATGTTCAAAAGTGAAATACAAGAAAGAAACTAAGACAATAAAACTCCATCCTCGAAGCATGAGGACTCACCAAACCTTGGGAATCAATCAAATCAACAACTAGCCACGAAATTGAGCACCATGAATATCAGACCCTACATTTAGAAAAAATATAGGCAAAAGTATGTGTTACTACAAAACAATGTACCAAGTATGATATCCATGCATAAAACATTTAAAACATGCTAAAAGGGACATTTGATTTCATGACATGCAATTGACCAACCACTACATGACATAAAAACTTTATAAAAGACAAGTCATAACATCATGGCCAATGAAACTTAACTCATCTCTAACATCTTTGAACTCATACGTGATACTCCTTGAGTAACCTTAGTTCATTTTACCTGTGGGAAAATAGCCTAAACTGACATGGAAACCATGTGAGCCATAGCATGGAATCTGGTGTGTACCACACACCAAAAAGAGGTGTTCTACCTTTCTAAGGTAGAACCTTGAACTTCTAGATGAAGTTGATCCACTCGCTAATGAACCTATGTGGGCACATTGTTATGGGATAAGGAGATTGGTACTATAAAAACCTTTCATATCATGCTAGTATGCATTTTAGTCGGAATGTCTTTTCACAACACAACATAATAATCAGTGGTACTTTACTCTGAAAGCACCCTTAAAACATTTGCATAGATTCATAAAACAATGCATAAGTCCATAATTTACCTCCTTCATGTCAAAAAACAATTTCAATCATCACCTCTCAGAAAATATGGGCTTGATATGGATTTCATCATATATACATGTAAAACTAGTAATACATGCTTAATTTCATAAAACTATTCCTTGAAGATCAAAATCCCTCAACATATAGTTCATAACTTGAAAACATAGGGATCACATAGGTTCATAGGGGAATTCATCAAAAAAGTATTGCAATTCATCAATTCATGCATAGAATATCATAATTAAATCATTTATTGCAATAATGATAAGAACCCATACTAATTGAAGAAAACCCTAACTCAACTGGGGAATTCAACCATTTAAAATAGAGATATTTAGGAACTCCATGGATGAAAAGGATCCATGGGTTCAAACAATCATACCTTGACTCCAATTGCTAGCCTTCAATGGAGGAATTTGACCCTTAGCTTGAAACCCTAGGTGAAATCTTCTTTTTCTTCTTAAAGTTTCTAGAGAGAGAATATTTGTGAGGAATTAGATTTCTTTTGGGAATTTGGAAGAATGAAATAAATTGGGTGAATTTGGGGGTTAAAAGGCTTATATAGGGGTTCTAAATATAGGCAAGACGACATAGTATAGGAATTAGTTAATTAGGAAAAGATCCAACTAACCCTAAAAGTAACTGACAGTTGGCTATCCACGGACCTTAATCGACTGACCGTCGTCTGACCTATGGTCCGTCCTGGTAGACCGTGATTCCTGATCAGAGAGTATGATTTTGGGGTCTCAAATCATAGACCTCGACCACGGACCGTGTTCTTACTTACGGTATGTAGGTCGTGTCGTGGTCCTGAACCCTCATACCTTTCCAGGTAGGCTAACCACAGACCAGACCTACGGTCCATGGTCTACTCCACGGGTCGTAGGTGGCTACATGGCTTGGTTGCTGCAGTACCTGGAAAGCTGCAATTTGCCTCTTTTCGAATATGTGGTGTTATAAATGAGCAAGTTACTTCTCTAAGATTGACCTTCGGTTGGGATATCACCAATTGAGGGTGAAGGAAGATGAAATCTCGAAGATGGTTTTTCGAACTTGGTATGGTCATTATGAGTTTTTGGTAATGTCATTTGGGTTGACAAATTCTCCGATGGCATTTATGGATTTGATGAATAGAGTGTTTAGACACCTTGACATGTTCGTGCTTGTGTTCGTTGATGATTTATTGATCTATTCGAGGAGTAAGGATGAGTATATTGATCATTTGAGGATTGTGTTGCAAATTCTCAAGGACGAACAACTCTTTCCAAAGTTTAGTCGATATGAGTTTTGGTTAAGGTCCATAACTTTTCATGGCTATATTATTTTAATCGAGGGTCTTGAGGTAGATCCTAAGAAGATGGATGTAGTTAAGAATTGGCCTAGACCTCTATCCCCTTCAGATATTAAAAGTTTCTTGGATTTAACCGGTTATTATAGAAGGTTTGTTGAGGGGTTCTCTTCGTTTGCCTCTCCTTTGACGGCTTTGACTCAAAAGAAGGCTAAGTTCATATGGTCCGAAACATGTGAGAAGAGTTTCCAAGAGTTGAAGGATAGACTTACTTCCGCTCTGGTGTTTACTTTACTGTAAGGGACAAATGGTTTTGTGGTTTATTGTGATGCTTCTAGAATTGGGTTAGGAGATGTGCTTATGCAAAATTGGAAAGTTATTTCCTATGCCTCAAGGCAATATAAAATACATGAGAAAAATTATCCTACCCCTGACCTTGAAATAGTGGCGGTTGTTTTTGCCTCAAAGATTTGGAGACATTATTTGTATGGTGTGCATGTAGATGTGTTTATTGACCACAAGAGTTTGCATTATGTATTTAAGCAAAAGAACCTAAATCTTCGCTAATGAAGGTGGCTTGAGTTATTGAAGGATTATTATATGAGTGTTCTCTATTACGACGGTAAAGTAAATATTGTGGTAGATGCTCTTAGTCGGTTGTCTATGGGTAGTGTTGCTCATATTGAAGAAGAAAAGAAAGAGGTTGTTTGAGATGTTCATATGTTGGCCTGATTGGCTGTTCAATTATTAGACTCTACCAAGGATGGTGTTATGGTCCACAATGGTTCATAATCGTCTTTAGTGGTGGATGTAAAATCCAAGCAAGGTCTTGATCCAATTTTGGTCGACTTAAAAGAAGCGGTGCTTAAGAAATCAGTTGAGGTCTTATCTAAAGGGGGAGATGGTGTACTTAGATATCAAGGTTGTTTGTGTGTTCCTATTGCTGATGACTTGAGGGAACAAATTTTTTCAAAAGCACATAGTTCTTGGTATTCCATTCACTTGGGAGCCACCAAGATGTACCGTGACTTATGGGGAGGTCTATTGGTGGAATGGCATGAATAAGGATATTGCGAAATTTGTGACTAAGTCTCCTAATTGTCAACAAGTGAAAGTTGAGCATCAAAAATCGGGAGGCGTGTCCCAAGACATAAGCATTCCTACTTGGAAGTGGGAAGATGTGAATATTAAATTTATTGTTGGTTTGCCTCGCACCCGGTGACAACATGACTCTATTTGGGTTATACTAGATTGGATGATGAAATCGGCTCATTTTATTACCATCAAGGTTTCCTATTCGACGGAGGATTATGCTAAGTTGTACTTAAGATAAATGATAATGTTGCATGGAGTACCTTTGTTCATTACTTCTGATCGTGGTACCCAATTCACTTCTCAATTTTGTAAGTCTTTCCAAAGGGGTCTTAGTACTCGTTTTAAGCTTAGAACGACCATTCATCCCCAAAATGATGGGCAAGCGGAGCGTACTATCCAAACTTTGGAAGACATGTTGAGAGCTTGTGTGATTGATTTTAAGGGTAATTCGGATGACCATGTGCCATTGACTGAGTTTGCTTATAACAATAGTTATCACTCGAGTTTTGATATGGCACCATTTGAGGCATTGTATGGTAGGAGGTGTAGATCTCTTATTGGTTGATTTGAGATTGGTGAGGTTGCCCTAATAGGTCTTTAGTTGGCACATGAGGCCATAGAGAAGGTTCGACTTATTAGAGAAAGGTTGAAAATGGCTCAAAGTAAAAAAAAGTCATATGCCGATATAAGAAGAAAAGATCTTGAGTTAGATGTTCATCATTGGGTTTACATTAACATTTCACCCGTGAAGGATGTAATAAGATTTGGTAATAAAGGGAAGCTTAGTCCCCACTATGTAGGCCCATATAAGATTTTGAGACGTGTTGGTAAGGTTGCTTATGAGCTAGAGTTGCCTAATGAGTTGCCATCGGTGCATCCGGTTTTCCATGTCTCTATGTTGAAGAAATGTGTTGGTGATCCAACATCTATAATTCCCTTAGAAGGTTTGGGATTTAAGGAGAATATTTCTTACGAAGAAGTTTTGATTGAGATTTTAGACCGACAAGTCAAGAAGTTGAGAAACAAAGAAGTTGCTTTTGTGAACCTGTTGTTAAGGAATCAATTAGTTGAGGGTGATACTTGGGAGGCCGAGGCCGATATAAGGTCCTGATATCCTCATCTCTTTCCTTCAACTACTAATCTAGCTTGAGGTAATGAGTTTCTCATGGTTTACTGTTTGTTTGGGAGTCATGTGTCTTGAATGTTTCCATGATTTCCTTACTATGCATGATTCATGAAAAAGTTTAAGTTTGATAAAATGATCCAACTTGATTGATTTCTACATGTTTATGTTCTTTTGAGTTTGAGTTGCATGTGGGTTTCATGATATGATGATAAGAGTATGTTTAGCTTGGAGTTTATGCTTCCTCCTCGGATATGTGCATTTATATGATTGCATGCATGATGGGCTGCTAGGTTTAGTTCCTATCTTTCTTACGATGTTTTCACTACATCCTAGCTTGGAGTCAATATTTCCTCCTTGGTTATATGCATTTAGATGAAGTTGCATTGATGGTTGGGTTATTAGTTTCTCCTACTCTTTTCGTATTAGCTTGAATCTCATTTGAGGAATAATGATCCCAAGGGGGGAATATTGTAACATCCCGGATTCGAGAAAGGCAAACGTAAAAGTTTTCAGATGTTGCCGGTTCCATCTGATGGAGGCCACCCACGGCCCGTGGATGGGACCACGGACCGTAGGTGTGGTCCGTGGTTGGTCACCACAACTTTAGGAAAAGACCCAGACCTATGACCGAACCATTGGACTGTCGTTGAATCCACGGTCCGTCGGTTGAGGGTGACTAGGTCAAGAATCCTACACTGTAGTTTCTAACGGCGGATGACGGTGGTGCACGATGGACCGTTGGTCAGTCCACCGTTCATCGGTTGGGGGTCCATAGGTCAGTGGGTTGACAATTATTTTAAGAGTAGTTAGGTCTTTTCCTAAATATCTTATCTCTATACTACATCATTTTACCCTTCATCCATAGACCTATATACATTATTTCAACCCCTAAATGAGTTTATTCACTTCATTCTCTGCAAATTCACGTGAAAAAAGAACAAGTCTCCTCTAAAAAATATTTCTCTCTCTAGAAAGCTTGAAGAAGAAGGAGTCAACCTAGGGTTTCAAGACAAGTGTCAATTCCTCCATTGAAAATAAGCAATTTGGCTTTGAGATATGATAGTTTTCATCCATGGATTTCTTCCATTCGTGGAATTCCCAAATTATCCTATTTTCAAAGTTAGAAATCCCCAATTGAGTTAAGGTTTTCTTCAATTGTCATGGGTTATCTTGATTATTGATTTAAAAGATTAAATTTTGATCGCTTATGCATGAGTTGATGAAATACTATGGTTTTATGATTATTCCCCCATGAACCCATGAAATTCCCATGTTTTTCCAAGTTATACTCATAGGATGTGAGATTTTGATTATGAAGGAATAGTTTTACGAAATTAAGCATGTATTGGTAGAATTACATGAATATATGATGAAATTTACATCTAGCCCATGTTTTCTAAATGTTGATGATTGAAAGTGGGTTTTGAGCCTTGAAAAGTAAATTATGGAATTATGCATGTTCTTATGAAATCTATGCAAATATTTTAAGAATGCTTTGAGAGTAAATTATCAATGATGATGTTGTTGTTGTGTTGTTGAAAGTATTTCTCATAAACACATAAAAGTATGATTGTGAAAGGTTTTCTCACAAAGTATGGATTCTAAGGTTGAATGGTCTTCTCACCCAAATGAATCAAAGATAAAGATATATCCTAATGAAACCTAGCTTGGATTGGTTATTGAATGATACCTTTCCATGGATGACTTATGACTTAGTTTGGATTGTCAAGATGACGTGCCCTTCTCGGTGTGGGAGACACTGGAGGATCATGTTAGAGCTCACATGGTATCTGTGTCGATTAAGGCTATTTTCCACAATAATAATGAACTAAGGTTACTTCAAGAAGTATCTCACATATTTTCAAAGATTTTTAATGATGTTATATTTCATTGACCATGTTTTATGACTTATGTTTTCTAACCTTTTTATATCATGTTTTAGCTTAGTCAGTTGCATATCATGAAATGTCCTATTTAAGAATGATTTAAATGTTTTATGCATAGCTATCATACTTGGTACATTGTTTTGTACAAACGCATACTCTTGCCTATATTTCCCCAAATGTAGGGTTTGACAGTGAGGGTTCTTAGTTTCGTGGCTAGTGGTTTATTGCGAGACTCCCGAGCTTTGGTGAGTCCTCATGTTTTGAGGATGGACTTTCATTGTTCTTAGTTTCTTTCTTATTTTTAGTTTTGGATATTATGTATGGGCTAGGCCCAATTTCATTCTATTGTATTAGATGGCTATTGAGACGAAGTGTTTAGACTTCCGCTTACTTTTATAAAACTTTTGGACTTCAAATGTTGTCTTTACCTCTTTTGTTCTATCTCTTATGTAATGAATGCTAAGAATCGTGTATGGGATCTCTCGGTTTCTGTACACCATGTTAAATCTAGGGTGTACCCTTGGGTGGTCACACATTCGAAATTGGGAGCATGATTTTCAGTTTAACTAACCTAGAAAGTATAATTCATGAACTAAGAGAATTTACACAAACTAGGGTTCCGAGTTTTATTCAAGGAATTAAGCAACATTTCCAAGAAAACATGTTATTTCGACTATGAATACTATAGCAGCTGAAATCACCACAATTCCCAATATTTTACAAACCCTATGTCTAAATAAGTTGTGTGGAATCAAGAAACTGACTGAATTCTAGGGACCTAGTGGATTAAAGGAATCCACTAGAGAAATCTCATATACCTGGTGACGAAATCTATGGAGAAATCCATTAGATTTACTAGTTGAACTTGAAGAAACCTATGCTTGTTCTTGGGAAAACTATCACCTCTTTTCTCGTCTTTTCGATATAAGTTAGGTGATTTTAGGAGAATGAGGGTTTTAGGTAGTTTCTGACTAGTTTGCTAAGCTTAGACTGAGTAAAAACCATGTAGTTTAAGCCACGTAATTCATTTTGTATGGAAAAATATGGCAATTTGAAGTTGACCCTAAAATCTATGTCTGACAAGTCTCCTTCATGAGCAACTTTATGTTCCGTGTGAAGCTTCACAGACCATTTAGACATTTGTGGTGCTTAACTAGTGACTTTGGGGTTGAAACTTCACATAAAGGCAGATGAATTGAATTCAAGACAGGCTTCATTGGGCATCATGATCACCATGAGCCGTCAAATAGGTCGTGAAGATGCTCTTCCAGATAGGACTTTACTAAAACAAGCATACCCCATTGTTCCGGGCTCGGAATTAGGGAAACTTGGTGGTGTTGGAAACAAGACTCAAAGACCTCTAACTTGATAGGTCATGTGTCACCTAAATCATTTTGCGCTGAAAGATATATTCGTTTGAAGTTGACCCAAACCGTAAAGTCTGTCAAGCCACTTCACGGCTTGTTTGAAGCACCACAGACAGTCTAGTGGTCCGTGGTACTTTACAGTAGCCATGGTGGTTCTATGTCCCCCTCACGGGCCACTTCATGGCCCATCTGGAGCTTTACAGACCGTTTAGTGGTCTGTGGTCTTTCACCTTTTACTGGGTGCACAACCACGAGCAGGGTGATGTGTCATGGTCCTCGTCAAAGCACATGGATCCCTCCGTTGTTTTCCCTTCTCTCTTGTTCAGTCTTACTTCTGATTTTTCAGGTGTTAAATCCATGGTTCTAAGGTTGAGGAAGACCGTCAAGAGTTCATTGATGAAGTGTATAGGGTGTTTATAATCATGGGAGTGACCCGGGTGGAAAAGGAAGAATTAGGTGCTTACCAACATAAGGGTGTTACTCAAGTTTGGTTCAACAAATTGAAGGAAGAGAGGGCAGTTGATGTGGCTCCTCTCGATTAGAAGAAGTTTAAGGTTACTTTTCTTGATAGGTTATTTCCCCTTGAGATGAGGGAGGCAAAGGTACTTGAGTTCTTGTCAAGGAAGCATGAGTGTGAATGAATATGCTTTTAAGTTCACAGAATTGTCTAGATATGCTCCTACTACAATTGTCAATCCAAGGTCAAGAATGTGTAAGTTTATTTTGGGTGTGTCAAAAATGGTAGTTAAGGAATGTCGTACTTCCATGCTTATCAATGAGATGGAAATTTCTCATCTCATGGTTTATGATCAACAAATTAAAAAGGATAAACTTATGGAAAGGTATAAGGAGGCAAAGAGGGCGAAAACCAGTAATGGTAACTTCTCACATTCGAGGTTCGATGGACATAGTTATTGTAAGTTTTGACTAAGGTTTTCTGGTCAAGGTTCCTCCAATGGTCCTCCTAAGTTCAACAAAGATAGGGTGTCTAACCCTAAACCTCAAGAAGTAAATGATAGTGTATCTTTATTTCCTACTTATGCTAAGTGTGGAAGGAAGCATGAAGGGAAATGCTTAGCTGACAAGGATGGTTGTTGCGGTTGTGGTAAGAGTGGTCACAAAATAAGGGATTGTCCAATGCTTATGGCTAAGTGGAGAGAGAAGGTAAGCAAGATCTACCTATTGGTTCGGGTTCAAGTGCTCCAATGCAAAACCAATTATATGCACTTCTGACTCGTCATGAGAAAAAAGGTTCTCCCTATGTGGTTACCGGTATGTTAAAAGTCTTCCAATTTTATGTTTATGATTTACTTATGTAACACCTTGGATTGAAGAAGACAGAAAAATTTATGTTTTTAAAAATATGGTGCCAGTTCCTATAGTGCCATCTACAACCCTTGGAATGACCCACAGACCAAAGGTCGGGTCTGTGGATTGGCTAGTCAGTTTTTCCAAAATGTCAAGTTCCGTTACTTTTTCAATGGTTCACTAAGACGGACCATCGTTTAATGCACGAGCTGTGAATATGTTTCGTAGATGAGTCCCAGACTTAGAGAAATTTTAAGGATGAAAGTTGAGGACTACGATTGGGACCCACGGAATTGGACCATGGCCCGTGGGTAGGTGACATCGTTCGGGTCCATATTTTTTAGTCTCTGACACCAAATGACAGACAAGCATGTCGGCCCATTAGTGGAACCAAGGACCGTAGGTTTTCATTGTTGATGGTGGCGTTAATTATTTTCTTAAGGGGCTTTTGGGCTTTTTCCTCATTATTCTGGCCTAATACTTTATCGTTTTACCCTTTACCAAAACCCCTATATAAGCCTTTTAACCCTTATATATTCCTTAATTGAAATCATTTTCTCAAATTTACAAAGAAAAACACGTCTTCCTCTCAAAATATTTCTCTCTCTAGAAATTTTGAAGAAGAAGGGATTAACCTAGGGTTTGAAGTCAAGTCTCCATTCCCCAATTGAAGTTAAGCTTTTGGCATTGAGGTTTGATAGTTTTCATCCATGGAGCCCTTTCCTCCATGGAGTTCCAAAATTCTCTAATTTACAAAGTTAGAATTCCTTGATTGAGTTAGGGTTTTCTTCCATGTCATGGGTTCCTTAAAATATCAATTTATTTGATCGTTTTATGATCTATCAAGCATGAATTGAGATAATTACCATACTATATGATGAATTCCCATGAACCCATGTCTAAGGATGCTTTGAGAGTGTTGATGAGTCCACGATTTGGACTCATTTAGGGCTTTACTTTAATAGATTTAGTGTCCTAAAATTCATATTTTTGCCAATAACTTATGTAAATCCTTGAATTTTAGTTATTTGGATTGAGGAACAAAGCATGGAAACTAATGAGCAAAAAGGAACAATGTAGCTGAAAGGACGAAGAAAATAAGGCCTGAGGATCGCCTAATCTATTGGGCAACTCGCCAAGTGGCTGATGTCTCCCCTAATGTTCCAGTGTGCCAAGACCTAAAGGAGAAAATCAAGTAGGTGTTCGAAAAGAGCATTTGGCGAGTCGCCGAACAGTTCCACGATGCAGTGTCAAATCGTCAAAAGTTACAAAGCTTAAAGATGTTGAAGGCCAAATCAAGAAGGCAATCTTCGCATCATATTTTTGACAACTATAAATACATTTTAAAATTCTTAGTTTAGGATGCAGTTTAGAATTTAACATTCAGTTTTCAAGTTGAGAGCTTAGAACTGAGCTTAGAGACAATATTTCCTTAGCTTTGAAGATTTCCATTTCTGATAAATTTGAAGTGGGTGTTGAAGATTCTTCATCTTAGACCTCTGTAAAGACAATATTAATCATACCTAGTTGATGGAAACACAACTTGGTAACGATTTTTACCTTTTTATGATGTCTAGCGAAAACGCCAATTCTTGGGGTGTGATTATGGGTTGATTTAGATGCTGGTTATTGTTAATTTATAGTGTAAATGTTGTTTAAAAGTTATTTCCTTCAATAATCGTGGTTGAGTTTAATGGGTTGTAGTTGCAAATACAATCTTAACTTCATGATTTTGGATCACTCGAGAGAGAGGTTTTAAAACCAACATTTCTGAATTGATGGTATGAGGGTACTGGGTTGCCACAGTTTTAGCTTGAGAGAGTGAACCCTACACCCTTTTCCACACATTCAGCTCGAGAGAGTGAATGGACAAAAGTGAAGGTTGTTCTTAATTGTTGCTTACTGGTGTTCGAGAGAAACCTATTTGAATCGGGGTAAATTGTTTGAGAGAATATTTACCCCCATTAAAGTCTAGCTTATCCACTGATTTACAACTCTTCAATATTAATTGCAATTACCCAGTTGTCTACCTTAGCCCATAATCCAATCACATCCCAAGAACCCATCTTTATCCTTGTTGTTTTCGTATTATTTGTTATTTTAATTGATAATTGAAACCAAATCCCCTTAATATTAGACACTTGTATCATCCCTAATTTGAACAATTCTTTTATTCGTAAATGTTTTTTTCTATGATTGACTTGAGCATGTTCATGCTTTTGTATTGATTCTAATTTATGAACCACTCCATTGGGACTCGACCCCAACTCACGTAGTTGGGTTATATTAGTATTGTATGAAGTGTCCTGATACGTGAAATAAAAAATGGCACCGCTGTCGGGGAGTGGTGTTATTTGACCATTTTTAGGTAAGTTGAATTTTGTTCTTGTTAGTTATAGTGATATTCACTTAATCTTAGTTTTGTTTTGCTTGTTTGTGTATTGCTGTTTTGAGCACAGACTTGGAGCATATTTGGTAGCAACAGTAACCAAATGGATCAACCTCTTTTGATATTGATGATGTTTAGGGACAACATCCTAAATTTCAAGCAATTGGACGGTGAGTCCATGTATGAGTTGTGTCAAAAGTTTAAAATCCTATTGCAGCAATGCCCAACTCATGAGATTCCGGATAAACTTCTTCTGGAATGTTTGTATCGGGGTCTTAGCCTCGAAAATAGAATAATGGTTGACCAACTCTCTTTGGGCTGGTTGATACTACATTCCTATGAAACCGTAACCAAACTCCTTGATTGTGTGGCCAACACCAACAAGGAGACTGAGAAGGACCAGCACTTGGCCACATTGTTAGGTCAGCTGGATGCCTTGGCCGAAAAGGTCATGGACTTGGAGGTACTGTCCAAGAAGACGGACAGATACATCCCCCCTCACCAGCGTTGAAAGATGAAGAAGCAAAAGGGCAGGAAAATTCAAGAGGTCTTCTTACTCTTTCTACACAAAGTCGAAGGACTCGACAGAGTGTTGGAGGAGATGAGAGAAAATATCTTCATGCTGAACGAAATGACAACCACATTCCATGCTCATTTAGTTACTAGGGTCCCAAATGGACCAACTATTGAATGACCTCTACCTAGAACCAAAAGGGGGGTTTCCTTACGAAAATATGGAAAACCTCACTAATGGAACTTATGTGGGGACATGCGTCGTACCACGACGTTAATTAAGGCGCGCCTTGGGAGGCAACCCAAGTGTTTATCGCTTTATTTTTGTTTTTAAGAAATAATGGTGTGTTGTTTGTGTGGGTTGAAAAATGCAGGTTGGCGAGATAAAGATCAAAACGGCGTATTGCCGAAGAGGTGGGCGACCCAGACCAAGACCATCGTTGGACTTAAGACAATTTTACATTGGAGTCAATTAAACTCGACAAGCCCAGGAAATTATTGGTGCATCACCGACCAGGTCGATGATCCCGACATAGTCTACCATTTGGACCCCCATATTAACTGGAGATCTTGTAAAACTCAGTGAGGTAAGTGACCACTTGGCGAGTCGCCGAGTGGATCGGTGAGCACGACTAATGTCACCGAATGGGCGAGAACTGGACGGTTTTTATAAGGCCAAAGGTTTAAACTTTCAAACTCTTTCACTTTCCCTCAGTTTCAAACTTATCAAACTTAGACCCGCACTTTAGTTTCTATATTTTTGCATTTTTAGAGTATTTTAGTCATTGACTTGTGCTCGGATTGGGATTACATTGCTTCCTAGCATTTCAATCTTACCTTAATCGGCATTAAAGGTTGGTTTTAAAAACCCCTAGTTTACTTTTGCCATTTTGTACTCTTACGCAAGCAATTTTATCTTGTTGAAGTGTGCTAGGTCTCTCTAATAAGATTAGAATTTTTGATTGCATGTTCTAATTCGATATTCATGCATGTAATGCTTATGTTGTTGATTCCTGTAATTTTGTGCCTTAAAATGAATTAAATCTTGTGGGGTTGTGCTTTCATGTCATTGGATTTAGTCGGGTGAAGTCTAAGTAACCCATGTTTGAGCCAAGTGACATAATTTGCCCAATGATAGAGCGGGTGATGCCATTCTTAAGGCCAAAAGTCGTCAAATGGCAAAATTTTGTAAAACCACGAGAAGTCTGAGTATCTCGGGGTAATGGGTGTAATGGGTCTTGTTTTAATTTGAGTTGTGTATGCTTTGATTTTCTTTTTGGGGGTTGCGGGGTTGAATTCGAGAAGTTGGGTTGAAAGTAAGCGCGTTAGGTCATTTCGCGAGCTTGGTCGAGTTCACCGAAACATTCGACGGTTCGCCAAAATTTCCCATCTCGCCTTTAATTTCATGCTACACTTGTTGTTTGGCTATGTAACTTTCGGCGACAAGCTTGAGGTCGTCGAAGGCACTCAGTGACTCACCGAAAGTCTTCTTGATCGCCCTTTGTCTGCACCCATATAGCTTAAAATGCAATGTAACTTTCAGCGAGCTAGTCCTTGCTCGCGGAAGGATGTAGGCGATTCGGCGAAAGGCCTTCCCATCGCCGACTTGTCAAATTTTTCTGAGAATTTTGAGCCAATCATTTCGGCGAGCCCAATCTAGTGCGCCAGATGAATTCGGCGAGTCACCGATTTGTTCAATGAGACTATCTGCAAACTTTTTTTTGATGTACTTTTCATTGAAATATTTCTAACTTTTTCCTGATGTTTTGTAGATATGGTCATGATTAACATTGACATGCCACCCCGAAAAAAAGTACGGGATATCACAATAAATGAAGAGGGATCAAATCCTCCAAAAAGAGGAAGGCAAGAGCCTCCAATTGAAGGGCAGAGCAGGGGCAAGAGGCCTATATTTGATAAGGTGACTACTGGTTCCCAAGCTTCTTTATCTGAGCCTAAGGACGACCAGCCTTTGTTGTCCCGGAGGAATGAGATCCGGGTTAAATCTCACCCTGACTCAGCAGGAGTCCCTCCAGCTCCTACACCAGCAGATTTAGTGCCAGCTCCAGTACCTCCTGTGGCTTCTTTGCCACCAGTCAGCCCTACTCCTAGGAGTCTGAACAGATTGAAAGGTGATGGTTTGCGAACCATCGTTAAGGAGAAGTTGTTCTCGACAGAAGGCCCGGAGGGCAAGTACTCAAATATGAGGGGCACCCTCCATTTCCACAGATTTGAGAAGTTTATCAAGCCCCGAGGCCCCTATATTCCTTCATGGATCTAGGAATTCTATACAACTTATGGTGACCTAGTTCCAAAATGCAAGAAGAAGGCCAACGAGTTCAGACCGGTTAAGTCGGTTGAGGCTCAGGGTAAGGAAGTTGAAGGCAATAGTGAGTAAATGAACATCGTAATTGACAGGGGATATGACTTTGACTACCCTAACCTGACTACTGCCATATCTTCATTCGATGAGCTTAAGGGCTGGCTGGCCCCACTCATTTCAGACATCACCCCGAGGTGGATAGAGGCAGGTATCCTGATTGAGAAGAGGGACTTGAGTGTAGCTGCACGTTATTAGTTTGGATTCATCAGCAGCACTATTATGCCTTCCCAGAATGAGTCTGTTCTCGTCACCCTAAGGCGGCTTGCCTTGGGTCAATTATTTCTAGGAAGAGCATCGACTTGGGTCTTATCATTGAGCAAGAATTGGCCATTAGGGACAAACAGAGGGATACTTCTCTACCATTTCCGGTACTCATCACGGAGTTATGCCGGCATGCTGGAGTCCCCAAGGATCCAACTAGAGATACTGAGGTCACCCCTTATTTCTCCACTGACATCTGGCATATTGAGGCTGAGTACACTCATGAGGAGGCTGATAGGAGGAGGGCAGCTCCGGTGGATACATCCTTGGAGGTATCTATGATTTGATTCCTATAGAGGTACCTTTACCGACTCCATCCTCTGGGGCTTCAGGTTCTTCTGCCCCTTGTACTTCTTCACAAATTCTGGGTACCTCCACCTTGTCTTAGCCATCCAAGATTACTCATGCGATGATCCTGATGATGGGGAATCTATCCTATTCAGTTGACGTGAGGGCGACCATACTGGAGAGATATGTTCCCTGGATGATTGAGGCTGCTATTTTGGCTGCACTGACCCCCATTCAGACTTCTATGAACACTATCATCACAAAATTGAGGCTCGTGAGGGAAGGCAGGAGGAGACCTCTGAGGTTACGACTTTGAAAGCCGAAGTTGCTGATATGAGGAATGATGTAGACTATCTAAAGTCTATAGACTTCACTTCATTACTAGAGGCTGCAAAAAATTTGGACGATCCTGAGATTCCTCCGGTTACTACCGGACATGTGCATCGAGGTGAGGCAGCAGTTGATGAGTCGAATGCTGAGACCGATGGGGAGCAGATAGAGGTACAAGATAAGAGCATATATGGAGACTTGCTGGATCTTGAGGAGACCATTGTGCAGTCAGTGATCCAGACATCTCTAACAAAGGCATCCATACGTGGATCCAGTGGAGCTGGTCCTTCTGAGGTGACTTCGGGTACTGAGGCTCGAGACCAGAGCACTACTCTAGGCACTAATGCCCAAGTCCAGACTGATTCACTGGGCACTGATGCCCAGACAGATGGAGCAACTGAGTAGACAAGATCCTTTCGTTACCTCCCTTTCTGTTTTACTTTTATTTTGACTTTTGGATATGTTGGTTTTGTTTGCATTTGAGGACAAATGACTTTATTTGTGATGGGGTGAGGCCCACCTTTTCTGTGATCCTTTGTGACTCTCTTGTTTTGTGTATCTATTTGGGTTGTGAGCTATAATTGTGTTTTGCATTATTTTCGTGGATATTTGAGCTTGTGGCTCCTTGTTTTGAAACTGTAAATGATTTTTGGACCCTTCCGAAATGTTTTGCCACCTCTTGTTTGTGATGAATGGGATTGTTCTCTTGCAAATTTGAGTATCGATTTTGATCAATACCGATGACTTGAATAGTGCTCATAATCGAATAAACATGAATGTGCGGCTACAGTGAGGCCAAATGAAGTTGCATAGACAGTATGTGAACTCTTTGCATCTCGTTGTGACTAGCCAAGTATCAAATTGAGTCTCTTGTGATGAACATTGCACACTACAAAAAGTGCTGAGTCTTGTTTGACATCGGTGTCTATACTTGTGTGATGAGCTTACCGTGAACCATGTTTGATGACACCTAGAATTTGCCCCGTTGGTCCGGTGACTATGTGAAGCAATATCTTGAGATGATCTTAGGCAACATTGAAGAGTGTGAAATAATTTGACATTATACCACTTTTTGTGGCCTACCTTGTGAGTGTGTGAACCCCACTTGAGCACTCTTTGAGCCTTAACAACTTGTTGGAAAAATCTTGATGACATTGTGACCTTTCTTGATTCATTACCCATAATCCTCATGATTTGTGGTTTATTTGAATAGCCAACTTAGGAAAAAATCCTATGTTGGAGGTGTGGTGAAAAGAGAAGGTAAATGAAGAAGTGCAAGAAACTCCCCTTTTACCCATGGTTTTGTGAAAAATGGAACCCCTCCATACAAAAAAAGAGAGAAAAAGAAGAAAAGCATGAAAAAGAAAAAGAATGAAAAAGTTATGAAATAAAGTTGTGAAAATACAAAGAAAATGGGGTTTCCAACAGTCCATGGAATGTGAATAATCGGATGACTTGTGAGCACAAATGAAAATGATGAAGTCAAGGAAAGGAAGTGTTGTTCACATCATGAGAACTATAGCCATTGAGACTAAATGACCATACATTTGCACTCAGCCCCATTACAAGCCTTGAAAAGACCTTTTTTAATTTTGAGTGAGCTGAAGCAAGTGTTGATTGGAAAATACGAGTAAATATATGGGTGAAATCATACATTGTGTTCATCTTTGTTAGTGTGAGCGTTGCATTTGATTCCGAAGCTTCAAATTGTGAACTGTTGTGTGTAAATATGGAATCATTTTTTGTGTGAGGGCATTTGAGTACCTTTGTTGAGCTTGAACTTGCATTTAAAGCAAGTATTGTGAGCTTGAGATTCTTTGAAAATGGTGTGTCACAACTTGAATCTTTGAGTGCACAATTGATCTTTGCATGAGTATGTTGAGTCTTGTTGTGTGCATTCATGATTGAGTCTTGTGTAACACTATTTGAGACATCCCTTTTAAACTACTGAACTTGAGTTTTACTTGAGGACACGAAAAATTTTAAGTTGGGAGTGTTGATGAGTCCACAGTTTGGACTCATTTAGGGCTTTATTTTAATAGGTATAGTGTCTTCAAATGCATATTTTATGCCAATAACTGAGGTAAATCCTTGAATTTCAGGTATATTGATTGAGGAACAAAGCATGGATAATAATGAGCAAAAAGGAATAATGCAGCTGAAAGGACGAAGAAAAGAAGGCCTGAAGATCGCCTAATCCATTGGGCCAATCGCCGAATGGCTGATGTCTCAACTAATGTTCCAGTGTGCCAAGCCCTGCAGGAGAAAATCAAGTAGGCGATCGAAAAGAGTAGTCGGTGAGTTGCCGAACTGTTCCATGATGCAGTGTCATATCGTCCAAAGTTACAGAGCTTGAAGATGCTTAAAGCATAAACAAAAAAGGCGATGGAATTGACCAAAGGACGGATCGCTGAGTGGATCGGCAATCACGACATACTGTGCCGAATAGTCCTTCGCAACACATTTTTGACATCTATAAATATGTTTTTAAATTCTTAGTTTAGGATGCAGTTTAGAATTTAACATTCAATTTTCAAGTTGAGAGCTTAGAATTGAGTTTAGAGACAATATTTCCTTATCTTTGAAGATTTGAAGATTTCCATTTCTGAGAAATTGGAAGTGGGTGTTGAAGATTCTTCATCTTAGACCTCCGTAAAGACAATATCAATCGTACCCAGTTGATGGAAACACACCTTGGTAACAATTTTTATCCTTTTATTATGTCTAGTTAAAACCCAACTCTTGGGGTGTGATTATATGATTATGGCTTACTTGATACAGAGGTTTCAAAACCAACATTTCTGAATCGATGGTCTGTGCGTATTGGGTTGTCATGGGTTTTGCTCGAGAGAGTGAACCCTAAACCCTTTTCCACACATTTAGCTCAAGAGAGTGAATGGACTAAAGTGAAGGTTGTTCTTAATTTTTGCTTATTAGTGTTCGAGAGAAACCAATTGATTCGGGGTAAATTGTTCAAGAGAATGTTTACCCCATTAAAGTCTAGCTTATTCACTGATTTACAACTATTCACTATTAAATGCAATTACCTGGTTTTCTACCTTAGCCCATTATCCAATCACATCCTAAGAACCCGTCTTTATCCTTGTTATTTTCATATTATTTGATGTTTGAATTGATAATTGAAACCAAATTAACCTCTTCACTTCATTCTTCTAAATTCACAAAACAAAACCAAATCTCCTCTCCAAATATATTTCTCTCTCTAGAAACTTGAAGAACAAGATTCAACCTAGGGTTTCAAGTCAACCTCTCAATTCCTCCATTGAAGGTATGATAGTTTTTATCCATGGAATCCTTTCATCCATGGAGTTCCCAAATTCCACTATTTTAAAAGGTAGAATTTCCTGATTGAGTTAGGGTTTTCGTCAATTATCATGGGTTCTTTTCATTATTGGTTGAAATTATTGAATTATGATGTTTTATGCATGAATTGATGAAATATGATGATTTTATGATGATTTACCCATGAACCCATGTAATGCCCTATGCTTTCAAGTTATGAATCATATGATGTGGGATTTTGATCTTCAAGGATGAGTTTATGAAATTAAACATGTATTCCAAGATTAAAATGTATTTATGATGAAATCCATATCTAACCCATATTTTCTAAGTATTGATTACTGAAAATGAGTCTTGAACCTCAAGAGCTAAATTATGGACTTATGCATTTTCTTATGAAATCTATGCAAATGTTTAAAGATGCTTTGAGAGTAAAGTATCAATGATGTTGTTGTTGTTGTGTTGTTGAAAGGACATTCTCATAAACACACCTAAGCATGATATGAAAGGTTTTCTCACATAGAAAGGTTTCTTAGGTTGAAAGGCTTTCTCACCTAAATGAAACAAAGAGTAAGAGTTATACTAATGAACTAGTTTGGTTGGGTTGTCCAAGGGCACCTTTCCATGATTAAAGAAGTCAAGTAAGAAATAACAATTCTATGGGATTTATGCTTAGCACCGAGTGGATATTGATGATGGGATGGAAGCTCCCTCGTAGTAGAGGTCGGGTTTCTAAAAGAAATCTCATGAGATGGAAGCTCCCCCTTTAGTAGAGGCCAAGTTTCTAATAGAAATCTCCTTATCATTTAAATATGTGTCTCCATAGGTTGATTAGCTAGTTGATCCTTTTCGGTGTGGGAGACACCGGGGGATCATGTTATAGCTTACATGGTCTCTATGTCGGTGAAGGCTAATTTCTTACAAGTAATAATGAACTAAGGTTACTTCAATAAGTTTTGCACATGAGTTCAAAGGTTTTTAAGATGAAGTTAGGTTTCTTTGACCATGATTTTATGACTTATGTTTTATAACTCTTTTATATCATGTTTAGCTTGGTGAATTTAATCATGCTATGATATTCAGGAATTAATAGATTTAGCTATGCATAATCATAAATAGAAATACCTGTTTTTCTATGAGATTTGGTATATTTTGCTCCATAGCATAGATTAAAACTTGATATTTATTTATTTGAGAATATTACAAAGAGGCTTGCTTTCTATCGAGAAAGTCTTGCCTTAGATGTGCCTAATGGCTCTCTATTTATATAAGTAGAGATGCTTCTACTTACTCTACATCTGTCCTATACTATTTCTAATTTACAACTACAAGAGCAATATGAAGGAATTTTATTTCACCAGAGATAATGACAAACTATTGCAAAACTATTGGACACAGATACCCAGATCATCAATGCTCGAAGTGCTATGGAGAAGATAATGTAATTTCAGTTGTCCAGCTAGAATAAAGAGCCACCCGACAAGATAAAAAGCAAGATTGACAAGATGAAAAGAGAAGATAAAAGGCAAAATTAAAGTTGTTCGTCATATTGTAAAAGTAGGTTAGTAGAGTAGGAATAATTAAAGTATGTAAATTAGTGAATAGACTTGTGTAAAGTAGTATGCATTATTAAAGTAGTAGGACAGATGTAATTAAAGTATGTAAATTAGTGGATAGACATGTGTAAAGTAGTATGCATTATTAAAGTAGTAGGACAAATGTAAATTAGAAATAGTATAGGACAGATTTAAAGTAAGTAGAAGCATCTCTACTTGTATAAATAGAGAGCCATTAGGCACATCTAAGGCAGGACTTTCAAACATGGTATGAAATAGACGAAATAAGTGAAATAGATATAGACCTAGAACGAATTAATATTTGCGATCTATAATTAGAATACTCAGACTAATGATAAACTATGAATACTTCCAATATTGGCAAGAAACTACTGAAGAAATAACTTTACTAAGAGATCTAATAAAAAAAATATAGAAATATATCAAAGAACCCAAGATATACAATACATAGAATACATACTAGAAAATATAAGAGAAATAATTAGACTAATACTCTTAAGGAAAGAAAATTATGATAAAACTTTTAATTCCTAAAAACATACTCATAAACCCCTCCCCCCCCCCCCCCCCC
>NC_064284.1:48379455-48406955 GCF_019186545.1 Solanum stenotomum
GGGGGGGGGGGGGGGGTTATGAGTATGTTATTAGGCATTAAAACCTTTATCATAATATTCTTTCCTTAAGGGTATTAGTCTAATTATTTCTCTTATATTTTCTAGTATGTATTCTATGTTCTGTATATCTTGGGTTCTTTGATATATTTCTATATTTTCTTTTATTAGATATCCTAGTAAAGTTATTTCTTCATTAGTTTTTTGCCAATATTGGAAGTATTCGTAATTTATCATTAGTCTGAGTATTTTAATTCTAAATCGCAAATATTAATTCGTTCTAGGTCTATATCTATTTTATTTATTTCATCTATATCATACCATGTTTGAGTTGCTAGTTCTATTTCTTCTAAGTCAAATATTTTTTTCCCATATCATTCTTCTTAATTCAATTATTTTTATATTTTTTAGAATATATAAAATCAGTGTTTGATAAGCTTATATCATTTCATCATGTAGAGAAGTAGTCATATTAATGATTTGTTGTTTAATCAATAATTCCCGTATATCCTATGCATAATAAATATTATTCATATTAGATTACTATAAACTAGATTATTCTCAACCATGTCCTCCTGTCACTATTAACATCGTACTTTCAAAGGTACCCCCTTCCTAACAGCGCCTCAACTCTGTTTATTCCCATCAAGGCTTCCTTGCCTATGGTTTCAACTTTAGGATGACATAGTCTGGAAGTTTTTCCTTTTTTCCTCATGTTAACAAACTAGAAAACATGCTTCAAATAATTCTAGTATATAATAACTAGTATGAACTTATTTAATCATGCTATGATATTCAGGAATTAATAGATTTAGCTATGCATAATTATAAATAGGTATACCTATTTTTCTATGAGATCTAGTATATTTTGCTCCATAGCTTAGAATAAAACTTGATATTTATTTATTTGAGAGTGTTACAGAAAGGCTTGCTTTCCGTCGAGAAAATCTTGCCTTAGATATGCCTAATGGCTCTCTATTTATATAAGTAGAGATGCTTCTACTTACTCTACATCTGTCATATACTATTTCTAATTTAAATCTGTCTTACTACTTTAATAATGCATACTACTTTACACATGTCTATCCACTAATTTACATACTTTAATTATATTTGTCCTACTACTTTAATAATGCATACAACTTTACACATGTCTAATTACTAATTTACATACTTTAATTATTCCTACTCTACTAATCTACTTTTACCATAAGACGAACAACTTTAATTTTGCTTTTTATCTTCTCTTTTCATCTTGTCAATCTTGCTTTTCATCTTGTCTGGTGGCTCTTTATTCTAGCTGGACAGCTGGAATTACATTATCTTTTCCATAGTACTTCGAGCATTGATGATCTGGGTATCTGTGTCCAATAGTTTTGCAATAGTTTTTCAGTATCTCTGGTGAAATAAAATTCCTTCGTATTACTCTTATAGTTGGTTGTTGTTCTGGTTTTAATAAGCTTAATATCCATTGTCGTATTTCTTCCATATCTGCTTCTCTGATTTCTCTGGAATTTGAATATATCATAGTTTGTTCTCTTGTATAGTAACTCCATACTGAATTTCCATTTAAATAATTGATTGTTAACTCGTTCAAAATTGTAGCTATTCCAATAATCCACTTTCTTGCATAAAATTTCGGTATCTCTATCTTTTGTATCTCGTCTTGTTGTTCTATTCTTTCTGGTATTATCATTTCTTTGGTTAATCCGATTTTTATGACTTGGATGATAGGTTTAATTTCATCATACAATATTTCTGTTGGTGCTGAATATAACTTTATATAAAAAAGTGTTCCTTTAGTTATCCTTTTGTAGTGCATAAATGTTTTATGTAACTCTGGTATCGTAGATATTTCGTCTCCTGTTTGGGTATATACGGTACTTAACATTCCATAGTTGTAGCAAGTTCCTACTAGATTTGTACTCGTTCCTGGTTGTGCAATCAGCTTATTATATCCCTGTAGGTTTTGTGTAATGTAATCTTCGTGGGGTTTTTTTGTATTATTGGATCTTGGATTTTGTTTTAGAAAGGTCTGTATTTTCTGGATGTTCTCTATGTAGGCTTTCGTTATGTGGTTATAAGTCTTTTAGTTTTGTCCTAGGCTTTATTTATATATGTTTAGCTGAGGTGGTATGAATAATGGATCTTTTTGGTTCTTTGGCATAAATGGTTTTTCAAATTTTTTATTCATATTAGTGTTAACATATCTAGTTTTATTTTCTTCTTTTGTTGCAGATGTGATTCATGTACCTGCATGTAACAAATCATTATGGGTTTTTAGGTGTTTCCCAACGTCACCTTGTAGCTCTGGAATTTTTAAGTCTTCTGATCGACTTAGCTGCGCATTTTTATAGTCATGCTGCTGACTTTTTATTTGTTGTAGCTCTTTGTCAATATTTTCTACTTTTGTGCAAAGTAGAGTCATAGCTTTAAGTATTTCTTCTATAGTATTTTCTTTTTCAGTCTATGTAGCTTTTTCTTGAGATGGAATATACAATAACATTCTTGTTAGTACATATCACTTCTATTATAAATGTAAAATTTAATATATTTAATACTAGTCTTCGTATCTCTTTGGTCGTTACTGAATCTTGTACCTTTCTGGTTATCCACCATTTTACCTGCATATTATTTGTTCTTACAATAAATTTGTTATATACAATGTATGGTTAAAACACTAATAAACATTTATATATTGAATATAATTTTTTTCTATTTATTTCACATTTTATTTCGGGGTTTGTAAATGTTCCTGAATAATATCTGCAATGATGTTCCACCTTTTCCTTATTATATCTATATTTTAATAGTCCTCTGTAGCTTATTTCACTTGCATCTGATTCTACTATATATGTAAATTAATTATTTTCATCTGGAAAACGTAGTTTGGATAAATTTTTACATAATAATTTTATTTTCCATATTTGCCCTTTGTCTTTCTTGTCAAAATGATATTCTACATCTTTCTTCAATTTTTTATGCAAAGGTTTTAAGTGTTCTGCTAAATTAGGTATATATTCTCTCACCTGATTTACTAATCCTAGAAACGATTGTACTTTCTTTTTTGTATCTATTTGTTCTTCAGAATTTATTATCTTTTGTACTATGTGTGTTTGCATTTTTATACAATTTTTATCTATTTGTATTCCTAGAAATTCTATTTGTGTTTTCATTATTTCTGCCTTTTTCTTAGTTAGACTTATTCCTGAGTATGTTATAATATGTTTAAATTTTTCTAGCAATTTTATATGTTCATCTTGAGTTCTTGAATATAATAATATATCATCTATGTACATTATGCAATTTTCTAGTTGGTTAAAGTAATTATCCATAAAATGTTGGTATCTTTGTGGTGCATTTTTTATCCAAAAGGTAATACATTCCATTCATAAAATTCTTGTGGTACCGTAAAAGCTGTTAACTTTTTAGATTCTTCTTCTAATTTTAGATGGTAAAATCCTGACATACAATCAAACTTGCTGAAATAATTGTATCCCTGAATTTGTCTTATTTTTAATACTTTATTTGGTATTGGGTAATTATATGTTTTTGTTTTTGCATTTAGATTTCTATAGTCAATAACCATCTTACTTTTTTCTCTTTTTTGTTCACTATGCTTATTTACTATAAATGCTGGACTTGTATGTTTACTATTACTTTCTTGTATATAATTATTTTCTAGTAACTCTTTTATGGGCATTTTGAATTCTGCTAAATCATTAAAATTATATTTTAATGGTTTTCGGGTTATTATGGCATTATCATCAATCAATTCGATTTTTATTTTTGTTTTATGTTTTTCCCATCCTTTCAAGGGATTTTCACTATATAGTGATTCTAGTTTTTCTTGAATTAGTTTTAGTTTATCTATAGAAAATACAATTAATTCAATATTATGGTTAGTTTCTTTGATATTTTCTAGTTTTTGGGTAATCTTTTCACTTCCTTTGATCCATGGTGTGGTTTTTCTATTTTTGTTGTTTACTCTTTTTGCTCCTACCTTTGTTTACATGGTGTAGTAAACCACCAGAGTGTTTTTGTTATCGCATGGGGATATAGTTTTTCTAAGAATGACATTCCTAAAAGCATATCCTTATTTATGAATTCGTAACTGTATATGTCTTCTATAGTTAATATTGTATCCCATATTTGTAATTTTATGTTCTTTGCTTATATGTTATCATACTTCCTTCATTATTGAATCTTGTTACTACTATGGGTGTTTTTAGCTTCTCCCATTTTTCTTCTGGTTGGCAATTGTGTTTGCACATATTAGCTTTTGCTCCTGTATCTAACATAGGGGTATAATATCTATTGTAGTAATTTTATATTATTATTTTTGCAAGTATGTATATATTCATTTTTTTCTTTTTATTATGACTTTCTTCTTTTTATATGTTATGGTTAATTGTGTATTTTCTAAATTATATGGTTTCATTTCTTCTAACCATTTTATTCCTAATATTATGTTATCTCCTTGATAAATTTTGAATTTTATTAATATTACTATTCCTCCAATAATTATTTCTTTTTTTGCTGTTTCCTCAGAATTTATTAACTCTTTTGGTAATTCTGGGCACGTTCGTTCTTTAGAGGTTATTTCATCTTCTGCTACTAACTCTCTTGTTATGTAATTTTCTTCTTGGCCAGTGTTTATTATTATAATATAGTTTCTTTTTATTCCATTATTCCAGTTATATAGTAACGGTATGGTTCTATATCTTTTATCATTTGATATTCTATTGATTTTCTTGAAAGTTGAGGTGTTTCATTACTGTGGTTTATTCCTTTCATTCTTTTTGATGTGCTTATTCTGTCACTTACTATTTCTAAATATTCTTCTATATCTATTCCCTTGTAACTGTAATCATTATTATCTATTATTGTAACAATTTGTTTAAAAGGATTTTCTATTTTTATTCTATTTATCTTATTTTTTGCTGTTATTTTATGTTGTGTTGTTAATACATATAAATTTTTACATCTTTCTGTAAATAACTTACTTCCTGGGGCTAACTCTATTCCTGACATTTTCTAATATAATACTAGAGATTTATCTATGTTTCTATCGGTTACTACTACTGAATAATTGACGCTTATTATAAATTAAAATTTTTGGTATTTTAGATTTCCTTTTGCTGCACATATTTTACTTTTTTCTATAGGTTCTACTATTCTGTCGTCTGCTAAATATATTTCTAATGGTGTATCTATTCCTTCTCTGTGACATGCTTTTATTAATATTTCTGTTCCTCCTAGGTGTACATATTTTATTGGGTCTTTAGATTTAATTTCTTGTATTTCTTTGTTTATTATTCTTTTATTTATTATTGGTATTTTCGCTTTTCCTTTGGTATATTTACAATCTATTATATGTTCTTTTTGGCTTACCACGTAATATTCTTCTTTTTGTCTTTTAAATAATTTTTTAATTATTGATACTTTAAATATTTTTTCTACGCTTAGGTCTAGTTCTTTTTCTTTTATTTGTTCAAATATATTAATATCAAATATTACTTTTTGTTCCGTGGATTCTTCAGTTATATGATCCTCTTGAGTTATTATTTGTACGTCTTTTTCAGTCATCTATATTATCATATAAATTATCTTTTTCTTCATTTTCGGATAATTCATATATACTATCATTACATTCTGGCTCATAATCTATATATTCTATTTGTGTACATTCTTCTTCATTATCGATTATTACTTCGGATATTTGTTTTTTCTTAGGATTTTGGGGTAATTTACAATCTTTAGCTATATGTCCTAGTTTTCCACAATTATAACAAGTACATTAAGTTTTTTTTTTCTTTGGTCTAAATGGTCTTGTGGTATATAATTTCTTATGTAGTATTTTCTTCGAGGTCTTTTGTACTTATACTGGGATTTATATTTTTTATATTTTCCTGGTTTCCTGTATTTCTTTTCATAGAAGTTATCATTACATCCAAATTGGGGTGATATCTTACTTTTACAGCATGCTAAGTTTTTTATTATGGCTTTTTCCATTTTCATTTCTTCTCTATATTTTTCACATATTTCTTAATACCATTTTTGTAAGTATCTTATTCTTGCTCCTAAAGTATCTTGCAATCCTGCTTCATTCCAATCTTTTATTATCTTTGACCTAAATGGTTCTAGTAATTTTATAAAGTATAACCTTCGTATTTCTATTCCTTCTTCCGTACTATATGTTCCTTTATAAATAATATTCTCTAAATACGCACGTATATTCTTCTATATAACACATATTACATATTGCTAATTTTAACATTAAATTTTTGTTTAGCTGTTTTTCCTTAGTTTGTTCTTCTATTTTTGTGATCGTACTACTAAATTCATTCCATATAGCTATTTCATATTAATTTAATATGTCAATTGGGGTTGTTACAATTTCACCATCTATCCTTTTATTAGTTTTTAATGTTTTTATACTTTCGTCTGTTAGATTTTGTAACCATAGTTTTACTGTTCCTATAAGTGTCCTTTTTATATATCCTGGTACTTCTGTCATTCGTATTTTATTATCTATTAATTGTTTAGATATATATCCTACCCATAATTGGATTATTTTATTTATATCTGTGACGCAGTCTAGATCTAAAAAAATATTATTTTTGCGTAGTTACTGGAGTTGGTGTCCATTTTCTATTTAATCTTTTATTCCATATACTATTATACCTATCAGATTGTTCATAATTAACCGTATAATAATTGGGATTTACTTCTCTGGGGTTTTTAACTCCTGATGTACTTGATTTTGTATCCTTAATATCTCCTATATTTATTTCTGTAGGTTTTACATCCTTATCTTCTAGATTTGCTAATATTTCTGTATATGTTTCGCTTATATCTGAACCTTGATCTGAGTGGTCTTCATTTATATGGTCTTTATTTATATCATCTATTCTTATATCTGGTTTTTCTTTTTCTTCAATCTGTAACTTTTCCTTAAACTTTTCTAATTCATTTTTTAATTTTGTTTCGAGTTCTCTATCTTTCTGTTTAGTTGCATATAGTTCTTTTAGTGTAGCTAATTCTTTTTCTAAAGCAATTATCTTATCATTTTTTGTTTCTTCTATTTGTTGTATTTCTAGTTTTTCTTGTTGTCTAATAATTTCTATCTCTTTTTTCTTGTCTGTTTCTTCATTTTCTTTAGTTATTCGTACAATGACTGTTAGACTATCTTCTAATCTTACTGTTTTTTTTTTCTATTATTAGATATAAATTTTCACCTATAGTTTTATATCTCCTTCCTAAGCTTGAAATTATTTTTTTTTTAAATTCGTCTTGGTTTTCATAGGTTTTTTCATCTATAGCAAATTCTTCTTTATTCATTATAGATTGTGCTTTAGTTTATATTCTATTTGTTGTATTTGTAGTTGTATTTCAAATATTGTTCTTCTTTGAGCTAGTAGAGATTTTTGGTATACTCCTGCGTATATGTTATATTTAATTCTTTCTTGTTTATGTTTTAACTCATACCGTTTCTCTATAATCATCCTGATTAATTCATATTTGTGTTGTTCTTTACTTTCCATACTATTCATATCCATGGTTCTGATACCAATTTGGGGGGGGGGGGGGGTTATGAGTATGTTATTAAGCATTAAAAGTTTTATCATAATATTCTTTCCTTAAGGGTATTAGTCTAATTATTTCTCTTAGATTTTCTAGTATGTATTCTATGTATTGTATCAAAATGGGTAAACGCTACTGCTCATAATGGGATAATTTGTTGTGGGTAGGTCGAATCATATATAAATTAACTTTCTCTCGAACAATTACCTTTTCTATGTTGAATTCTCTCGAACTTCAACACCAATTGAAATAGGCCCAACTCTTTACCCTCATCAAATCCATTCTCTCGAGCTTGATACAAAGGAAGGGTCACTTGTTTCACTCTATTGAGCTAAAACCAAGGAAACCCACTACTAAGGATGCTAAGATTGCCGCCTTGGTTCCACACCTCTCTCTCTCGAAAGTGTTAAACATTGAATTTCATACACGAAGTAGTGTGATGTTTGCATAATCAAGTCACAACTTCTAATTCGAGTGTCTACAATCGTACAATAGTAAAGTAACCAAACCAAGGGTTGGGGTCGAGTCTCAAGGGAGTGGTTTTAAGAATTAATAGAAAAATATAATATAGTTCTAACTAGTCATATCTATAGACATTATTGAATATAAACATACAAAATCTAAAGGGGGTAATGCAAGGGTCAATTATCAATGGGTGTTTTTGTATTAATTAAAAACTACAAACAAAAATATATGAAAACTAGATAGAGAGACGAGATTCTTGGGATGTGATAGAAATACGGGATAAACTAAATTGTCGAGTACATGCCTGTAATAGTAAATTGTTGAGTATTTGTGACTAGGCTAGACTAAAGTGGGGGTAAATTCTCTCTCGAGCAACTTATCCCGAATCGACTCGGTTTCTCTCGAACACCGAGTTGTCGCTTTAAGCAGAGCCTCTACCTTAGCCCATTCACTCTCTCTAGCTGAATGTATGGGAGAAGGACTAGGATTCACTCTCTCGAGTTGAACCCATGTTGACCCAATACCACCGGCTATCAATTTAGTAGTCTTAGTTTTACGACTTCTCTCTCGAGCAAGCCGAAAACACTAAGATGAAATCGTATTTGCAACTACAACTCCATTAAGTTCATACATAACTACTAAAAGAAATCACATTTAAACAACAAATAAACCATCAACAAGCAAGACCCAACATATAATCTAACCATATTCACAAAATCGTACCCCAAAATTGGGGTTTTAGCTAGACATGTAAAAGAGAAAAAAAATTATACCAATATCACGTTCCATCAACTGGGTATGAAGGATTAACTCTTAAAACACGTCAAGAATGAAGAATCTTCGAGACTCAAGTCCAATTTCATGGAGTTGAAACCCTTTGAATCTTCAAGGTCTTAGAGCAAAGTCTCAAAAACCCTCTAAAACTTAAACTCTCTAAAAACTGTAAAAAGTTATAAGAATAATAATGATAAGATAGTAAGCTAGAAATAAACAAGTATTTATAGTGTTTGAAAATGTGTTGCGAAGGACCCTTTATCGAAGTTAGTCGGGATCGCCGATACATTCGGCTATCCCCCGTTTGGTCAATTTCATCGCCTTCATGCTTTAGCCTTTATCCTCTTCATGTTTTGAGTCATTGGGCGATATGGTACTGCTTCGCAGAACTGTTCGGCGACACGCCGACTGCTCCATTTCATCGTCAACTTAACCTTTTCCTTTAGGGCTCATCACACTGGAACAAAAGGCGATCACATGGCCGATCCGCGACTCACCAATTGGGCTTGGCGTTCTCCAGGCCTTCATTTCTTCGTTTTTTCAGCTTCCTTGTTCCTTCTTGCCAATTAGTGTCCATGTTTTGTCTCAAACTCCAAATACCTGAAACTTAAGGATTTTCATCAGATATTGAGACAAAATATGTATTTGAGGACACTAGTTTTATCAAAATATAGCTCTAAATGAGTCCAAATTGTGGACTCATCAACGCCCCCAACTTAAACTTTTTCTTGTCCTCGAGAAACTCGAGTTCAGCTATTCAAAAAGGGTGTCTCAAACAGTGCTACACAAGAATCAATCATGAATGGACACAACAAGACTCACTTTACTCATGCAAAGATCAATTGTGTACTCAAAGATTCAAGTTGTGACTCACCAATATTGAATAATCTCATGCTCACAATACTTGCTACAAATGCAAGTTCAAGCTCAACCAAATTGTTCAAATGCCCTCACACAAAGAATGATTCCATATTTACACAATGCTTCACAGTTTAAAGCTTCAGAATCAAATGCAACACTCACACTCACAAAGATGAACACACTGCATAATTTCACCCATAGGTTTGCCCGTATTTTCCAATCAACACTTGCTTCAGCTCATTCAAGATTACAAAGGTCTTTCAAGGCTTGTAATGGGGCTCAGTGCAAAGGTATGGTCATTTAGGCTCAGTGGCTATAGTCCTCATGAAACAAAGGTTGAACTTTCATCATTCTCATTTATGCTCACAAGTAGTCCTATTATTAATTTCCCATGGATAGTTGGAAGCCCCAATTTTCTTTATACTTTCATAACTTTATTCCACAACTTTTTCATTTTTTTTTAAAGGGTTCCATTTTTCACAAAATCATGGGTAGAAGGGACTTTCTTGTATTTCTTGATTTGCCTTCTGTTTTCACCACACCCCCAACATAGGCTTTTGGCCTAAGTTGGCTATTCAAACAAACCACAACTTCATGAGGATTATGGGTGATAAATAAAGAAAGGTCATTGTTTTCATCAAGTTTCTTCCGAAGAAATGTAACGCTCAAGGGGTGTTCAAAAGAAGTTCACACACACTCACAAGGTAGGCCACAAAAGAGGTATATGTCAAATTGGCTTACACTCTTCGAAGTAGCCTAAGATCATATCAAATGATAGTCTTACTTAGTGGACTGGACCAATGGGGAAAATTCCAGGTGTTGTCATGCATGATTCTTAGTAGGCTCATCACACAAGGCATCAACCCTAAAGTCAAACAAGACTTCACACTTTCGCTTGTGTGCAACGATCATCACAAGAGACTCGATTTAATAATTGGTTAGTCACAACGAGATGCAAAGAGTTCACATATTGTCTATGCAACTTCATTTGGCCTCATCGTAGCCGCACATTCATGTTAGTTCGATTATGAGAACTATTTAATTCATTAGTTTGATCAAAATCGATACTCAAATTTGCAAAAGAACAACAACATTCAACACATACAAGAGGTGGCAAATTTTTTTTCTGAAGGGTCAAATTTATTTACAAAAATCATTTGCAATTTAAAGCAAAAGAAGCCACAAGCTCAAAGGTGGGCCACACCCCACCATTATATCTTACAACGCAAACACATAAACAAAAAATGATTCACAAATAGCACACAAAGGTGGGCCACACCCCACCATAATTAAAAACAAATTATCCTCAAATGCAAATAATAAAATATCCAGAATGTAAATTAAAGAAAGACAGAGTGGGAGGTAAAGAGGGGATCCTGTCTAACTGCTGGCTCCGTCTGTCTAAGCATTAGTGCCTGATGTGTCAGCCTGGACTTGGATAATAGTCCCCGGAGCTACTTCAGAAGGTTTAGCGGCAACTGACTTCCTAAAATTGTCCAAGTCATGAGCTGTCAAAAAGGAATGTATAGCTGTGTAGAATCCACGAGTGCACAAAGGGAAAGTGGGATCTCGGTGGACAGATCTCTTGCTGGAACTAGGATTTTTGCCCTCACTTCCCGTCTTGGGAGGATGCGCTTCATTTGTATCTTTCCTGAAATTTTTCACTCTTATTTGTCGTGGTGGCATGATTCTCCCTGCAACTTTTGGTCTAGCCATATCTGCAAAGCTTCGAGGCAAAGTTAGAAAATATTCAACAAATAAAATAAGGACAGTCAGCTGCATGCAGACTTGCCAATCCTTTCGGTGAGCAAGGAGTTGCCCGCCGAAGGTTTCAGTGCAGTGGGGGTTCAAGGGGTGCAGACAAAGGGGTAACAAGAAGACTTTCAGCGATTCACTGAGTGCTTTTGGCGAACTCAAGCTTCTCGCCGAAAGGTTCAAAAACTAAGCAAAACATATAACATGAAATTAAAAGCGAGATGGGGTCATTAGGTGAGCCGCAGAGTGGTTGGTGAGCTCGACCCAGCTCGCCAAATGGCCCAACGTGCCTCCATGCAACACACCTTCTCGAATTCAATCCCGCAACGCCTGAAAATAAAATCAAGGCATGCACAACTAAAATTAGGCGTAGACCCAATGATACTCATGCACAACACACGATTTTTCTTCTCCTTCAAGGTACAATTTTCAGGAATTAACTATTTAACTCGGTACAGCCAAAATTAGTGAATCTAACACGCAAACAATTTTTTTTAATCCTACCAGAGAGGCCCAACACACATCAACAAGGTAATATCATTGCATTGAGTACAAAATCGATAGAAAGAACTCAGAGTTTAGGACCCAACCTTTCGTGCTAACTAAAATGGAATTGAATCGCTAGGTAGCAATGTAAGCCAAGTTCCGAGCATAAATCAACAACTAAAAATACCCCAAAATGCAAGAAATATAAAAACTAGAGTGCGGGTGTGAGTTTAGGAAGATGGAAAGGTAAGGGAAAGGGAATGAATTTGAAACTTTTAAATCTTTGGCCTGCAAAATCGTCTAGTTTTCGCCCATTCGACGACATTAGTCAGGATCACCAAACCACTCGGCGTTTTGCCAAGTAGCCACTTCCCTCGCCAAATTTCACAGAACTTCCAATTATTTTGGGAGTCCACACGGCTGTGTCCATCGGGATCGCCGATATGGTCGGCGATTCGTTAATAATTTCATGTGCTCGCCGAGTTTTACAGACTCCAATGTAAGTTGGTCTTGAGTCTAACGATGGTCTAGTTTGGGGTCGCCAAACCGTTTGGCGATTCGCTGATTGAACTTGTTGCTTGCCAATCTGCACTTTTCGTTCACTCTCCACACTTTCATCTGCACAATCAATACACCATTATTTTATCAAAGAAACATAAAGCAATAAAGAGTTTTGGGTTGCCTCCCAAACAGCGTCTTAGTTAATGTCGTGGCACGACACAAGTCCACCTTTAAACCTAATTTATGGGGTTGACCATAGTGTCACTAGGCAAACCTCCTTTTTGTGTCGAATTTAGCTGAGACGACATCTGACCCATTTGGGTCTCCAGCTGCTTGATTGATACTGAATGGGAGGTGACGGTTTTGCTCAGGATCGACACATCTATCTTTTAAGATCTTGTTCGACCTCTCAACTTTGTTGAGAATACGAGAAAGCATATCCTCACACCGACCATCTTCCGAATCCTTCGGCTTTTAGCGCTCATGGGGAGGCACATACCTGTCCTTCTCTTCATCCTTCCAGTTAGGATTTTGGTCTCTCCATTCTCTATCGCGATCCTTCCAACTATTTTCTCTAGCCCAACCCTGCTTACCACCCTGCCTCGGGTAGTTTGAATGATAACCACCACCTTGGTTGGCTAGAAAATTTACCTCTGCATTATAGAAGTCTTCAAATTTCGTCTCCTTAGGATTTACATACCGGACCCCAACAACATTAACACTACGGGCACCATCCCCCGTGAAATTTTTGGATAAAATATGAAGTTGTGTCATGATCTTGGTCATGTTTTGGTCTATCTCATGATCCTTTTCCATTTGCTCCTTGGATAGCTTGAATGTGCGAGGGGAGACCTGGTACTCGCGGGTGTACCACGCTCTGTTGATGGTTGTCATGCCATCTAGAAGTTGGGCTGCTGCATGCGGTTCTGTATCAAGCCTCCAAGTGAAAGTTGGTCAGCAACACCTTTGTTTATCGAGTCCAAACTCCGGTAAAAGTACTATATCAACACATTATCCGGCAAACCATGGGTTGGGCATTGAAGCACTAACTTTTTGAATCGTAGCCAGGTTTTGTGCAAAGTCTCTCATTCTAGACACTTAAAGCTTTGGATACTGTACCGAAGAGTCATCATCTTCAAGGGAGAGAAAAATCGCACATTAAATGTGGTTACCAACTCCTCCCAAGAAGTGATGGATTCGCGTGGCAACTTCGCCTGCCAGTTGCACGCTTCTTCTATCAACGAGAAAGGGAATAACCTTAACCGGATAGACTCTTGGGAGATGTTTTTGAAATAGAATGGTTTGCACACATCTATGAAGTTTCAAAGATGCTCGTGAGGATCCTCATGAGCCAATCCACTGAAAAGTCCTTTTAATTGCAACAATTGTAACATAGTGCTTGTTATATGGAACAATGCATTTCCGTCGGCTGGAGGTAAATGGATGGCCCCAATACCTCCCATGAGATGGGGGTCATTAATGTTGGGCTCTTGGACATCATTGAGATTTTCAATGTCATCTTGGTGGCCCACTTGGTTGCTGTTGCTGTCATTAAAACTCATGCTTCCTAAAATATTTACACAAACCAACGAAACAAAACTACAAATTAAGTAAGTAGTACTACAACAAAAAAGAACAAAATAAAATTTAGTTCTAATTAGTCACAGCTATAGACATTATCGAATATTAACATACTAAATCTAAAGGGGGTGACGCAAGCATCACTTATAAATGGGGGTTTTTTGTATTATTTAACAACTACAAACAACGAAATTTATACAAAAACTAGATAGAGAGACGGGATTCTTGGCATGTGATAGGAATACGGGATAAACTATACTGTCGGGTACATGCTTTTGATAGTAAATTATTGAGTATTTGTGACTAGGATAGACTAGAGTGGCGGTAAATTATCTCTCGAGCAACTAACCCCGAATCGACTCTGTTTCTCTCGAACACCGAGTTATCGCTTTAAGAAGAGCCTCCGCCTTAGCCCATTCACTCTCTCGAGCTGAATGTATGGGAGAAGGACTAGGGTTCACTCTCTCGAGCCGAACCTATGTCAACCCAATACCACTAACTATCAATTTAGTAGTCTTAGTTTTATGACCTCTCTCGAGCAAGCCGAAAACACTTAGATGAAATCGTATTTGCAACTACAACTCCATTAAGTTCATATACAACTACTAAACAAAATAATATTTAAACAACAAATGGACCATCAACAAGCAAGACCCAACAGATAATCCTGCCCTTATTCACAAAATCACTCCCCAATAATTGGGGTTTTAGTTAGACATATAAAAGAGATAAAAATTTATACCATTATTAGTTCCCATCAACTTGGTATGAAAGATTAAGTCTTAAAACATGTCAAGAGTGAAAAATCTTCAAGACCCAAGTCCAATTTATTAGAGTTGAAACCCTTTGAATCTTCAAGGTCTTAGAACAAATCCAAAACCCTCTAAAACTTAAACTCTAAAAAACTGTAAAAAGTTGTAAGAATAATAATGATATGATACTAAGCTAGAAATTTAAACAAGTATTTGTAGTGTTTGAAAATGTGCTGCGAAGGACCCTTCGGTGAGGTTAGTCGGGATCGCCGATACATTTGGCAATCCGCCATTTGGTCGATTTCATCATCTTCCTGCTTTAGCCTTTAGCCTCTTCGCATTTTGAGTCGTTGGGAAATATGGTACTGCTTCGCGGAACTATTCGACAGCACGCCGACTGCTCCATTTGATCGCCAACTTGACCTTTTCCTTCAGGGCTCAACGCATTGGAACAAAAGCTAATCTCCAGGCCGATCAGCAACTCTTCAACTGGGCTCGGCGATCTTCAGCCCTTCATTTCTTCATTCTTTTCAGCCGCCTTGTTCTTTCTAGCCAAGTAGTGTCCAAGTTTTGCCTCAAACTCCAAATACCTGAAATTTAAGGATTTTTCATGATATATTGAGACAAAATATGTATTTGAGAACACTAATTCTATCTAAATATAGCCTAAATGAGTCCAAATTGTGGACTCATCATAGTGCAATTCAACCTCAAAACAAAAGCAACAACTTAGACACATTACAAATTAACACCATTCCTTGCAACTAACAAACACCCAATAAGTAATTTCAACAGTTGGCTTCATGATCAAAACCCCAAGAAAAAGGGTTTTAGCAACTCATTTCAAAAATAAGATGATGAAAAACAATTATCACTCCCATAGTTGGGTACAAAATGAGAATTATAGATGAAAATCAATTGATAATCTCCTCTCTTACAAAATCTCTCTCAAAATATTGCTAAAAATCACTCACTAAACCCTTTGGTTGCTTTTGTTCTCTAAGTAATTCTTTTCTAACTTTCTGAATGAATTTATCTCTCTAGCCAAAACTAATTTAAACAAGTCTAAAGTGTCACTGCTAAGGACTATTCGGCAAAGTAAGTTGAGTATCGCTGACGGATAGACGAATCGCTGATTGCTCTTTATCTCGCCTTCATTTTTCACTTAGTCTTGGTCTGACTACTGTGAATTTAGGCGATCTAGGTTGGGATCGCTGAATGACTCCACGATTTGCCCTTTATCCTTCCATCTCTCCCATAAGTACTTGTTTGAGTCTTCTTTCGTACTCTTTGGCGACCTGGTTATCCTTCGCTGACTAGATCGGTGATACGTCAAATTGAGTCGTTGCTCGCCGAATTCACCCCCATTTTAGCCCCAGCATTCTGTAACTTGAAATGACCCAAAAGGTTCTTAAAAATGTGCTTCGGAAGTTACCGGAAACTTGTTTAGCTATATCAAAAAAAATGCATTTCGTTTTTCAAAAATCCGACTTCATATTCTTATTTAGGGGGTCAAATTGAGTAGGAAATGGGTCTAACCCAAATTTTAGAGCTACTGTATCAAAATCCAAAATTTCCAAGTGAAGCCTTTTTCGAGGGTCTACTTTGGAGGGTCATATCTCCTAGCACACAAATAATTGGGTGGCCCATAAAATATCCATAGAAATCCCTTTGAGTTAGCTACCTAACGCACTTCGTTTCACCTCATTCGGAGTTCGAACGAAGAAGTTATACCCATTTTCGTTAAATCTGTCCGGCAGGAAATGCAATTTCCAGTGAGCGTTTTTACTGTTCACCCGCCTCATTTTTTTTTCTAAGTGTTGGACCATTTTTCCAAAGGGCATATGTTATTTCCTATATACCATTAGTTCAATTCCCATCTCTAAAACATTTCCCAAAACACCTCTCCCATACTTAGACACATTTTCTCTCAAGTTCTCTCAAGAACCCTAATCCAAAACCTTCCTCAAGATTGAAGAGACTCTTGCTCCAAGTTCCAAGCTTCCATTGAAGACACTCTCAAGACCTTCATAAGAACTCAAGGTATGTGGTGTTGAACTCATGGGTCCTTCCACCCATAGTGCCTAGACTCTATTCTACTCACTAATTCATGGTTTAAGTTAAGATTCATAAATTAGTCTTGTTCTTTGTAATAATTTCCTGCACATTGAATTTTAAACATGAAAAGTGATTGTTTTGAGCATGTTGTGACTCTAGAACTTGAATCTAAATTTGGAATGGATGTGGAGATTTTCATGTGGTATTGTGGGTGTTAAAAGGTGTTGTTGTAGGTTGTTCACTGGTTTGGCTGCATAATTACTACCCTATTTTCCATGCTCTTTGATTCCATTACATGCCTTCAAGGTGTTTGACAAAATGTCCAACTATGGAGAATTGATGAATCGATGCTTTAAAGCTTGAGTTATGAGATGTATGGCAATCCAGAGATGTGTTGATGACAAACTAAGCTTGTGTATATGTTCATTCCATACGTGAGATTGCATTAGAGCCTAATGGGAATTTCCTATATAAAGTGTTGCATGACCATGCCTGGTCCGGGGGAAAAGAACCGGACAACCATGTGAGAGGTTTATATCTCACCACCTAGGATGCTTGGGGTGTGACCAACATCAACCATGTGAGAGGTTTATATCTCACCACCTAGGATGCTTGGGGTGTGACCAACATCAACCATGTGAGGGGTTTGTACCTTGCCACCAGGGTGTCCGGGTTTGAACGACATCCCCCATCCTAAGTTGGGGTTATAGATTGGTTGGATCATGCATACACATATGATGTCTACTATTAGTATAGATTTACTTAAACATGTTTTGACTTCTCTTTGATCATGTATTCTCATATTGTTATTCATAATGCCTATGAAACTATTTCTTGTATTTCGATTGTGTCCTTGTCTATTATTGTGTTGCACCGCATACTTAGTACATTCCAAGTACTAACGCATATTTTGCCTATATGATGTCACCATGTAGGGACCGGAGCTACTCTTGATCCTTCTCTCCATTCATGTGGCTAGTACGGTGCTTATCCGAGGTTGTTGGTGAGTCCTCAATGATTCGAGGGCTATGTTATGTTTCCTACTCCTATGTTTTGAGACTTTAGCTTGCAATTGTATTTTGTCTATGAGGGGAGCCGGTAGTATGTCATGGCCCCCGTCCTATCTATGTATGTAGAGGTGTGCATTGGACAAGTATTTTGTAAATGAGCTTGACTCTTGTTCTATGATGTCTTTTTGAAATGGTTTGCCCTTAGTCCCTATTTCCCGTTAATTAATGTTGATTGTACTTCCGCGATCGATGAAGTGTGATGACAAGTTTGAGAGGCTTGTTTGGGGTTCCTTCGGGTTCCTCATTCACAATGTCACGTCTAGGCCCTACGCTTGTGTCGTGACATAACTTTAGGCGATATCTTGGAAATTCGGCGATTCGCCGAATGATATTGGCGATTCACCGTATGATATTGGTGATTCGCCGAATAACATCATCGATCATCTGGTCTTCATTTCTTCATTCCTTTTTGCCCAATAGTGTCCATGCATTGTCTCTAACTCAAATACGTGAAACTCAAGGGTTTTCATCAATTATTGAGACAAAATATGCATTTGAGGACACTAAATGTATCAAAAATAAAGCCCTAAAAGAGCAAATCATGAACTCATCAACACCCCCAACTTAAACTTTTGCTTATCCTCAAGTAAAACTCAATTTCAGCTATTCAAAAAGGATGTCTCAAATAGTGCTACACAAGATTCAATCATGAATGAACACAAAAAGTCTCAACTTACTCATGCAAGGATCACTTGTGCACTCAAAGTTTCAAGTTGTGACTCACCATTATCAAAGAATCTCAAGCTCACTATACTTGCTACAAATGCAAGTTCAAGCTCAGCAAAGGTATTCAAATGCCCTCACACGAAGAATGATTCCATGTTCACACACAATGGTTCAATCATTTAAGGTTCTGGAATCAGGATCAACACTCTCACTTAAAATGATAAACACAATGCATGATTTCTCCCATAGGTTTACCCTTATTTTCCAATCGACTTTTGCTTCAGCTCATTCAAGATCAAAAAGGTCTTTTTCAAGGCTTGTATTTGGGCTGAGTGTAATGGTATGGTCATTTAGTCTCATAGGCAGAACATCCTTATGAAATGTGATATGAACAACACCTTCTTTCCTTCTCTTTATTAATTTAATTCAAGCTCAAAAGTCACCTCTTATTCACCTTCCATGAGTCATTGGGAACCCCATTTTCTTTGTATTTCCACAACTTTATTTCACAACTTTTTCTTTCTTTTTCAATCTTTTCTTCTTTTTCTTATATGGAGGGGTTCTATTTTTTTCAAAACATGGGCATAAGGGACTTCTTTACGTTTACTTGATTTGCCTTCTCTTTTCACCACACCCCGAACTCAGGCTTTTGGCCTAAGTTGGCTATTCAAACAAACAACAAATCATGATGATTATGGGTAATGTGTCAATAAAAGGTAGCAATGTTATCAAGTTTCTTCCAAGAAAAGGTTTAGGCTCAAAAGAGGTTAACACACTCACAAGGTAAGCCACAAAAGAGGTATAATTTTACATTGGTTTACACTCTTTAAAGTTCCCTAAGATCATCTCAAGAAATTGTATCACTTAGTCAACCGAACTAACGGGGTAAATTATAGGTGTCATCATGCATGGCTCACGGTAAGCTCATCACACAAGACATTTACACTAAAGTCAAACAAGACTCCACACTTTCGCTAGTGTGCAATGTTCATTACCAGAGACTCGATTCGATAAATCGCTATTCACAACGAGATGCAAAGAGTTCACATATTGTCTATGCAAATTCAATTGGTCTCTTCGTAGCAATGCATTCATTTATGTTCGAGCAGAGCACTATTCAAGTCATCAGTATTGATCAAACTGATACTAAAATTTGCACAAGAACAACCACATCCCACACAAACAAGGGTTGTTGTCAAAACGAGGAGGAGGTTCGCTGAGAACACTGAGCAATCTCCACACCCCACCAAAAATAGTCAACATTGTCCCCAATGTGGGTAGAGAGCGAGTATTTATCGCAAATAAACTAATTATGAACAATAAATAAAAACTGACAAGAATTGAGAACAATATAGTATGTAAACAGGTCACGAGGAATCTTCACTGAATTGCCCAGTTTGCGATGGAGTGAAATGGTTGCTGAGTGCTTCGACGATCCGCCTAATGTTCTTCAGATCGCCCTTAGTTCCAGTAGACTAAACTCCCAGAGAAGACGGATCGGTGAAGATGTAGTGGATCACTGAACACCTCGGTGATCCGCATAATGAACTTAAAGCATCGTCGGTCGATCCTTGAGGAACGTTGTCCACTTTCATTAGAAAGGGCGAGGAAAATCGGGTCGCCAAAACACATTGGTTACTTCCCAAATCTTTAACTATGTGCCCACATAGGATAGCTAGTGGATCCATTAGGCTAATCAATGATCTACCCTAGGTAAGTTGATCACCTTTTTACGGTGTGGGGTTACATGACACCGGATTCTATGATTTAGCTCTCCTAGTCTATGTCGGTTAAATGCTTATTCCCATCATGTGAGGTACCCATTATGGTTTCTTGAGAAGTTCTATGACGTGTGTGTAGTAGTATGGGATGCTATTCATGCATTTGCACGAGTAGGCTTCAAGAGAGCTATAGTGAGAATGTCTACTTCCTAATGAAAGAATGTGTTCTAAATGAACAAATGAAGCAAGTTACCTTTATGTCTACTTGAATTGATGTATGTCTCACATGTCTATATGAAATGATGCATGTTTTCCATGATATGATGCATGTCATAGTTGACTAAAAGATATGAAGCATGTTTCACCTGAGTTAGTGATATGAGTTGTTTAGCATGATATGTTGAAATGTAAGGAGTCTTATATATGGTGGCCTAGAGGAACACTTAGGTGTGGTGTAAGAGATAGTATGGGATGCCACTTCATATCTTACTTAAGTGTGTCTTAGGGCTACTATAGATAGGGACACTAAGATAATTGAGACGCCTTGCTTGATGTATATGTTCTTGTATTGTGTCTTAATATTGAAGAAGCATGAGGAGAATGGTAAGTTCACCTTTGGTGGAAATGTGATAATAATGACTCGGATGTTGGTAATACTTGTATTTGATACCTCTTATTCTTATGTTGATGAAATATCTTGAAATTGGTATCATGCATGATTTCCAAGCCAAAATGTCCGTTTTAGCATCTTTTCACATGGTCATCATACATAGTACATTAGAATGTACTAACTCCATATTTTCCTCTATGTCTACAAGTGTAGGTTCCGGCAAGTGACTTGCTAGTTTTAGTAAAGACTTAGACTGAGACTCCCAAGTTAGAGTGGTATGTCCTCATCATTCGGGGACACGTTTTAGAAGGCTTATGTTTTGTTCTACTTCTTTGTATTAGACCCTTTCTAGACTTTTCAAGTGTAAAAGGGTTGTGACCGTACTTATGTATGTTTCTACGTTTCTAGTAAGATGGCCAGTGAGACAAGTAGACTTCCGTTGCAATGTTTTAAATGTTTAGTATGTTTTGAATCATATGGGTTTTAGATAAAAAGTTTTAATTCCATACAATTCTATTATCGATGTAATGAAATGAACTATGAGGGTCATACAAGACCCCTTTGGGGGTCGAGTACGCCAGGTTGCTTCCGGGGCATAGGCTTGGGTCGTGACACTATGAGCTTTTATCAGAATCTGATTCCTTAACTCATCAACGTTTGGAACACATAAACAACCTTGATATCGAAGGACACCATCTTTGTCATGCCTCAATTCTCATTAAGACATGTATGCACCCTATACCCTAAAGGATGATGCTTATCGTGACCAACGACACTAACCTACGGTATGAGTATTTACGATCGTCGATAGTATAGTAACCCAACTAAAGGTTGGGGTCATGTCCCAAGGGAATGATTTTGAGAATTAATAGAAAAATAAAATTTAGTTCTAACTAGTCGTAGCTAAAGACATTAACGATTAAAAATATAGTAAATTAAAGGGGGTGACATGAAAGTGTCAAATATCAATTTGGGGATTTTGTCACAAGTAGTAAAAATAGCAAAAATTAGCAAGTAAATCAAGTATGGGGAAATGTTCTTGGGGTTTGACCGCAATACAAGTTCAGATAAATCATTGGGTACATGCTTTCAATTGGAAATTTCCAAGATTATACTGACTAGGTTAATCTTTAGATTGAAATAAGTTCCCTCTCAGGCAATTTACCCCGTTTCAAATGGGTTCCTCTCGTACACCCATTTGCCGCATGAAGACCAACCTACGCCTTACCTCACTCACTCTCTTGAGGTGAGTGTTAGGATATGGGACTAGGGCTCACCCTCTCAGGCTGAACCTCATGTCCCACTCCTTAGGCCAACAGTCTAGCGGTCTTGGTATCGCGACCTTCCTCTCGGGAAAGCCGAAAACACATGGGTGGTTTTATATTTGCAACTACAAACCCATTTAATTAAACCACAACCAGTAGGTGAAATCACCATTAAGATACATCTACCCTATCAGCAACCAAGACCCAACAACATTATCAACACATATTTGCTAAATCACAACCCAAGAATGGGGTTTTTAGCCAACCATTAAGAAATAACAAAATACACCTAAAATAATACTAAAATGAAATGGGTATAAGAAATTAAACCTTAATTTAAGCAAAGGAAGAAGATGGAGAAGACCATTGTCACTCCCCGATCCTACACCCGGGGCGGGACTAACACTCGAAGAGCATTGCTGGCCCAAAGTGAACCCTTAGCCTGGCTCACTTATCTCAATGAAAGGCAAAATTCATATCTATAATGATAAATGAACTTAACTGAACTGAAATAAAATAACTGAGAATGTTTTAAAGATTAAACATATAACTTGGCCAAAAGTGGGAACCCAAGTCTTAACAATAAGAAATGATAATGAAAAGACTCAAAGGTCTAACATCTGACTGTCTATGAAGCCTCTAATAACAACTGAGATGGATGTTGGGACATAACTCACAACATCCTCAAAAAAACCTAAACTAGAAAACAATAAAAAGAGTCCTCTGGAATGCAAAGAGGCTCACCGACTGACTTTGAACTGCTCACTTGATCAACGATGTGTTGGAAAGCCGATCCTAATTACCTGTGTCTACATCATAATAAGATGCAGGACACCTGGCATCAATACATTGAATATACGAGTATGCGAGTTGGAATGCTAACAAACATAGGCTTGAAGGAAATCTGAAAGAAACTAAATAACTTACCTGGCTCAACTCAACTCAACCTGACTGACTCATTTCAATATAAAACAATTTAAAACAAGTGCAGTATACAGAAAACCTGTTTAAAAATATGCTATAAACTCTATGTATGCAAAGATACAGTAAATCTGAGATGTATGTAAAAATACAAATGAACTGATGTATATAAAAATACAATAACCACTATGGGAGTTTCTCTTACCGACAACCATCGCATAAAAGCTATAGTGATTATACAATGATCTACCTCATGCTGCAAGAGCATCCTATACCTGGCCAAATGTATAGAACTTGAATTTCCTAATGGATCCACTAGTCTAATCTGAAAAAGGATTCATCTAAAAGGTATGAACCTCTTCTACCCATGATGGCTACATGGTTCTATGGGGGCTGTGGGTTCTTTGAATGCTCCCCCAATTCGGTGCTCAATACTACTCCCAAAAATGTACTGGCTCTTATGGTTTTAAAACATATTTCTTCTGTGATTTGAGATTAGTGCTCAAAAACATAGCTCAAAGGGTATCTTGGGAATCAAAGTTTCCCCTCTTGCTTCATTTAGAAAGCGATTACTTTTTCTGAAAACTTCCCCAAAGGCTATTTGGAAATCTCAATTTCCGATCTTATTTAAATGTTGAAACATTTTAAATGTCTTTGGAAATACTTTGTCCCCATATACTTTTGAAGAAATGAACTTCAAATTTACTCCTTACTGAACTCAACACTTAAGTCTTAAAACAAAGTTAAAACGTTTGCAAAAGACTTTTAGAAAACTCTAAGAACTTCTCTTGACTTGACTCTTACTTCTCTTGACTTTGATCTTAACTTTCCTTGAATTAAATTATGGATTCAAGGTCCATGATCTCATGTTTATGGATAATTTCATTATGTTTATATGTACTTAGTGTTGGAATCAACTAGGAAACATAGGTACATCACTTAGGAACAAGTACGAGAAGGTGGGGAAAGAATGGGGAGAACTGGCGTCCCTAGTGTCTAAGAGGCGCGGGGCGCCAGCCCTCAACATTCAGAGAGCAATCTGGGGCGCTCTGGCTGGTGCCTCACCCCAGAGCCCCACATTTAGGGACTGCTTTTGGGCATGCTGGCTGGCACAATGCCCCACCCCCCTCCCTAGGTGTTTGACGACTTTTCTTCTCCGTTTTTCATCTCTAAACCCTCAAAACTCTAATGGTTCTTTCCCCAAACACTTAGAATCATTAGTACTCTCAACTTACAACAGATCTAACTCGAAAATCCACCCAGAAATATGAATCAAATCAACAAGAAACCTCAACAACACAACCAATCAAGAAGTCAACGATGTCCTTCAAGAACTTCACTTTCTAACATGTAAACAACCCAAAATCGCTGAATTGAAACAAGTTTGTGTGTGGGTGAACTAAACCATCACTAAAATATATCACATAACTTAATAGGGTTCACCCCCGATGAATTCCACTTCAAACGCTTGACGTCCTTGGCGAAATATTGGCTTTTCTCCCTTTCTTTCTTGTTTTCTCCTCTCTCCAAGCCCTAAGCGATTCTAATTTTCCAAAACTGAATTAAGTTCTGTTTTTACCCCAATAAATCCCTAAACATGAATTAGGAAATTAATTAGAGAAAAGACTACTTTGCCTTTCCTTAAATCCGGATTGGGACTTTCCTCAATCCAACAACCCAACTTCCGAAAGGCATATCTCACTCATACATTGTTGAAATCATGCAATCTCGGAGGCATTGGAAATATCTCTCCAAGGGATTTCCAACCATATCAAGAGCTTCTCCTAACTTATTCTGAGCTAGGAGTTATGGTCGTTTGAAAATGTCCAAAACTCACTTTCTTAACTTAGACAAAATTTCCAGATTTCCTTAATTCTTTCCAAAAATAAATATTTTCATATTTTAAAACACTTTATAGTCATTTCTAGGTGTGAGATGTTACAATATCTTCCTTTGGGAACGTTTATCCTCGAATGAGCTTTATTTCACTAAGCTAAGTGTAGTAACACCAAGTTCAACACTCAGTAAGGAAAAAAACAAGAAACAACATGCATACTTATAATTTAGCTAGTACTAAGAAGAGGATTAGTACCTTGATCTAATTTTTCTCCGGATTTAAAGAGATGTGGATATCTCTTCTTCATATCCTCTTCAGCTTCCCAAGTAGCTTCTTCAACAAATTGGTTCCTCCAAAGTACTTTGACTGATGCGACCTCCTTTGTTCTCAACTTGCAAACTTGGCGATCTAAAATCTGGACCGGAATCTCCTCAAAAGATAAATTATCCTTAATCCCAACATTTTTAGTTGGTACTATCAATGAAGGATTTCCCATGCACTTCTTTAATATAGAGATGTGAAATACCGGATGAACCGCTGCTAATTCTGTGGTAGCTCCAACTCATAAGCTACACTGCCAATCCTCTTGGCTATGCGATAAGGTCCAATATACCGGGGATTAAGCTTCCCCTTCTTACCAAACTTCATACCACCTTTCATGGGTGAAACTTTCAAATATACCCAATCATCTACTTCGAACTCTAATGGCCTTCTCCTAACATATGTGTAGGATTTTTGACGACTCTGCGCCGTTTTCAACCCTGCTTCACCAACTTCAAATCATCCAATAGGAGATCTGCATCTTCTCCCATAAAAAGCTTCATATGGAGCCATCTGGATGCTAGAATGATAACTGTTAGTATAAGCGAATTCAATGAGAGGTAGGTGATCATCCCAATTACCCTTAAAATCAATCACACAAGCTCTCAACATATCTTCTAGGGTCTGAATAGTGCGCTCTGCTTGCCCGTCAGTTTGAGGATGAAAGGTTGTGCTCAAGTTCACCTTTGACGCCAAACCTTTCTGGAAAGAATTCCAGAACTGTGTTGTAAATTAGTCACCTCTATCTGAAATGATGAAGATCGGAACCCCATTAAGTCTTACCACTTCTTGGATATTCAACTTGGCATAATCTTCTGCAGAATGGGTAGTCTTTAGAGGTAGTAAATGGGTTGATTTAGTCATTCTGTCTACATTCACCCAAATGGAATCATGTTGTTTGTAAGACCTTAGCAAACCTGTGATGAAGTCCATATTAATCATTTCCCACTTCCATTCTGGACGTTCTATATTCTGCGCCAAACCACCAGGCCTTTGGTGTTCAACTTTTACTTGCTGGCAATTCAGACATTTGGCAACAAACTCTGCATTATCCTTCTTCAAACCATTCCACCAATATACCTCTGTCAAATCATGGTACACTTTGGTGGAACCCGGAGGGATGGAATATTTGGAGCTATGAGCTTCCTCCATGATCCTCTCTTGGGGTTCAAACCACCATTGGTACGCACAATCTACCTTGGTATTTTAACACTCCATCTCTCCCTTGTTCAAAAGCTAATACTCTCTACTTTTGAACATTTGCCTTCAAGTCGAGCAAAATGGGCTCTTGGTCATGTTTTTCCTTCACCTCTGACACTAGTGATGATTCAGCCCCATTTGTTACCACTATCCCTCCTTCTGTGGAAACCATTAGTCGGACTCCTAAGCGTACAAGTCTATGCACATCTTTTGCTAACTCTCTGTTATCTTCATTAACATGGGCAGTACTACCCATAGAAAACCTACTAAAGGCATTAGCAACAACATTAGCCTTACCTGGGTGGTAGAGAATCCTCATGTCATAATCCTTGGGCAACTCTAACCACCTCCTTTGTTTGAGATTGAGTTCTTTCTTAGTGAACACATATTGTAAGCTCTTGTGGTCAGTTAATACATCAACATGAACACCATAGAAGTAGTGACGCCAAATCTAAGTCATGGGTTGGATAGTTCTTCTCACGAACATTCAACTGTCTGGAGGCATAAGCTATCACCTTGTCATTCTGCATTAAGACACAACCCAAGCCAACTCTAGATGCATCACAGTACACCACAAAACCTTGAGTACCTTCTGGTAAGGTCAACACTGGGGCAGTAGCCAACCTCTTCTTCAATTCCCGAATGCTTTTCTCACAAGCTTCAGACCATTGAAACTTCACTATTTTTTTTATTCAACTTCGTCAAAGGAGACGAAATGGATGAGAAACCCTCTACAAATCTTCTGTAGTAGCCAACTAAACCCAAGAAACTCCTAATATCAACCTTAATTCCCTCTCACGACACAATATGCGCTAAGAATGCCACAGACTCAAGCCAAAACTCACACTTAGAGAACTTCTCATACAACTCTCCTTATCTTTCAAAGATTGAAGAACTATTCTGAGATGACTAGCATGAAAGCTAGAATGAATAGAGTAGGTGAGAAACTAGCATCCCAACAGAATGCAATCACATAAATGCACATATCCAAGGAAGTAAATCGTCTCCAAGCTAAAGCATATTCAAAACATCATTTCATAAGGCATACATGTAATTATACTCAAATGCATAT
>NC_064284.1:48411955-48460000 GCF_019186545.1 Solanum stenotomum
CATTCTGACACTCGAAACTCCAAAAGACACTAAAAAGAACTTTCTTAACAACTTGACTTTTCAAACTCCAAACTTCCAAAAGCTTTGAACTCATACGCAATACGTCTTGAAGTAACCTTAGTTCATTATTACTTTTGGGGAAATTATCCTTAACCAACATGAGACCATGTGGGCTATAACATGAAATTCAATATCCACTCGGTGTTAAGCATAAATTAACACAGAATAGTCATTTCTTACTTGACTTCATTACTCATGAAAAGGTGCCCTTGGAAACCCGATTCAAGCTAGTTTCATTAAGATAGCTCCTGGTGTTTGATTCAATTATGTGAGAAAGCCTTTCAACCTAAGAATCCTTTCTATGTGAGAAAACCTTTCACATCATTCTAGTTGTATGTTTATGGAAATGTCTCTTCAACAATACAACAATAACATCATCATTGGTACTTTACTCTCAAGGCACCCTTAAAATATTTCAATAGATTTCATAAAGCAATGCATAAGTCCATAATTTACCTCTTGAGTTCAAAATATCTTTCAATCATAAAATCTTAGAAAACATGACTTAGAAATGGATTTCATCATAAATACATGTAAATCTTGAAATACATGCTCAATTTCAAAAAACTCTTCCTTGAAGATCAAAATCCCACACCATATGATTCATAACTTGAAAACATAGGGATTACATGGGTTCATAGGATTAATCATCTTAAAATCATTTTAATTCATCAATTTATGCATAAAAGATCATAATTAAATCATTTAAATCAATAATAAAGAGAACCTATGATAATTGAAGAAAACCCTATCTTAATTAGGGAATTCTAATCTTTGAAGTTGACGAATTTATGAACTCCATGGATGAAAGGACTCCATATGTTAAAACTATCATACCTTGACTCCAATTGTTACCCTTTAATGTAGTAATTGGAACTTTAGCTGGATTCGCTAGATGAATCCTCCTTCTTCTTATTCAAGTTTTAGAGAGAGAATATTCGGAGAGGAATTTGGTTTTCTTTTGTGAAATTGGAAGAATGAATTTAATGTGTTAATTTGGGTGTTGAAAAAGCTTATATAAGGGCTCTAAATATAGGCAAAACGACATAGTATAGGAATTAATTGTTTAGGAAAAGACCCAACTGCCCCTGAAAATAACTGACAACAGTGACCAACGAGACCCTCACCGACAGACCATGGATGGACCAACGGTCTTTCGTTCACACTCGTGGTCCATGGTAAGAAAGTTTATCCTGGACCCAAGACTCCTGGACCAGGGGGCTTGGACCCACCCACGGTCCGTAGGTCCAGCCGTGGTTTGTGGCTTGCACAAATTTTGAGTGACCAATCCACGAACCTACTCACGGTCCATGGTCTAACCCACGAGCCTTGGTCGGCCACCGTAGATGGCACCTGGAAGTGCTAAAATCTGATTCTTTTCCCTTTTTCAGACACGGTGTGTTACAATATCTCCCCTTTGGGATAATTCATCCCCGAATGAGATTCAAAGTGGTTCTAAATAGGTAGGAGAGGAACTAACAACCCAACCTAACAATGCAATGCAAAAAACCAAGGATGAACTATCCACTCCAAGCCACGATGTTCTCCAAAAATCATAAGAGGTAGGAAACATCAACTCCAAGCTCAACATACGAAAATGTATCATAAAGAAGTAGGAACTACATGTACCGTGAGTTTACGATATTTTTTATGCATTTCACTTAGAGTTTGTTTTTGTTTTGGGTTGTTTGTTATTAGATATACTAATTTTTATGTAATATTTGCAGGAAATTTGTTTGGAAGTGGTTGAGAGAATACAAGACTAAAATGGCAGGAGTAGCAACCGAGGAAGTCAACCATAGACTGTAGTTGCAGTTACGGGCCATAGGTGATGCACTGTTGGTGTGAGTTCAAGGAAGTTTGACAAAGTGTGGAACCACAGAGGAAAATGAAGCCCCTTAGAGTGAAGGAAGGACCATCCTTCACAACTGTCGTTTTGATCAGAAATATTGAGTTCCATTACTTGAACCACAGAGGTGACCCGTGGATCATAGGTTGACCCACGGTCCGTACGTATTTCCATCTGCCAAAAACCGCGTCCTGAACCTATTTTCCTTATTTTCATTTCCTTGTTGGTTTAGGATTTAAACACTATAGATAATAGTTGTTATTTTTGTTTTTGGGAGTTAGATCTTATTGGAGACTTTTGTTTTTGACTTTTGGAGTTGTTTTACAAAAACTTGGGAACTTTAATTCCGGAATCTAGTATATGCAATTTGGGCTTTGAATTTCAATTCAAGATTTCAGTTTTTATCTATTATAATTGTAAGTTCATGATTTCTTTTAGTAATCCTAATATAATTTGTGAATTCTCAAGAATGAGTAGCTAAATCCGCAACTAGGGTTGTGGGAACCATTAGCAATTAACAATGTATGAATAATAACTAATAGTAATTCTATCCTAGTGTTTAACATGCAAGGCTGATTAATTAGCTTTCCCTAAGTGATTGATAATCCAAGTAGGAACTTTAACCTTGCAACTTGATAAGTCTATGGGTGTGTTCTTTACTAACCCGTACCTTTACCCCAGATTAGTCATCGTGTCAATTGAGTTGGGTATTCACCCTCACGTCAACTGATTAAAGTAAGACTATTAGAAAGTAGCAAATCCTTAACTAAATCTCCGTTGCTTAATCCTTTTCTCATTTATTACCCCCTTGGTAAGGGAAGTAGGAATTGGGTGAGTTCTAACGTTGGACTACATTAAAAAGACTTCTTATTGAAAGGATTAACAATACATGCATAAACACTATTCAAGAATTACATAGTTACTATTCATACATTGTTAATTGCTCATGGTTCCCACAACCCTATTTGTGGATTTAGCTACTCATGCTTTAGAATTCATAATTCATATTAGGGTTATTAAATAAATCATGAACTTACAATTAGAATAGATGAAAACCAAAATCTTGAATTGAAATTCAAAGTGCAAATTGCATAAACTAGCTTCCGGAATTAAAGTTCAAAAGTGTGTGCAAAATAATTCCAAAGGACAAAAACAAAAGTCTCCAACAGGGTCTAACTCCCTTAAACGGAAATAACAAATAATATTTAAAGTATTTAAATCCTAAACAAACTAGGAAACGAAAATAAGGAAAATTGGTTCAGGACGCGGTTTTGAGAGACGATAGGACCTATGGACCGTGGGTCAACCTATGNCAAAAGTCTCCAACAGGGTCTAACTCCCTTAAACGGAAATAACAAATAATATTTAAAGTATTTAAATCCTAAACAAACTAGGAAACGAAAATAAGGAAAATTGGTTCAGGACGCGATTTTGAGAGACAATAGGACCTATGGACCGTGGGTCAACCTATGGTCCGTGAGTCACCTCTGTGGTTCAAGTACTGGATCAAAATGGCGGTTGTGTAGGACGGTCCATCATTCACTCTACGGGGGGTCATTTGCCTCCGCGGTTCCACACTTGGTCAGACTTCCTTGAACTCACACCTACACTGCATCACTTACGTCCTATCATTGGACCTACAGTCCGTGGTTGGCTTCCTCGGTTTCTATTGCTGCCGTTTCAGTCCCTTTTTCTCTCAACTGCTTCTGAACAAATTTCCTGCAAAGATTACATAAAATCCATTATATCTAATAACAAACAGCCCAAGACACACAAACTCTAAGTAACATGCATCGACAATACCGTAAACTCACGATATAGAAACATCCTCAACATAAACTTGTTGTTTGTCCTCATGCGACAAACTAAAACGCTAAACGACACTCATGTAGAAGCAAACATACAAACTAAAACAATCACATGGCCTTCTCAATCAATTCCATCACATAGTGCAAATCTTATCCTTTAGACTCAACAAGCCAACTCATGCAGATCAAAACATGACATATACATAAAAATAGATATCACCACGTACACTTTCAACAATCACCAAGGTACCAACTCTCCAACAATGTAAGTAGTGCCTTCATCTCATAGAAATCCTTTTTCACAGAACAATCTGATTTTTAAGCTTAAGGATACAGTCAACACTCACGCTCAGAAGTGAATTAAAATACAATTAGAGCTCAATACCATAGGCTTACCCTTATTCACTGCATAGACTCTCCAGACTAGTCATTAGGATCACAATAGGACTTTATTAGCTTTTAACGTATGCTCAAGGTAAGGTAGGATACATTTGGGTACTTTTAGTGACTTTTCTGCAATCCTTGACATTACATTGGCTTTTTACTTCTTTTCTCAACCAATTTTGACATATTTTAATTTTATGCTCTTTTCCTTGACTTTCTTCAGAACAGATGTGACTTGACTTTTTTATTCTTCTTTTTTCACTTTATTTTGTTTTCTTTTACTTCTACTTTCTTTGTTTTTCAGTGTCACTATCCCTCTATTTGTTTCTCTTGTATTCAGTCACATCTTTTCTTATCTTGTATACACAACTCTTTTCATTAGTTTTTTCTTCGGTTTTCTTTTTTACATCCACCCTCCACTTATGTATTTTTCAAGAGTTGAGGTGCACAATGTCCGAGGCCGGACCATGATTGAGATTAAGGTTACTTATGATTTAGCCACCCTCAGCTTAGGCTTTTGGCCTAAGTTTAGGTGCACATGTCCAACGAGGGACCAAGGACAAACGTGTCTTTAAGGGAATGTTAGTTAAGTGTTTTAGGAGAAGTGGTATTCATTAGGCTCAACCATAAGCATAAAATGAAGCATTTATTTCTTTTGATTGAATTCTTTTAGGCTTAAGTTGACTCATTTGAAGAAGGGCCTATGATCATTTCCCAATTTCTAGCCTAGATTATCTTAATATGTCTAGTGAGGTAAGTTCTAGATTGGCACATACTATATGAACATACAAAATCTCCTCGCACACACTTGGCACATTATTTTATTATCGGATTATTGAAACACCTAGTTCAAGTTTTACATTAAATCATGCTATCATACCGGTTCCTATCATGTCAAATAAAGATACAACACATTCAACTCATTAAGCCTGTAGATCTAACATATTTCAAAAAAATTGATCGGTATCAATTTCATTCTCTTATGCCATTATTCTTTCATTCTTTCTATCTATTCATACATATACAATTCTACACATGCCGGTTTAACAGTAAGGTAAAACAGTCCCTTGGGGAAAAAGAACAAAGGCAAGAAAACTCCAAGAGAGAGTTATGAGTTGGGTTACTCAGACTTCATCCTATCACCCACAACACATTTACTCCAACCCTACGAAAAAATGGTGCAATTTCCCTCAATGCATAAAAAAGAGAAAAAATAAAGCATAGGGTGAAGCAAACATGTGGAGCATATGTACCGATGACCCATCAAGAAGTGGGTGGGTCTGGTGTTCCTGAAACCGCTAGATCAGCAAAAGGAACGCCATCAATAACACCCTTATTAATAGTGGGAACACAATTAGTAGTGCTCAATGAACCAGATGGGCCAACATCAATCTTACGGGCCCTCTGTTGCCGCAACTCCTTCTTAATAATAGATTGCCTCCAACTGATGTCGCTCTCTCTTCTTTTCTCGCCAGGCCTCTTCGGCATCAAAAGTGTGATACGAAGAGTGGTGAAGCTTCCCAATCACATGCGAAGGGTCGGGTGTTGGCATAGTATCACCAAAGAGTGAAGACATCACCAATTTATCCTCCTCAACCTCAGGTACGTTCTATGGTAAACTCTGAGTAGGGGCTAGAAAAGCTTCAACATTAGAATGGAGCTTAGCCAACTCCATTTGGAAAGTGGTAACATCAATGGTGGGTGTAGGCCACCCCAATACTCTCACCTCAAATGCATCTAGCCATTTGTGGAATGCCTGAATCTTCGCGTCCATCATCCGCTCCATAGGAGCCTCAAACTCCTCAACAGACCTCTATATCCAAGGCCTCATATGCTACAACAAGATGACCATCTAGGTCTCCAACTTCTGGACTTGGGCTAGAGGAACTAAAGTGGTCCTCGAATGGGGACTGGCTCGTGACGAGCTAAAAGCTTGACTCGTAGAATTTAAGGGGGGAACTCGTTCCTCTACTATTAATACACCCAATAATTAGAATGCTATACTACAGCTTGACGTGGGGGTTAGAGTCGTTGATATGATTTCCTATACATAGAATAAAGATTTTAGGGGTTGAACGTCAAGGTACGACTCCCCAAGGACAAACCAAGGCTCCTTGAGGATGACCCTAGGACTGCCCTAAAAGTTTTCCAAAAACATATAACCCACGAGTGGGGACCCACACCCCATAGGGGGATCCACTCCTCGTGGATGGCTTCGTGGGTTAGGGTCCCAAAATTTCACCAGCGTACCACCACATACGATTGACCAGTACGGCCTGTGAGTGGCGTCTCGTGGTGGAGGATGTGTCAATCTTAAGTCAGCTAAGTGATGGGTTAGTGGAACTTTCTGTAATTAATTAGGCGTTAAGTGGTATCATTTTATTAGAGTTTTGAACACCCATATAAAGCTTTTAGACCCTTTATTAGGTGATTCCAAATCATTATTTCAATTTACCCAAAAGAAACCCAATTCCTTCCAAGAAATTATCTCTCTAGAAGAAGAAGAAGAAGAAGAAGAAGAAGAAGAGAAACAAGTTAGGGAAAATTCCTCCATTGATGCAACATTTTTGAGGGCTGTATAATCAAGGTATGATAGCTTATTCATTCATGTATTTTTTCATCCATGAATCCCCCTAGATTTCCCCCAATGGTGAAGATGAACTCCATTTCTAGTTCGGGTTTCTTCCTATAATGTGGGTATTGTTGTATGTTGATGCAATTGAGTGGATAATGATCAATTACGATAGAGTTAGTGGTGAATCATGTTATTATGATGATATTACACACTTTCCATGGTTAAATCTAGTTTAATTGATGAAATTGAGTAATATGGGTTTATGCCTTGTGAAGGGAAATTGAGGATTTATAGATTAACTTTTAGAATTGATAATATATGTAGCAATTGCTTGACAGATAAAGAATGTAGACATGAATTGAATTAGAATAATGTATGTGTGATTAATCATGAGTAATAAGGCTTGAGATTGAAGCTTTATGATGATATATGACTAGAATCACTTAATAATGAAGCATATGATTAGAATGCCTTGACATCAAGGTATGTATGATGATTGTAGGAAGTAAATCTTTTAGAGTAAAGATAATATGTTGAATTGTTATGCTTAAGAACACTATGATAGTGAAGTGTCAATGATCAAGATATGTTTTTGTGTTGTTGAAAGGACATTCACACACACACACCTATGTATAAATATGATATGAAATGTTTTCTCACGTAGAATGATTCTAGGTTGAAAGACTTTCTCACCTAAAATGAATCAAAGCATGCTTAGTTATGTTAGATTGAGGTTGTGTTATGAAACCCCTTCGTGAATGGCTTGCTCTAGTATCATAGAATACTTGCATGGTAGCTTGACTTTGTAAGACAAGACAACTTCATGGTAGCATGACTAAACTAGCTCATGGTAGTCTTGTATTGAAAAACCAAACTATCCTAAAGGTAGCTTACATTAGCATCATAGAACGCTTGCATGGTAGCATGACTTGGTTAGGCCAAACCATTTCATTGGTAGCTAGGATTGTGAAATAATACACTTCCTTGTATAACTTCGACTTGCATGATAAGATGTATTTCCATGGTATCTTGGTCTAATCCAATATGCTGGCTATTTCTTGGTAGCTTGGTCTAGCCTAATAGGTAGCCTAGAATGATAATTAGTAACCATTGATGTATGATAGCCTAAAGTAGTACTTAGCATGGGTAGGATTATGGGGTCTTATTCATGCATTGTACAAGTATAACTTGAAGCAACTCTCTTATATGTTGTATGCATAGCTTGGATTGAGTTATAGTACTTTTCCATGGTAGCTTGGATTAGCATAAGGTAGTGTTTCCTTGGTAGCCTTGAATAGGTAAATTATGACCATTCATGAGTAATGACTTGTCTTGGACCAGTAAAAAGGTACTCTTCCATGAACAACAAAAATAGCTAAAGAGGGACTAGTCCCTAATTAAATAGCATGTTTATGATGAAACTAGATTGCTTCAAGGAGGAAATTTAGCTACGTTCTAATATGAGATTGGCCTATATGATACATGTTTAGCTTGGATTGTTGCTATAGTTGTCTTCCTTGATAAGTTGGACTAAAGGTGACGGTTCCCTTATCTATGAGAATTAAGCTTAGGATGAGATGCAAAGATGGTAACTATGATTATGATGGTCCAAAAAGTGATACTTAGTGTGGGTGGGATTATGGGTCCCATCAATGCATTGCACAAGTATTTTTTGAGGTTACTTGAGATGTAGTTCTTTTATGATATGAAGGACTAAGAGTTGACTAGTGCTTACATTATGCCTATGTTGGAGATAATGCTTATGACTATGTTATTATCTCTTATGCCTATAGTTTATGTTTCATTAAGTATCTCTTAGGATTATGACATCTGACCTATGTTGACTAACTCTTATGTTATGCTCTTATGATGCTATGCTATCTATCATATTTAATACTTTTGTACTAACACATACTTTTACCTACATCCTCATCAAATGTAGGGTCCAGCGATTTTGAGTTCCATTTCCGAGGTTAAGTTTCTAGTAGATCAACAATTCAAGACTTGATGAGTCCTGAGAGCATCGAGGATTTGATCACCTTTACTTTTATGTTTTACACTATTGTATGGGCTTAGTCCATAAGATGTTCGTGTACTAGATGGATTGAGAGAGGTGTATTAAAACTTCCACTTTGCTTTTACAAAGACTTTGATTGTATGGACAATTTTTAAAATTTCCACACTTTTTTATTATCTTATGTTATGATATGCTAAGTGGCTTACATGGAGTGTTTTGAGGTTCTATATGCCATGTTACATCTAGGGTGTACCCCTTGGTCGTGTCTGCGGTGGTGGCAGACATAGTCATTTCAGCGGTCTGCTCAACCTGAATCTGATCCACATCTTCAGCCAAATCAGCACCTAGAGGAGGTAGGTCAACCTATGGTCCCCTTCGCGGTGCTTCGGGATTAGCATCATCTTTTATAAGGCCGACGTCCATAGTCTTCATCGCCTCAAGCAACCTGTCATAATTCCAACTAAGAACTGAAGCCTCCCTGAAGAGATGGAAATAAGACATGGGAAGGGCTGTGTAGTAGTAGTCTTGAATTCCCTCCCATGGATCTTCACAAAAAGATGCGGGAGAAATCATGCTCTAGCCTCGCCATAATCGCTGCTAACGTCATAGGCCTATCCAATGTAACGATGTTGTCCACCTATGTAGGGGACTAACTAGTACAAACCACGAACCAAAAGAACTTTGCGGCAAAGCTCAGGGTTGCCTTTCTAATAAGTAGTGTAGTTTTTTGGATCCACTCGGTCCTCTCTCCATCCTCAGCTATGTGGCGAGACATCCATCGCAACAGTGACTCTCGCTGCTCCGCATCCGTCTGAAATGCCCCACTTTGAACCACCCCCATCTTGTAGTCGTACTCTATTGTATTAATCTGCAGAGTGTGCGTTAGGCCATAAATAAAATGGCAAATAGTGATCTCAGAGATGTCAATGGAGAAATTTTGCACCAAGGTGGCCGGTAGTAGGGGCTGAGCTAGTGGCTTAGCCTGTTTGGGTAAACTATTATGGATAGTGGCAGTGTAGGAGGCGTAGAACTCACAAGTCATCTTCTCGCTAAAATTTCCCGGGCTCCTTGCCATCCAATCACATTTGTACCTTTTGAACAACTCCTCGATAGCGCGCACAATATGAATGCTCCTTGTGAGTACTCGACGCTCCTCAATAATGGTCCTGGTCATCTTTCTGTATCCCTTTAACACCTTTCCGTCAGTATAGATGTGGTACTGACCCTCAACGTACCACATGTTTGGCTCTGTGGCACTGGGAACCTGCTCAACTGGGGGGGGGGGGGGGGTCATGACCATTCCCCGTGCTAGTGGTATTAGAGGAAGAAGTGGAAGTATAACTGGAATTGGAGCTGGAATGCGACTGGGAGTGGGACACCGACTCTCCTGCAGGTGAAGCACCCTCCTTAAACTAAGGGTAGTGACCTCGACCTCATCTGTAGATGATAAGACCTGTATGTTCCCATTTCTTGTGAACACAGAGATAGTGGGGGAGCCTGTGGTGGTTTCCGGAACATACTCGTCCCCACATGAGTCATTAAGCAGGCGTCGCGATGGAGCAACTGACTTGGACTTGACCTTCCTAGAGTATACGAGAGCTTATTTTGGTGCCATGGTACATATGGAAGACTTGTTAGTATTTTAACTAACACAAAAAGACCCAAGAAATATATTTTGAACACCATTTGGACTTTGTCACGACCCAGGGGTACCCTCTAGATGTAACAAGGCGTACTCAACCCCGAATGGTCTCATACAAGCCCCTTAGCATATCATAACATCGGATAAAGGAAATGATACAAAAATTTTAAAACATTATCCATAGAATTGAAGTATTTTTTAAAGCGGAAGTCTAGACTTGTCTGAATTAGCCATCTAATACAATCTTTTAATCAAATAAGAAGTATGAACTACATCTAACAATCCATTATGCATGAAAACATCAACATTTCACATATATATAGGAGGAACTACATTCCACACTAAAAGCATGATCAACATAATACATGAAACCATTAGATCAACTGCTCAAAAGAGCATATACATATAAGGTGTGTTCATCAATTTATCTCATGAAGTCAAATAAGAAACTCATACTAAATGTAATACAACATGCGGAACATAAGTAATGAAAACTCATTTTCTTGCTTATCATGAACTTCTCAAGAACGTGCATATCATAAGGAAATCATGGAAGCACATAAATTGCACATGACTCAAAAACATAATACAAGCTAAGAGGAACTCTTTGTCTCAAGCTACAAAAGGAATAGAAGAAAGAGATGAGAATATTGGGACTCTCACGAATATTGCTATCTAAGCATATACCATCTCCCCCTTGGGAGGAAACCCCCTACTAAAATCTCACGTACCACTTCTTTCAAACAATCCCAACCGACATAACCATAAACCCATAATAACCATTCCGAGTTCTAAAATCAATAGAGGTCTAACAACCATGAATCCAAACCCTACTATGGCTAACATCAAAGTCTAAAAATTAGCATAGGGATCTTAATAAAACATTTACATCTATAGGGAACTATCAACATACTGGTGCCTTCATGCGAAAAGTCTTCTTGGTACTTTCTAGATTGCAGTGCATAGAAGCGACCATAATTTGGAGTATTAGGACCCGGACCACTAAGAGAAGCTTGCTTGGCCTCTCTTCTTTTTTCCATGAGTGTCAAGAAATCTCTCATCTTATGACCTTTCTTTCAACACCGAAAGCAACCATTCGTGTCGGCTAGGCACTTACCGGGATGTTCGTTTCCACATTTGGCACATGTCAATCTTTCAAAAGAAGAACCGCCTCCATTTCTGTCACGACCCAGGCCTAGGGCCTAGATGGGACATGGCGAATGAGGAATCGGAAAGAACCCCAAACAAGCCTCTCAAACTTGTCATCATACTTCATCGTTCGCGGAAGTACAATCAACATTAATTAACGGGAAATATGGACTAAGGGCAAACCATTTCAAAAAGACATCATAGAACAAGAGTCAAGCTCATTTACGAAATACTTGTCCAACGCACACCTCTACATACATAGATAGGACGGGGGCCATGGCATACTACCGGCTCCCCTCATAGTCAAAATACAATTGCAAGCTAAAGTCTCAAAACATAGGAGTAGGAAACATAACATAGCCCTCGAATCATTGAGGACTCACCAACAAACTCGGATAAGCACCGTACTAGCCACGTGAATGGAGAGAAGGATCAAGAGTAGCTCCGGTCCCTACATGGTGACATCATGTAGGCAAAATATGCGTTAGTACTTGGAATGTACTAAGTATGCGGGGTGCAACACAACAATAAACAAGGACACAATGGAAATACAAGAAATAGTTTCATAGGCATTATGAATAACAATATGAGGATGTATGATCAAAGTGAAGTCAAAACATGTTTAAGTAAATCTATACAAAAAGTAGATATCATATGTGTATGCATGATCCAACCAATTTATAACCCCAACATAGGATAGGGGATGCCGTTCACACCCGGACACCCTGGTGGCAATGTATAAACCCCTCACATGGTTGATGTTGGTCACACCCCAAGCATCCTAGGTGGTGAGATATAAACCTCTCACATGGTTGATGTTGGTCACACCCCAAGAATCCTAGGTGGTGAGATATAAACCTCTCACATGGTTGTCCGGTTCTTTTCCCCCGGACCGGGCATGGTTATGCAACACTTTATATAGGAAATTCCCATTAGGCTCTAATGCAATCTCACGTATGGAATGAACATATACACAAGCTTAGTTTGTCACCAACACATCTCTGGATTGCCATACATCTCATAACTCAAGGTTTAAAGCATCGATTCATCAATTCTCCATAGTTGGACATTTTGTCAAACACCTTGAAGACATGTAATGGAATCAAAGAGCATGGAAAATAGGGTAGTAATTATGCAGCCAAACCAGTGAACAACCTATAACAACACCTTTTATCACCCACAATACCACATGAAAATCTCCACATCCATACCAAATTTAGATTCAAGTTCTAGAGTCATAACATGCTCAAAACAGTCACTTTTCATGTTTAAAATTCAATGTGCAGGAAATTATTACAAAGAACAAGACTAATTTATGAATCTTAACTTAAACCATGAATTAGTGAGTAGAATAGAGTCTAGGCACTATGGGAGGAAGGACTCATGAGTTCAACACCACATACCTTGAGTTCTTATGAAGGTCTTGAGAGTTTCTTCAATGGAAGCTTGGAACTTGGAGCAAGAGTCTCTTCAATCTTGAGGAAGGTTTTGGATTAGGGTTCTTGAGAGAACTTGAGGGAAAATGTGTCTAAGTATGGGAGAGGTGTTTTGGAAAATGTTTTAGAGATGGGAATTGAACTAATGGTATATAGGAAATAACATATGCCCTTTGGAAAAAATGGTCCAACACTTAGAAAAAAAAATGAGGTGGGTGAACAGTAAAAACGCTAACTGGAAATTGCATTTCCTGCCAGACAGATTTTACGAAAATGGGCATAACTTCTTTGTCCAAACTCCGAATGAGGTGAAACGAAGTGCGTTAGGTAGCTAACTCCAAGGGATTTCCATGGAAATTTTATGGGCCACCCAATTATTTGTGTGCTAGGAGATATGACCCTCCAAAGTAGACCCTCGAAAAAGGCTGCACTTGGAAATTTTGGATTTTGATACGGTTGCTCTAAAATTTGGGTTAGACCCATTTCTCACTCAATTTGACCCCCTAAACAAGAATATGAAGTCAGATTTTTGAAAAACGAAACGGATTTTTTTTGATATAGCTAAACAAGTTTCCGGTAACTTCCGTAGCACATTTTTAAGAACCTTTTGGGTAATTTCAATTTCCTCCTTGAGATTTAGGGTTAGACACCCTATCTTTATTGACCATTGGGAAAGCATTGGAGGAATCATGGTTGGAGGACCTCTTTTTGAACCTTGGTTGACCTTGTTCATCAGACCTAGCTCTTTTTACCTCTCTATTCTCTCTCTTGAGCTTTGACTCCTCAATTTGTTGGGCATACACCATAATCTTAGAGATATCCATGTCATGATGGAGCATGTTCGTACGACATTCCTCTCCAGCTAAGTCGGATACACCCATCAAAAACCTACTCATCTCATCCCTCGGATTTTCCACCATAGATGGAGCATACTTGGATAGTTGGGTAAATTTCAAGGCATACTCTTTAACTCTCATGCTACCTTTCCTAAGGTTAATGAATTCTTCCACCTTAGCTTACCTCAACTCTTAGGGAAAGAACCTATCGGATAATTATCAACTTTGGAGAAATGAAACATGGGATGGTTCATTATAGCAAAATCCCTAACCCTTGAAGCAGCGAAATTCACATTAGGGTTCACATGAGTCCCAACATCTCTATTGGATTGGGCCGTCATGGCTTATGCCAACATTAGAAAAGCCTACCTAACCTCCACATCTGACATAGCCGAAGGATTAATCGGAGCTTAATTTCTTGATGAGGATCTTCTCCATTCACATTGTGACTCCACAATTCTTCTAGTGTTAGTCCTTCGTGTATTCATATCCTGAAGACATAAGAAGAGGATTAGGAGAGGGACTTTATAGAGCTAAACACTACGGCACGACTTAAGAGTAAGGAAAGAAGTGTAGTTTCCTAAACATCTTATAGTCTCTCATTTATATATGTGCTGCGCTTCACTCTATGAACAAGACTTTACTAAACGTGGCTTATGAGAATCATCCTAGAATAGTTCTAGACCTTGGGCTTTGACATCCAAGTTTTTCACGACCAAGGGGTACCCCCTAGATGTAACAATGTGTACTCAACCCCGAAAGGTCTTATACAAGCCCCTTGGCATATCATAACATAAGGTAAAAGAAATGATGCAGAAATTTTAAGACTTTATCCATACAATCGAAGTCTTTTATAAAAGTAAGTGGAAGTTTAGACTTTTCTCAATTATCCATGTAATGAAATCTTTGAATCAAATAGGGACACATCCCTTACAATAAGTCTGAAGTGAAATACAAGAATGAAATTACTAAATGAAGATATTCGTCCTCGAATCATGACGACTCAACAACTAGCAAGGAGAATGATCAATTCCAAGGTCTAGCCACAATGGGAGCCAAATTCAGTGCCAATCCCTACACTTGGGGAGAATATAGATGAATATGGGTTAGTACAAAAATGCACCAAGTATGATAGCCATGAATAAAATAATGAAATCATGCTAAAAAGGACATTTTAGTTGAAAAGCATGCAGTTTACCAAGTTTGAGAATCATCATGCAGTTTAGTGTAAAAGCATAAGTCATAAGTATATTCAACATATAGATTATCATAGCATAATAGAACCATCTCATAAGTAACCCTCAATTATACTTGTTCAATGCATACATAAGATCCCATAATCCCATATATACTAAGTACCACTTTTAGGACACCATAATCATACTTACCGTTTTTGATCTCATTATTTGCTACTACTGATAGACAAGGAAACATTTGCCTTTTATAGGCCATATCAAGGAAAGCAACTCATAGCAACAATCTACATTAAGCATATTAGATTTCATAAACCATCATAACATAAAAGAGACACAGCATAACTACTCTCAAAGTGTTATGCCCTGGGCCTACACCCCGGATGTGACATGACGTACAAGACTCCGAAAATTCTCATACAAGCCTCATAGCATATCATCACAAATGAACATAGGAAATAGTGCGAAATTTAAAAATTTCCTTGACTATAAAAAATATTTATTTAAAACAGTGGAAGTCTAGATATAGTCTCACATGGCCATATACTACAATTGAGGTCTCAAAATAGGGTCACAGCCCTTACAATAAGAAATCTGAAAGTCTAATAAAATAAAAGGAATGAAACAAAAACATAGCACTTGTCCTTGGATCCATGAAGACATACCACAAGCTTTGGAGAATAGACAATCTAAGCTTTAACTAGAAGAAATTGCCTCAAACACCGGAACCTAGACTTTGTAGAAAACTCTAGAAGAAATATGGGTAAGCACAAATCTGTACTAAGTATGATAGCCATGCAAAAACCATGCTTAAAAAGGACATTTGGGTTGAAAATCATGCATATTTTAAGTTTAAGAAACATTAAGAACTTTCATATAACTCTACAAGACATATGCATATTCATCATTTAAGTCATTAGAACATAATAAAACGTTCATGAAAGTAACCCTAAGTTATACTTGTGCATTGTATGAATGGCATCCCACAATACCACTCATACTAAGTACCAATTTGAGGCCACCATAACTTACTTACCATTTTTCATTCTCATCTTTAGTCAATAATCAGAGACAAGGAACATTCACATTTAATAAGGCATAACAAGGAAAGCAACTCATAATAACATTTCCAAGTGAAGCATTCATCATTACATTAAGCCTTTAAGTCAACATTCTCATTAGCTTCATTAGGAGCACATTCATTTCATTCGACATTAGCTTTTGACGAACACACCATGACACTCTTAAAGCCTACTCATCCAATGTATGGATGGCATCCCATACTACCACCCACACTTCATAGAACCTCTCAAGTAACCATAGCACAAAACTCACATAATGGGAATAAGCATTAACCAACATAGATAATGTGAGAAACTCATGGAATCCGATGTCTATCCCACACTGTAAAGGGTTGGTTTACTTGCCTAACGTACTTTCACAACAAGTCATTATCGTTCATTATAGTACAATATGAGAATAACCTTTCAAATAATACTTCATCTTTAACATTATCATTGAACTTCGTTCGTTTATTCATTCATTGACGTGTTTGTGTGTATGTGGTTGTAGCCTTTCACATAATCATCATCATTCACAATTGTTAATCGAGAGATTGCATTCAATCCTAACACTATTAGCTTCTAAACATTAACATCTTTAATTCCTTTAGATCACATACATGCTTTACATAACATTCATACATACAAAATCATGAAAATACTTTAATTACCTACACTATGCCTTCAAGGCCATGATCATCATGTTCATAATAAGTAAACACCTTCACCTTTCAAGTAGATCAATAATTCTAGCACAATTCTACTTTAACTTGAGATTAGGTCAAACATTCCCTTTCAAGGCTATGATCACAAATCCTCAATTCACCAACAATTCACCATAATTAGGCATAGATGATGATACAATTCAATAATCTAAATTAATTTAGGAATACTTTATCAACATTCATTTATAATCAACAAACCCACTTCATAGGGCACAATTTATAAATTAAGAAGAATCAGGGATTCATAGAATAAAATCATCAATTAAACATCAATATAATCATAATTTGAAATTAGTTAACCTTTAAAATTGTTTGATAAAAGAACCCATGAGATTGAGTGAAAACCTAGATTTTCATGATTAGAAATAGCATTTGAATTGGCTCCCTGAATGAAAAAGTAGACAAGGACAAGACCACCATACCATGCGATTGCTTCCCACAAAATCCCCTTGAAGAATCCTTTGAAAACTTTGAAGAAATTGACCGGAGCTTGGAGTCTTCACCTTCTATGGAGGTTCTAGAGAGAGATCTTCTGGAGGGGAAGGGTAGTTTGAATTTGGTGTCTTGTAATAATAAATTCTAAAATAGGTTTAATCACTTTTAATACTCTTAAAATACCTAAATAAACATAAAATAATCGTCCATAGTCTTATTAGAACTTGGGGTGAATCTACCAATTCACCCTACCTAGGCCGAGCCAAACCAGATTTGCAGGTGCCAAACGACGGCTCCCTATCCACTGACCGTGGATGGGTTGATGCCCCGTCCTATGCCTTCGTTGTTCTGAACTACTGAGGCCATCCACGGGGCGTGGTCCCCTTCCGTAGGTCATCACAATTTGGCCGGCTTCTTTGTTTCAAGGGGTCTTGGAGGTTAGACTTAGGGTCCTCCTCAAGGACCTCTACGATGGTCCTTGGGGAGTTGTACCTTGACATTTGACCCCTAAACCCCTCAACCATGGCTCGGGACAACATCAAACACCATCAAACCTTACATCGAACTCAAACGCACACACGTTAGGTCTAGTTTCACTAATTCGTTTTTAGGGTCGTTACATTATCCCCCACTTAGGAACATTTTTCCTCGATTGACACATTAAACACTTTTAGGAGTAACGACTCAAGACTAGAAGCCCACAATCATGCATGCAACATCGATATAAATGAATACACATAGGAGGAAGCATCAATTCCACACCAAAGAATTCAAAACACAATAAGAAGGTAGGAACTATATCTACAAACTCATCATGCATCAAAACTTCACCTTTTTCATTTCATTGGAGGAACTTCCTTCTCCAAATCACATCATTCTCATTACAACATCATTAGGCACATTTAAGCAATTTTCTCATAAAATTACATTATGCAACTTCTTCATAACAACACATTTAGGCATGTTCAACCACTCTTCCTCATCAAGTACATAGACAACTCATATAAAAAATGCACTCAATTATGAGTGTCTTAAATCATGAAAACTCATTTTCCCATTTAAACATAATTAAAATAGATCATGCAAAACATAAGTAGACCATGGAAACTCAAATTCAATTCACACTAGACTCCAAAACATGAAAAACGCTTCAAGGAACTCTGAGTCTCAAGCTTGAATAGGAATAGAAGGAAAGAGATAAGGATATCAACACTCTCAACAACCTTACTACTCAACATACTATCCCCCACCTAAGGGTAAACCCAACTAAGGTCAACATAAGACAATATAAGAACCTCATTACAACAAAAAAAAAGTATAACTTACCGGTACCTTCATCTGAATTATCTCCTTTCTCCTTGTTCGCTTGAAACATATAAAAATGATTCTTCCTTGGAGCATTAGGACCCGGGCCATCAAGATAAGCTTGTTTGACCTATCTCCACTTTGCCGAAAGTGTTGGGCAATCTCTCATCTTATGACCCTTCTTCCCATACCCAAAGCACCCATCCATGCCGACAAGGAACTTTTCTAACTGTTGCTTCCCACACGAAGCACAAATAGACCTTTCAAATGAAGAAACACCTCCATTCCCTCCTTGAGGTTTAGGATTAGAGACCCTACCATTGTTTACCATAGAAGAATCTTGGTTGTAGTAACTCTTTTTGGACCTTGGTTGACTTTGATCATCGGTTCTATCACTTATTTCCTTCCTATTCATCTTCCTAAGCTTTGTCTCCTCAATTTGTTGAGCATATATCATGAGCCTAGAGATATCCATATCATTATGGAGCATTGTCGTATGACATTCTTCTTCAACCAAATCGGACACCCCCATTACAAACTTATTCATCCTAGCCCTAGAATTTGACACCAAGGTTGGATCATACTTGGATAGTTGGGTGAACTTGAGAGATTACTCCTTCACACTCATACCCCCTTGACGGAGGTTCATGAATTCCACCAACTTCTGTTCCCTCAACTCTAAGGGGAAAAACCTATCAACAAAGGCGGTCTTAAATGATCCCGAATACACTGGGCCCGCTCTCACGTGTCTCTCATCGGTCCATTGCTCAAACCACACTTGGGCTATGTCTTTCAATTGGTAGGCGGCTAGTTCCTCCTTTTACTCCCATGGTATCCACCACTTTGAACACTTCATCTATAAAGCCTTGAGGGTTTTCATCCACTTTAGAGCCATGAAAGGTAGGGGTTTTTAAACTTGTGAAATCCCTAATTCTTGAAGCGCGTGTACTTTCATTGGGGTTTACTTGTGGTCCAACTTTTCGGTTAGTTTGGGCCATTAAGGCTTGAGCTTTAGTGGTGACGGCTTGGGCTTGAACCATCATGAGTTGGGTCAAAATTTTGAAGGCAGCCCTTATCTCCACATTAGACATGACCCCTTCATCATTTGGAGCTTGAGGGTCTTGAGGAACTTGGGGGGGAACCTCCTCATTCACGTTCTCCTCTTGTGCCCTCCTTGCATTAGCCCTTCTTGTATTCATATTCCTATAACACAATAGAAGGATTAGGAAAAGAACACTTATAGAACTACACTCTAAGGAATGACTTCAAGAATATGAAAGAAGTGTAACTTTCTTTCGTCCTATTGCCTCTTTCTCAAAGATGTGTCACAACTGACACTGATGAGCAAGACTCTACTAGACGTGGCTTATGAGACATCAACCCTAAAAACCATTCCCAACACCTTATGCTCTGATACCATGTTTGTCACGACCCGGGAGCACCCCTAGTCGTTACACGGCATACTCGAACCCGAAGGGGTCTTATACAAGCCTCATAGCATTCATTGATCGCATATGTAATAAAAATAGTGCGGAATTAAAACTTTTCATAATAAAACCAACAATCGAAAACTCATTTATAAAGTAGCGTAATACTTAAGTCTCATATGACCATCTTAGACAAAACTTTATACAAGATAGGGTCATGACCCTTTACAATCAAAGTCTTGAGAATAGTCTCAAAACATAAAAAAACTAGAAAACATGAAAAGTCATTGCCCTCGGTCTATGAAGACATACCCAAAAGATTTCTTGGAAGAAGTCTAGTCCAAGCTTCAACTAGAGAGAGATATTCAATTACCGCAACCTATACTTGTAGTAAAAACATAGAAGAAGAATGGGGTTACCACATAAAGTACTAAGAATGATGACCATGAAAAACATGCTTAAAAGGAAATTTGTTTGAAAGACATGCTTTTATGCTATTTCGGTAAAACTTCATGAAATACAAGCATAAGAGTCATAATAATCAATCATAACCAACATACATGTCATTTATCACAATAGAGACATGTTCAACATATCTAACCCATTACCTTTATATAACCCTTCACTTAAAGTAACCCTTGGTATATACCTTGTGCAATGTATGGATAGCGTCCCATACTACTATCCACACCAAGGCACCACAGTAAGGTCACCAAAAGTGAACTTGCCATTCAACCTTTCCACCTACAACAATATACATTCATCAAGACACAAACATTATATAAGACATGATCATAACATAAGGACCATCACCTACGATAATTCTAAGTCACACTTGTGCAATGTGCAAGTAGAATCCCATACTACTACTCACACTAAGTGCTCCTTTGAAGTCACCATAGCCTAGGGACATTTATACTCAACAAGTTCTAACAAGGAAGTGCTCATATATACAATCCAAACATAGCATGCATTCTTTCATTACACATATAAGCATTCAAGTCACCATTAATTAACCTCATTAAGAACACTTTCATTCATTAGACACAAGATCAACATTCTTCATTATCAAGATCATAAAAGTCCATTCATTCATTAACATTATAAGGAACACACCCTGACCTCCCTCAAATGCCTACTTGTGCATTGTATAGATGGCGGCCCATACCACCACCCAAACTAAGTAGTACATCCTTAAGAGAACATAGTTCATTATCATTATTGTTGGGTTAAGCATTAACCGACATAGACCATGAGAGCTTGACATGGAATACCGGTGTCACCATCACCGGATAAGGGATTCCCACTTGCCTAAGGTAGGACCACTGTTTTTTAGCTTATGTGGATCCACTAGCTACACCTATGTGCGCACATAATTTAAGGGATAGGGAGATTGCTACTAGATACCCCGCCTCAACTCACGGATGAGCATCCATCTCAAGAGATTACTACTAATTACCCCTCCTCAACTCCCGGATGAGCACCCATCTCAAGCCATATCCACTTGGAGCTTAGCGTTATTCCCCACAGAGTACATTACGTTTATTACAATAATTCAATTATGGGATAAATGATTGCTACTAGATATCACGCCTAAACTCCCGGATTAGAATCCATCCCAAACCCAACATTTATTCATTCATTGGAAATCTCCTAGATCCAATGATGAGAATAGCCTTTCACCTAAGAACCCCCTTATTGTAAGAAAGTACTTTCACAACAAGTCATTTCCATTCTTTAGAGCACAATATGAGAATAACCTTTCAAATAATACTTCATCATTAACATTATCATTGAACTTCATTCACTCATTGAAGTGTGTGTATATGTGATTATAGGCTTTCACATGATCATCAACATTCACAAGTCTTAATAGAGAGGATAACATTTAATCCTAACACTATTAGCTTCTAAATATGATCATCTTTCATTCCTTTCGATCACACACATGCTAAACATGACATTCGTATATACAACATCATGATAATACTTCAATTACATAAGGAGGTAATTAGCGCCTGTTTAGAGGAACCTCTCAGCGCACAATAGCAAGGTGGCGATTGTGAGCTAAGAATACTTCACTGATGGACCGCTGGCGACAATCACCACCTAAGTACACACCCAAAACCGTCATACCAGCTACTGGAGCAATTCATAAGTTGTCACCCCTTACTTTTGGGGATTTTCTACCTTTGAAGTACCAGGCAACAGTGAAGGAGAATGATACAAGCAGCTAAGAGGATGAAACACAACTGGGAGATGTGGTCAAAAAGGCCACGCCGAAGAGACGATTGCAATTTTCTAATGCAGGCATGTCTTCACAACCTACTCCTAATGCTCCAGCACAAGTGAAAGGAAATCACGATAATGGTAAGACCCTGAACAACACCCCCCTATGATTAAGGAGGGTATACTTACAGTTCAAATTGATGAGGAGGATATCCGATTACAGGTTAAGGAGTGGGAGAATGCACTAATAGGGTATGTTATTGGGGGAAACCCTTCTGAAGAACATATGACAAAATTTATTAGGAAGGGATGGGGTTTTGTTGCACTACCTAGGATTATGTACCATGCTGATGGATACTATGTTTTTAAGTTCCAAAACACCATTGATAGAGAAAAATTGATGCAAACAAGGTCATATTTCTATGGTAGTAAACCAATGATTTTGCAAAATTGGGAGCTGGACTTTGAATTAAATGCTGAAATATATAATCAAATTCCAATTTAGCTGAGATTTCCCAGCTTACCTGTGGGGTACTGGTCTATTAGAGCCTTGAGTAAACTTGCTAGTGCAATTGGGATATCTTTATACACTGATAGAATCACTACAAATGCTGAAAAAATATCATATGCCAGGGTATTGATTGAGGTGGACTTGGCTAAGAGCTTGCCTGATGTCATAGTAGTGGAAACACCTACTGGTCCATGGGATCAAAATATTGAGTATGAATGGAAACCCAATTTTTGTAATCAATGCATTAGATTTGGACATAATGAGAATGAATGCTGGTACAAATATTCCTCCAAGGAGAAGGAGATGGGAGGGGGAGTAAAAGTTGACCATTGGAAGGGGAAGATGAAGGATGTTAATAGGAAATTGGTGGCCAAATGGATGCCTATCAAACCTCAAGATGCAAGTGAGGTTATACAAGAGGTACACCATATTAGATTCCTACAGATCAACCTATGATAGATCCTGGCCGGAGAAAGGGTAAGCAACTTGTTGAAGAGTTAGCAGATGACACAATGATTAAAGAGGTAGCAATGCAGGGTAACTGGAAAAGTGCTGGCAACTATATGCCATTCCTTCCAACATGATACTCACTACTTGGAATATAAGCGGCCTTAATCAAGGCCACAAACATATGAAACTCTTTCTGAATAAACATAGAATAGATATAATGGGTTGCCTGGAAACAAAGGTTAAGGTAAAGAGAGTTGCACATATTATTAACAGAGTAGCATATGGTTGGTCTAGTGTAAATAATTACAAGGATGATGCAAATGGAAGAATATGGCTTATGTGGAAATCAACATTGAAGGTACAAACATTTGATATACATGAGCAATTCATTCATTGCTAGTTGAAGAACCAGGACTCCAACTGAGATTATATTATACTGTTGTTTATTCTAGGAATGAAGTGGAGAAGAAATAAATGTTATGGCAGAATCTTATGCAATTAACTTTCCAGAACCAACTTCATTGGATTATAAGTGGGGACTTTAATAGTGTGCTGAGTTCTGATGATAGAATGGGATCTCTTGTCACTAAGCAAGAGGTGCAGGGATTCCAAAATGTTATAGATCATTCGCAGCTTACACCAATAAAGGGAGTGGGATGACATTTTACTTGGTGCAACAAACAAGGAGGAAATAAGAGAGACTGCAGTAAGATTGATTGGGCCTTTGGGAATATGGTTTGGCTACAACAGTTTGGACATATAGAGGCAGAACATTTGAATCGTTCAATAACTGACCATTCTCCCATCCTGATCAAATGTAAGCAGTATAACAACATTCATCCAAGGCCATTTAGGTTTTTCAATAACATGATGGAGCATCCTGATTTTGCTGAAAAACTGAGAAATGCTTGGGGTGATAGTGTGGAGAAGATTAACATGAAGAAAGTGTGGGGGAAACTCAAGAATGTAAAACATCAAAGCAAGGACATAAACAACTATATGTATTCATATAAGCAAAAGTTGCAGGTACTAAGGGTAAAACTGGAGATAATCCAAGGCAAAATTCAGATTAGTAAACTGGAGTAGGAACTTATTAATCAGGAGAAACAGAAAATCATAGAGTTGAAGAAATGTTGTAATATTGAAGAGACTGCACTTAGAGAAAAAGCTAGGGCTAATTAGATTGGACTCGGGGACTCCAACTCGAAATATTTCCATGCCCAGTGGAAGATAAGGTCTAGTCATTACACTATTACCTCCATTTGTACTGAAACTAGTCTAAAGCTGACAGAACCTTTACAAATTGAAGAAGAGTTTATTTCTGTTTTCAAGCGGTTGATGCGGACTAAGCATCTGAATTAAAATGTTTAAATATTGGAGTGGTTAGAGGTGGTCCATGCCTAACTATCATGCAACAAAGAGAGCTCATACATGAGGTAACAAATGAGGAGATAATGGAGGCCATATAGAGAATGTCCAAGGACAAGGCTCCAGGAGTGGATAGTTTTCCCATTGAATTCTTTACAAAGAAATAGAAAGTGGTTGGAAAGGATGTTATAGCAGTTGTACAACATTTTTTTCAAACTGGTAGGATCAATCATTCTATTAATGTTACAGCAGTAATTTTAATTCCTAAAGTCAAAGTGCCAACAAAGATTAGTGATTATAGACCTATTGCTTGCTACAGCACTTTATATAAAATCATAGCTAAGGTTTTAACTAAAGGACTGAAACTAGTGATTTCTAGTCTTGTTGATAAAGCGCAATAAGCATTTGTGGAGGGTAAGAGTATAGTTGATAATATCATGGTCACTCATGAAATATTCAAGAGTTATAATAGAAAATGGATTTCACCTAGATGTGTGTTAAAGGTGGACCTAAGGAAGGCATATGACACTTTGGATTGGGGTTTCTTGAAGAGGTTAATGAGGATATGGAGTTTCCAGCAAAGTTTGTGCAATGAATCATGAAATGTATATCTACAGTATCATATTCTTTGCTTTTGAATGGTGGGCTAACTAAACCTTTTCCAGCACAAAGGGGCCTCAGATAGGGGGATCCCATGTCCCCCTATCTCTTTGTATTGGCAATGGAGTATCTTGGAAGGGAACTCAAGCAAATGGCAACAAATGTGGACTTTAATTATCATCCCAGCTGTGAAAGAATGAATAGCATTCACATTTGCTTTGCTGATGACTTATTGATGTATTGCAGAGCTGACTTACTATCAGTCAGATTGATGTATGCTACCTTTAGGAATTTTTCTGAGGCATCAGGCCTACAAGAAAATACAGAGAAGAGTTTCATATACATTGTTGGGGTGACTAATCATACAAAGCAAAGAATAATTGAAGAATTGAGATTTATTGAGGGGACTTTGCCATTCAGATACCTAGGAGTGCCTCTAGCATCTCAAAAACTTGGAGTTAATGCATACCTTCCTTTAATTGAGAAGATAACTGCTAAAATAACTTGTTGGTCTGCCAAAGTATTGTCATATGCAGGTAGATTACAATTAATCAAAACAGTCCTTTTTGGAGTACATGCAGTCCTTTTTGGAGTACATGCTTATTGGGCTCAGATTTTTCTTTTACCCAAGAAAGCAATCAAGACAACTGAACAACACTGTAGAACTTTTCTATTGACTTGTGATGTAACAATATCAAAGAAAGCTTTAGTGTCTTGGGCAAACATCTGCCTACTTGGAGCAGCAGGAGGACTTCATGTAATGAACCTATGCACTTGCAACAATGCAACTATTCTTAAACTTCTATGGGACATAGATAGAAAGAAAGATTGTTTATGGGTGCAGTGGGTTCATAGCTACTACATCAAAACTGGAGACATTTATCTAGTAAGGATCCCTAGTAATGCATCTTGGGTGGTTAGAAAAGTGCTGGAGGCAAGGGAGTAGCTGAGGATTAGAAGTCATAGTCATGGGACAATATCACAGCAGATGCAGGGTATACAACTAGGGGGAAAGTTCTCAATACACAAGATGTATATTTCCCTGCTTCCGGACCATCCTAAAGTTGCCTGGAAATCTCTAACAATGCATCCAAGGATACACCCAGACATAGATTTATCCTACGATTGGCCATAAAACAGAGACTTTCAACAACTGAAAGACTATTGAAGTTTGGAATCAGTGTGACACCAAAATGTGCTTTCTGTAGATTGCACATGGAAATAATTGCACAGTTATTCTTTGAATGTCGAATTACCACAAATATTTGGAGGCGGGTGCTACAATGGTTGGGGCATAACAGACAACCAATGAGATGGGAAAATGAAATGCATTGGATGAGCCAAATAGCTAAGAAAAAAGGTGGAATAGCAGAGATAACAAGTTATGCTTTTGGAATGGTGATATATAAGTTGTGGCAAGCTAGAAACAATGCACGATTTCAAATGAAAGCATTCCAGGAAGAATTGTTAATTAAAGACATGGTGATCTATCTACACGTACTAGGCAGAAATAATGTTAGAGAAGGAGACTACATGAGATTTCTAACTATCCTGATTAGTTATTTTAATTTTAGTTAGTTGTAGTGATATGATTGTAAATAGAGTAGCTTGTCTAGGCTGTCTGAACTAACTTGTATGTTTTGGTATAAATGAAATATATATACCAGTTAAACCAAAAAAAAAGATAATACTTCAATTACCCACACTATGTCTTCAAGGCCATAATCACAATGTTCATAATACGTAAACACCTCCACCTTTCAAGTGGATCAACAATTCTAGCACAACTCTACTTTAACATGAGATTGGGTCAAACTTACCCTTTCAAGACTATTATCACAAATCCTCAATTCACAGACAATTCAAAATAATTAGGCATAGATGATGATACAATTCAATAATCTAAATCAATTTAGGAATAACTCATCAACATCCATTCATAATCAATGAAGCCACTTCATAGGGCACAATTTAGAAATTAAGAAAAATCATGGGTTCATAGAGTAAAATTATCAATTAAATATCAATATAATCATAATTTGACATTAGTTAACCTTTAAAATAGTTTGATGAAAGAAGCCATGAGATTGAGTGAAAACCTAGATTTTCATGATTTAAAATCACATTTGAATTGGCTCCTTGAATGGAAAATTAGCCAAGGATAAAGACCACCATACCTTGCTATTGCTTCCCACAAAATCCCCTTGAAAAATCCTTTGAAAACCTTGAAGAAATTTACCTTGGGAGCTTAGAGTCAACACTTTCTATGGAGGTTCTAGATATAGATCTTTTGGAGGGGAATGGTAGTTTGAATTTGGGGTTTTATAATCATAAATGTTATAATACGTTTAATAACTTTTAATATTCTCAAATTACCTAAATAAATTCAAAATAACTGTCCATACTCTTATTAGAACCAATACACCCCACCTAGGCCGAACCAAACCAAACTTGCAGGTGCCAAACGACGGCACCCCATCCTGTGCCTTGGTGGTTCTGGTCAGCGACTCACATTTTGGGGGCCTGACCTACCGAGGCCATCCACGATGCGTGGTCCCCTTCTGTAGGTCACCACAATTTGGCCAACTTCTTTGTTTCAAGGGATCTTGGGGGTTAGACTTAGGGTCCTCTTCAAGGACGCCTACAGTGGTCCTTGGGGAGTCGTACCTTGACGTTTGACCCCTAAACCAGTCAACAATGACTCGCGATAACATCAAACACCATCGAAACTTACATTAAACTCAAATGTACATGTGTTAGGCTCTAGTTTCACTAGTTCATTTTTGGAAGCATTACAAACACCATTGCATTGTAGACATGATGACATTACTTTCATTGAAATAAAAAGCATTTACATAAGCATCATGATTATACAACATTCTTCATAATTTTTCCTACAAGGCATGAATCACAATTCACCAGCACACCTAGAATACTACAATTTAGGCATGAATAATGAAATAATTCAAGTAAACAATCCATAACAAGATCAATTACATAACATTCATCTTACTACAATTCACCCACATCAAAGTCGCAAATTAGGGTTATGGAAATCATGGATTCATGTGGGATTTTATGTTAAAAACGCCATTAAAATATCAATTCAATCTTCATATATGCTAATTAAACCTTTGAAAACATTTTTAGGAAGAATCCATGACCAAGAATGAAAACCCTTAGTTTTGGAGAAATTCCAACTTTGAAATTGAAGATTTGAGGACATCATGGATGGAAAGTTAACCATGAATCAAAACTACCATACCTTGATTAAAAATTCTCCACGAAATTGGAGAGAAAATATGAACTCTTGAGCTCCAAACCTTGACTTCTTCTTCTCCAATGGAGGTTTCTACAGAGAGAATTATTTGAAGAGGAGGTGGTTTCTTTTTTTGGGTTTTGGGAAGTATGAGCTGCAAAGGGGTAGTTAATAGTTTAAAAGGCCTCAAAGAATTCTAAAGAATCAAAATAAGCCTACCCCTAACTTAACTAACCACCCCAGGAATTTACCACTTTACACCTTGATTGTCCGTACCAAGGCAGATTCCCAGGTGTGATCCACGCCCCTGACCTACGGACCGTAGGTGGGTCAACGCCTCGTCCTGCATGTCCGTAGGTTAGTGACTAGAGCTGAATTTCGAGGGTCTGACCCACGACCCCTACCTACAGGGTATGGGTCCACCTAATAGCCATAGGTGCCATCCGTAGCTTGCCCTCTTTGGCAGCTTTGGGGGTCTTGGGGGTTCGGCCTTAGGGTCCTCATCAATGACCCTTGGTTGGTCCTTAGGGGGACGTTTAACCCCTAAACCCCTCAACCTAATCTTAGGAAACCATTTAACAACGTAAAACCCCATATCAAACTGAACAACTCACATGTAAGGCTCTAGTTTCACCTATTAGTTTTCCGGGTCGTTATATTTTCTCACCCTTGGGAACATTCGTTCTCGAATGACACTTTAAACACTTTACGAAAATAAAGACTCAAGAGTAGTAGCTCATCATGCATGAAACATCATAACAAAGCACAAAACAAGGAGGAAACATCAACTCCATCTCAATATAGTCAATGCAACACAAGGAAGTAGGAACTACATGTACCAACCAATTATATTTGAAAACTTCAACATTTATCATTTAATTGGAGGAATTGCCTTCTCTAACTCAAATCATGCTAATCATATCATCATTAAGAAAATTATGCAATTACTCTCAAAATCACATTTAAGAATGGTTAGCAATTTATCTCATGAAGCATATAGGCAACTCATATTAAATGCACATCAATCATAAAGAACATAAATCATAAAAACTCATTTTCTCATTAAAAATGAATTCATCAAGAACATGTATATCATAAGGAGACCATGGAAACACATAATCACACATGAATCCAAAACATGAAACAAGCCATAAGGAACTCTTGATCTCAAGTTTGAAAAGGAATAGAAGGAAGTGATAAGAATATCAGAAATCTTAACAACCTTGCCTTCTAAAAATACCATCACCCCCTTTGGAGTAAACCCATACTAAGGCTAGCATGAAAATATCATATGGACCTCAATACAACATTTACAACTTTAAAAACTATCAACATACCGGTGCCTTTATCCGAAAGGGCTCCCTTGTCCTCTCTAGACCGGAGTGCATAGAAACGACCATAATTTTAAGGGATATGAACCATACCATTAAGAGAAGATTTCTTAGCATCTCTTCCTTTTGTTGAAAGTGTGGGCAATCTTTCACTTTATGATCATTCTTTCCACAACCATAACACCCATTTCTACCTTCTAGGCACTTCCCAAAGTGTTTCTTTCAACAATTAGTGCAAGTAGGTTTAGGGGATGGAGACCCACTACCTTTCTCTTGGTTAACTCTAGGAGTGCTTGAGGAATCGTGGTTGGAAGATCTCTTTTTGAACCTTCGTTGACCTTTCTCATCGGACCTAGCTCTCTTCAACTCCCTAATTTGTTTCTTAAGTTTGGACTCCTCAATTTTTTGAGCATACAGCATAAGCCTTGAGATATTCATGTCATCATCGGTGATCTACCCTTTGGTCAATTTCATCGCCTTTTTTTCTTTGGCCTTCAACATCTTCAGATTTTGTACTTTGGGTGATATGGCACTGCATCACAAAACCGTTCGGCGACTCGCCAACCACTCCTTTCTATCGCCGAATTGATTTTCTCCTATAGGGCTCGACATAGCCATTCGACGACTCGCCTAATGGATTAGGTGATCCTCAGGCTTTCTTTTCTTCATTCTTTCATCTGCCTTGTTTCTTTTTGCTCAATAGTGTCCATGCTTTGTTCCTCAATCCAAATACCTGAAATTCAAGGATTTACATAAGTTATTGGAACAATATATGCATTTGAGGACACTAAATCCATTCAAATAGAGACCTATATGAGTCCAAATCATGGACTCATCAACACCCCCAACTTAATCTTTTGCTTGTCCTAAACTAAAATTCAAGTTCAGAATTTCAAAATGGATGTCTCAAACAGTGCTACACAAGACTCATTCATGAATGCGCACAAGAAGACTCAACTTACTCATGGAAGGATCAATTGTGCACTCGAAGACTCAAGTTGTGACTCACCATTATCAAAGAATCTCAAACTCACAATACTTGATTCAAATGCAAGTTCAAGTTCAACAAAGGTACTCAAATGCCCTCACACAAAGAATGATTCCATATTCACACACAATTGATCACAATTTAAAGCTATGGAATGGAATGCAACGCTCACACTCACAAAGATGAACACAACGAATGATTTCACTTATAGGTTTGCCCGTATTTTCCAATGAACACTTTCTTTAGCTCACTCAACATGAAAAATGTCTTTTCAAGGCTTGTAACGGGGTTGAGTGCAAATGTATGGTCATTTAGGCTTAGTGCCTTCTACCGTCATGAAATGTGGTGTGAACAACACTTTCTTTCCTTTTCTTCATCATTTTCATTCTTGCTCAAAAGTAATCCCTTTCTTCACTTTTCATGGACTGTTGGAGACCCCATTTTCTTTGTATTTTTACAACTTTATTCCACAACTTTGTCATTCTTTTTCTTTTTCATTATTTTCTTCTTTACTACCTTTTTTTTTGTATGGAGGGGTTCCATTTTTATTAAAACCATGGGTCAAATGGGACTTTCTTGCACTTCTTGATTCACCTTCTTTTTTTAGCACACCCCAAAGTTAGGCTTTTAGCCTAACTTGGCTATTCAAATAAACAAAAAATCATGAGGATCATGGGCAATGGATCAAGAAAGGTCACAATGTGATCAAATTTCTTCCAAGAAAAGGTTAAGGCTCAAAGGGTGCTCAAACAGGGTTCGCACACTCACAAGGTAGGCCATAAAAGATGTATAATATCAATATGTTTCACACTCTTCAAAGTGGCGTAAGATCATATCAAGAGATTGCATCACTTAGTCAACCGGACCAACGGAGCAAATTCTACATGTCATCACGCATGGTTGACGGTAAGCTCATCACACAAGGCATAGACATCAATGTCAGACAAGACTCCATATTTTTGCTAATGGGAAATGCTCATCACAAGAGACTCAATTCGATAGGTGGCTAGTCACACGATAAGCAAAGAGTTCACATATTGTTTATGCAACTTTATTTGGCCTCATCGTAGTCGCACATTTATTTTTGTTCGATTATGAACACTATTCAGGTCATTGGTATTGATCAAAACTGATACTTAAATTCGCAAAAGAACAGCAACATTCAACACAAACAAGAGGTGGCACAATTTTTTTCAGAAGGGTTCAAAAATCATTATCATTGAAAACAAGGAGCCAGAAGCTCAATCATCCGCAAAAGCAGTGTATAACACAATTATAGCTCAAAACCTAATATATAAACAAAACCAAAAAGTCACATAAGATCACACAAAAGGTGGGCCTCACCCCACTACAAATAAAATCATTCTCCTCAAATGCAAACAAAAGCTAAAATATCCAAAAGTCAAATTGAATGTAAGACAGAGAGGGAGGTAAAGAGGGAATCCTATCTACACAGTCGCTCCATCTATCTGGGAATCAGTACCCAGGGCATTAGTCTGAACTTGGGGATCAGTCCCTGGAGTCACCTCAGATGGGACAACAATACCAGACCCACTATGAGCTGCCATGGACGTCTCGGTCAGTGATCTCTGAAACACACCTACATAATTGTCTCCTCAAGATCTGGAAAGTTTCTGTATATTCTCTCCTCCCGTATCTCTATATGCTCCTCGTCAGTCTCAGTATCCGTCTCATATACTGCTGCCTCATTCTTATGTGCATCTCTGGTGGTAGCTGGAGGAATCACTGAAGTCTCACGGGCATCTAAATTGTCTGCAGCTTCCAGCAAAGAATTGAAGTCGGTAGACTTTAGATAGTCCACGTCCTTCCTCAAATCCACAACTTCAGCTTTCAAAGTCGTAACCTCAAAGGTCTCTCCAAGCATGCTCTCACAAGCCTCCACTCTTGTGGTGAGAGTGTCTATGGAAGTATTGAGGGGGGTTAGTGTAGCCAAGATATCAACCTCAATCATCAAGGGAACAAAACTCTCTAACCGGGTCACCCTCACATCAGCTGAATGGGCCAGATGCCCCATCTGCAGGATCATCACCTATGTAATCTTTGTCTGCTGGGAGAAAGTATATGTCCATGGAGCTTGTGAAAAAGAAGTAGGGGCAGAAGTACATGAATGCCCGGAGGCCGGAGTAGGCAAAGATTGTTCTGCAGGTATCGAATTTATATCCACCTCTGGGGATGTGTCTACCGGAGCTTCCCTCCTCCTGTCAGCCTCCTCTCTAGTATACTCTGCCTCAATGCACCGAAAGTCATTGGAGGAGGATGGGGTCACCTCAATGTCCTTCCTATCATCTCGAGGCACTCCAGCTCGTCAGTATAACTTTGTGATCAAGACTGGTAAAGGTAAGGAAGTCTGCCTCTGCTTGGCCCTCAATAACAAGTCCCAGGTCAATGCTCCTCCGGGATATGATAACTCCAAGGAATGCTGCCTTAGGATGGCACAAAATAGACTCATTCTGGGATGGCATTATGGTGGTGTTGGTGAAGCAAAACCAGAAATGAGCAGCAATACTCAAATCCCTCTTCTTAATAGGGGCTCCTGCCTTGAACCACCTCAGGTTGGTATCGGATATCAGAGGTGCCAGCCAGCCCTTCAAATCATCTAAGGACTGAGAAACATGCAATCCAACATAAGGGTGTGTAGAATGCACAGCTCTCCAGTACATTATTTATGTACTCACTATTACAACCAACTTCTTTTCCCCGTACGATGACATACTTCACCAGTCTGAATTTGCTCGCCTTCTTCTTGCTTTTAGGGACCAAGTCACTATAGGCTATATAGAACTCCCAGACGCATGAAGGAATATAAGGGCTTCAAGGCTTGGTAAACTTATAAAATTGATGGAAGTTAAGGGTTTCCCTCACATATGAGTATTTGCCCTCCAGGCCCTCTGTGGATATCATCTTCTTCTCGAAAATGATTCGTAAACCATCGCCTTTCAAGCTATTAAGAAGCCGAGGCGGAGGGATTACTGGTGGCACAAGAGCCATGGGAGGCGCCTGTGGTGTCACTGAGTCCGCTGGTGTACGAGTTGGAGGGACTCTGGATGAGTCAGGGTGAGATCTAGCCTAGATCTCATTCCACTGGGATTGCAAAGGCTGGTCGTCCTCAGGCTCAGAAAAAGCAGCCTAGGATCCAATAGTCACCCTGTCAGATATGGGCCTCTTACCCTTGCCTTTGTCTCCCGGTAGGAGCTTTTGCCTGCCTTTCTTTGAAGGATTTGATCCCCCTTCATTTATTGTGATACCCCATACTCTTTTCCAGGGTGGCATGTCAATGTTTGTTCTCACCATATCTATAAAACATTGGGAAAAAGTTAGACACAATTTAGTCAAAATCACCAAAAAATAGGTACAGGCAGTCTCACTGAATCACTTTGGCGAGCTATCAGGCTCGCTGAAAGGAGTGGCTTTTAAGGTTTTGGCAAGTCAGCAATGACGAGGCCTTTCGGTGAATTGCCGACCAAATTGGGTGACCAAGGGTTGGCCCACCGAGAATTACAGTGCAAATTAAGCTACAGGGTTACAGGCAAAAGATGATCAAGAAGACTTTCAGCGAGTCGTCGAGTGCCTTCGGTCACCTCAAGTAACTCTCCCCACATTATAGAGTCAAACAACAAGTTTAGCATGAAACTAAAGGCAAGATGGGGACTTTTGGTGAACCGCTGGGTTGTTTGGCAAGCTCGACCCAGCTCGTTAAACGACCCAACGTGCCTACTTTCAACCTAACTTCTCGAATTCAACCACGTAACCCTCGAAAACAAAATCAAAGCATGCACTTGTCAAATTAACACAATATCCATAACACCCATTACCCCGAGATACTCCATTTCTTTCGGTTTTGCGAAATTTTGCCATTTGACATCTTTTGCCCTTTAAAATGTCGTTACCTGCTCAATCATTGGGCAAATTACATCTTTTGCCACAGATTCGAGTTACTCACATTTCACCCAACTAAACTAAATAACATGTATGCACAATCCCACAAGATTTATTTCATTTTAACGCACCAAATTATGGGAATCTAACATTAAAGGTAATAGGGGCAAGATTATTGAATTAAAACAGGAATTCAAACATTCTAATCCTATTAGAGAGGCCCAACACACGACAACAAGATAAGATCATTTGTAAAAGAGTACAAAATTGTTAAAACTAAACTCAGGGTTCGAAAAACCAACCTTTAATGTCGAATAACCAAGACTGAAATGCTAGGTGGCAAAGTAATCCAATTCGAGCACAAATCAAAGACTAAAATACTACTAAAAATGCGAAAATATGGAAAATAAATTGCAAGTGTGAGTTTGTGAAGTTTGAAAGTGAGGGAACGTGAAGAGTTTGAAAGTGTAAACCTTTGTCCTTTTAAAAACCATCCAATTCTCGCCCATTCGGCAATGTTAGTCGTGCTCACCAAACCACTCGGCGACACACCGAGTGGTCACTTAATTCACCGAGTTTTACAAGACCTCCATTTAATGTGGGAGTCCAAATGACAGACTAGACGGGATCGTCGAACTAGTCGGTGACTCACTAATAATTTCCTGGGCTCACCGAGTTATACAGACTCCAATGTAAATTTGACCCTGCCGAAGCAGCTTTCTAACTTGCTTTCTCCCGGGATTCTCTTATATAACCAACCAAGCCATTTTGGTGCTTGTTCACTCATTTATTCTGTGTAAACATAGTATCTATTTAGATAAGCCTGAATGGCTCCTTCTCATTATGAGAATGTATATAACTCTATTCTAGCCTGGTCCGGTATGTGGGCTTGGCGAATAGAAGTAGGCGGTTCAAAAGCAGTGTAACTGTCACCGTCTCAATCTTGTTTAGTTCCATCCAAGCTCGATTTTGTCTGAATCTTCGTGGAAGAAGAAGAAGCGGTTCATTCCGACAACCCGAGGAATCGGCAGAAAGAGATGGGTGAATCCAACGGCGGTCAGGGTTAGGGTCGCAAACCTCTTCGGCGATGTGCCAAATGGACCTTTAGCTCGCCAACCTGCACTTTTCAATCACTTTCCACACTTCGACCTGCACAATCAACACACCATTAATTCACACTTAAAAAGAAAGAAAATAAAACTTGAATTTCCTCCCAAGAAGCTCTGTAGTTAACGTTGTGGCACGAATTCCCCCACTCAATTGTAACTTACGGGGTAGAGACGAGACAAAACGTGACCCATTTAGGCCTCCAGAAGCTGAACAAATATAGAGTGGGAAGCAGTCATCTCATTCAGTAGTGAGAGATTTTCTTTCATCTCATTCAACACTTTGTCGTGCTCTTCAACTTTATGGAGAATTAGAGAGAGCATCTCTTCCATTTTCCCACCCTTATACATTTTGGGCTTTATACGCTCGTGAGGAGGGATGTACTGGTGTTTCTTTTTGCCACCCTCAAACTCTAATATATTTTTGGTCAATTTGTCTAGTTGAGTTAAAAAAGTGGCTAAATGGAGATCCATTTCTACCTTTTGGTTGGCCTCAGTCATGTGGTCAAGGGGTTGCTCTACTACCACATAGGGTTGTCATACAAGACCACCCAAGATAAGTTGATCAATCAATCCTTAGCTCCCGGGACTAAAACTCCTATCGAAGCATTCCAATAGAGCTAAATTGGGAATCTCGCGAGTTGGGCACTGCATCAGCAGAGCTTTAAACCTCAGCCATGACTCATGAATTTTCTCACCTTCTAATTGCTTGATGGTCAAGATATTATCCCTAAACCTCATAAATTCTAACGAAAGGTGATACATTTGTTTACAGTCACCATTTACACTCATACTTTTTGTTTCAACACACAAACAAGCAAAACGAAACTAACATTAAGTAAGTATCACTATAACTAACAAGAACAAAATTCAACTTATCTAAAAATTCTCAAGTAACATCACTCCCCGGCAGCGGTGCCATTTTGATAAAAACACTATCAAAGACACTTCATCATATACTAAGTGTTTGCGATCATTCAATAGTAAAATAACCTAACTATGTGAGTTGGGGTCGAGTCTCAAGGGAGTGGTTCGTAATTGATAATCAATAGAAAAACATGAATATGCTCAAGTCAATTATAGCTAAAAACATTTTCGATGAAAAACATTGTTCAGATTAGGGATGACAAAAGTGTCAAATATAAGGGGGATTTGGTTTCAATTATCAACTAAAACAACAAATAACACGAAAATACTAATATAGAGACGGGTTCTTGGGATGTTATTGGATTCTGCGCTAAGGTAAACAATCGAGTAATTGCAATTAATAGTGAACATATGTAAATCAGTGATTAAGCTAGACTTTAATGGGGGTAAACTTTTTCTCGAACAATTTACCACGAATCAAATTGGTTTCTCTGAAACACCAATATGAAGCAATTAAGCATAGCCTTCGCTTAGTCCATTCACTCTCTCGAGCTGAATGTGTAGAAAAGAGTTTAGGATTCACTCTCTTGAGCTGAACCCATGACAACCCAATACCCACAAACCATCTATTCAGTAATTTCGGTTTTAAAACCTCTCTCTCTAGAAAGCCAAAAACACAATGTTAAGACTGTATTTGCGACTACAACCCATTATATTCAACCACAATTACTAAACAAAATCATCTTTAAACAACAAATTACCTATCAATTAACAATACCCACCAGTTAAATCAACCCATAATTACATAATCACACCCCAAGAATTGGGGTTTTAGCTAGACATAGTAATAAGGTAAAAATCCTTACCAGGTTGTGTTCCCCTCAACTAGGTAGAATTGATAGTCTTTACAAAGGTCTAACATGAAGAATCTTCAACACCCACTTCCAATTTCTTAAAAATGGAAATCTTCAAATCTTCAAAGCATAGGAATAATGTCTCAAAAACCTTGTTCTAAGCTCTCCACTTGAAAAGTGAATAATAATGAAAACTACTGAATATAAGATACTAAACTCTACTAAACTTCATACTAAGCTAGGAATTTAAAAATGAATTTATAGCCGTCCAAAAATGTGTTGCGAAGGACCATTCGGTGGAATAAGTCGGGATGGATGATCCACTAGGCGATCCGCCCTTTGGGCAATTTCATCGGCCTTCGACATCTTCATGCTTTGTACTTTGAGTGATATGGCGCTGCATCGCGGAACCGTTTGGTGACTCGTCGACCACTCCTTTCTATCACCGACTTGATTTTCTCCTTCAGGACTCAGCACACTGAAACATTAGGCAAGACAACGGCCATTCGGCGACTCACCCAATGGATTAGGCGATCCTCAGGCTTTATTTTCTTCGTTCTTTCAGCTGGCTTGTTCCTTTATTCTCAATAGTGTTCATGCTTTGTTCCTTAATCCAAATACCTGAAATCCAAGGATTTACATCAGTTATTGGCACAAAATATGCATTTGAGGACACTAAATGTATTAAAATAAATCCCTAAATGAGTCCAAATAGTTGACTCATCAAGGCCACAATAACATACTTACCATTATTCATTTCATCTTTAGTCAATAATCATAGACAAGGAACATCCACGTTTAATAACGCATGACATGGAAAGCAACTCATAATAACATTTCCAAGTTAAGAATTCATCATTACATTAAGCCTTTAAGTCAACATTCTCATTAGAATCATTATGAGCACATTCATTTCATTAGACATCAAATTTTGAGGAACAGACCATAACACTCTAAAAGCCTACTTGTGCAATGTATAGATGGCATCCCATACTACCACCCACACTTCATAGAACCTCTTAAGTAACCATAGCACATAACTCACATGATGGGAATAAGCATTAACCGACATAGACCATATGAGCAACTCATGGAATCTAGTGTCTATTCCACACCGTAAAGGGTTGGTCTACTTCCCTAAGGTAGGACCGGTAACATTTTAGCTTAGGTGGATCCACTAGCTAATAACCTATGTGGGCACATAGTTATGGGATAAGGAAGATGTTCATTGAAACCTGACATAAACATGGGGAGGGTTTCCATCTTACAATATCCAATCGGTGTTAATATTTAAATTCCCATTGAGTATTTCATTACTTTAACTTTACTCATGAGAAAGTTCCATTGGCCTACCGACCCAAGGTACATTGATTAACACATGTAAGTGAACCATAAGCCTATCGATTCAAGGTACATTATTAGAAAAGCTCATTGATTCCTCATGAAAGGGTGCCATAAGCCTAACAATTCAAGGTTTATCATTATCATTCATGGAAGGGTGCCATAAGCCTACAGATCCAAAGTTTATTATTAGCATTTATGGAAGGGTGCCATAAGCCTACCGATTGAAGGTTCATTATTAACATGCATGGAAGGGGGCCATTACCCTACCGATTCAAGACACATTATTAGAATAGTTCATACACTGATCATGCAAGGACTACCAACATTAGTTATACCGATTAAAGACAAAACCTATAATACTTCATTAATCATTTATGAAAGGGCTACCACCAATAGGTCTACCGATTCAATGTTCATTCAGTCAAGATACATTAGTTACACAAGAAGAGAATTCCCTAAGCCTACTAATTAGAGATGCAACATTACATTGGAGAAACCTTTCACATTATATCATCATCATTCATAAGTGTATAATTAAGAATAACCTTTCAATAATAACACAATTGCATTATAGACATAATCACATTACTTTCATTGAAATCACAAAGTGTATACATAAACATCATGATTATACAACATTCTCCATAATTTTCCCTTCAAGGACATGAATCACAATTCACCAACAAACCTAAAATACCACAATTTATTCATGAATAATGTCATAATTCAAGTTAATAAACCATTACAAGATCAATTACATAACATTCATCTGACTACAGTTCACCCACATCAAAGTCACAAATTAGGGTTTTGGGGAAATCATGGATTCATGGGGTATTTTATCTTAAAAATACAATTAAAACAGAAATTAAATATTAATATATGCTAATTAAACATTTGAAAATGTTTTGAGGAAGAATCCATGACCTAGAATGAAAACCCTTAGTTTTGCAGAAATTCCAACTTTGAAATTGATGATTTGAGGACTTCATGGATAAAAAATTAACCATGAATCAAATCTACCATACCTTAATGGAAGATTCTAAACGAAATTGGAGAGAAAAGACGAACTCTTGAGCTCCAAACCTTGACTTTTTCTTCTTCTTTGGAGGTTTCTAGAGAGATAATTATTTGCAGAGGAGTTGGTTTCTATTTTTGGGTTTTGGGAATTATGAGTTGTAAAAGGGTAGTTAATAGTTTAAAAAGCCTTAAATAACTCTAAATAATGAAAATAAACCGACCCCTAACGTAAGTAACCACCGTAGGAAATTTACCACTTTGCCCATTGATTGGCCGAGCCTAGGCAGATTCCCAAGTGCAATCCATGCTTCTTGACCTACGGACCATAGGTGGGTCTACGCCTCGTCCTGCAGGTCCGTAGGTGGGTGACTAGAGCTAATTTTGGAGAGCCTGACCCACGGCCAGTACCTACAGGGCGTGGGTCCACCTACTGGCCGTAGGTGTAATCCTTAGGTGGCCCTCTTTGGCAACTTTTTGGTAGCTTTGGCGGTCTTGCGGGTTAGGCTTTAGGGTCCTCCTCAAGGACCCTTTGTTGGTCCTTGGGGAGACCGTACCTTGACGTTTAGCCACGAAACCCTTCAACCTAATCTCGGAAAACCATTTAACAACTTAAAACCCCATATCAAACTCAACAACTCACATGTAAGTCTCTAGTTTCACCTACTAGTTTTCTCGGTCGTTATACAAAGCCTACTTGTGCAATGCATGAATCAAATCCTATACTCCCACCCACACTAAGTAGAGAATCTTGAGAAGCCATAGTTCATAATCACTCATTGTGGGGGTAAGCCTTAACCGACATAGACCATGTGAGCAAATCATGGAATCTAGTGTTACCCACACAGAAAAGGGTGTTCTACTTGCCTAAGGTAAAACCATTAATTTGCCTTTTTGGTTGATCCACTGGCTAAATACATATGAGGACACATATTTATGGGATACGGAGATTGATACTAGATACCCCGCCTCAACTCACGTATCGACATCTATCTGAAGAGATTTCTACTAGGAACCCCGCTTCAACTCACGTATGAGTTTCCATAAAATAAATATCCACTCGGTTCTTAGCATAATCCCAACGAAGTACTTAACATTTCATTACTTGAGTTTATTATTATGAAAGAATGAATCAACACTCAATACAACATCATTCATAAGATATATAGCTCATAGATTCAATAGGTGAGAACAACCTTTCAACCTAAGAATCCCCATATTGTTAGAAAACCATTCACAACATGTCATCTTTATTCACAAGTGTATATTGAGAATAGACATTCAATCAACACATCATCATTATCATAATCATGGAAACTTCATTTATACTCATTCATAAGTGTGTGTATGTGACAATAGCCTTTCAACAACACCACATTTACATCATAGTCATAACCACTTTATTCTCAAAGTATTCATAAAGCATGTACATAAATCTCATGATCATACATAATTCTCATAATTTGTCCTTCAAGGATCATCGATCACATTCAATCAACACACCCAAAATAACAACATTAGGCATGTATAATAACATTATTCAAGTAATTAATTCATAACAAACATAATTCAAACATTAAAAACTCATTTGAAAGGAATCCATAAGATTGAGGTCAAACCCTAGATTTTGGGATTTCTTACTTTGAAATTGGGGGTTTTGATGGGGCGCCATGTGTGGTAGCTACCCATGGATGAAGAGCTACCATACCTTATTGAAGATTTACCATGAATGTGAGGAGAAAATATCTATTATTGAACCATAGCTTCACCTTTCTTCTTCTTCCTTGGAGTTCTAGAGAGAGTTTATTAGGGGAAAGTTGGTTATTTATTTGGGTTTTGGGATTTTATGAGGTGAGTGCGTTGTTTAAAGACCTAAAAAGGATTATATAGTTGTAGCAAAACAATACAAAATGACCTCAATTGATACTAACTCAAATAGGAATTACCTAAACTACCCCTAATTTATACCTCCTAAAGCAGTCCCCCAGGTTTTATCCACTACCACCACAAACGGGGCATGCACTGACCCACGACCCATACTGGTGGGGCCTGGGTTGGGGTCTACCACCATGAAGTTGATCTTGACCCCTGAGGCCCTCTCCCATAGAGCGTGGACCACCGTACGGGGAGTAGGTCCCTCTGTGGGTCAACTTTTATGGACATGTTTGAGGGTAGACTTTAGGGTCCTCCTCAAGGATCCTTGGTTTGTCCTTAAGGGTTTGTACCTTGACATTTAACCCCAAAACTTTTATTCTAAGTACGAGAAGCAAATTTTATGACTCTAACCCTTATGACAAGCTCTAGTTAAGCCTACTAGTTTTTGGGTTCTTACAGACGTAGACAAAAAATTTTAAAAATTGTAGGCAGAAGTTGTTTCTGTGACACACATTGGGTACCGACAGTCCGTTGATGGAGTGACTAGCCGTGCACCCTCTCCGTAGGTTAGAGAGTCACTTTTTTGGTGTCTAACGCTTGAACCATGGATGTGTAGAACGGTCTGTCGATGGAACGACAGACCGTAGTCCACACCGTGGTTCGCAACTTAGCAAATATTTATGTGCATTCAATTGGCGGACCATAACTTATGGTCCGTAGGTGGATCTAAGGTTCGTTAGTTAAGGTCGTCAACGAGTGATGTGCTAGACAGTGTGATCCCAATATTCCACTCAACACATTAACTTCTACAATCAATCAATTAATCTAAGTCTAAACCTGTATTTCAACATAGTATGTGATAGTTCATCATCCGTAGGGTTTCGATTAGGCAAACTTCGATTTTATAAGACATAGACATCGCAAATCCTAAGTCAAAACTTACAACTAGCACTATCAAACCCGATTATGCATTCTAAAGAAAAACACACTCACATTCCATTTTTCCGAAGGTATTTTATGACCTACATTACAACAATTTCACACATGATTAACTACCCATGGTCAAGTTCAACTTTGTGACTTCCAATTTAAAAATGAAATGAAATTCACTATTCTGGTGAAGTCGATTTACCTGACAAGTAAGCAAAGTTGTTGAGTGCGTATTGAGGAAAATTTAGTACTCTTAAAATCGAACATAACACCAAACCCTAACTTGAGTGATCTTCTGAACGAGTGGAATGTGGAGAGAAAAAACAAGGGGAGTTGTGGGATAGTATTAGGGAAAATTGAAGAGAAAATGGAAAGGGAGGATTCAAAGGATGTAATAGAGGAGTTTAATGGGTGTTTTTGGGTGTGGTAACAGTTTCAGGATGGTTGGGGAAAGAAGGAATTGGGGGGATGCATATAAAATGAAAGGTTTTATTTGAATGGTGTCTGGATCGGGTCGACTGTAACCCTAACTTGGACTTACGAAACCCTATCGACGGTTGGTGGGTGAACCTACGGTCCGTCAATGGGTACCGTGGTTCGCTTCAACACTTGAAAAAATCAGAATACATACCTGGGATCTACAGATGTCATCCACCGTCCATGGATTGACGGATGGACCGTCGATGGGACCCATAGACAACTACATCAACTTAATTTCTGCATAATTGTCTTTTTTTCCTTGCACATGTACCAAACATTAGGACTCTCTTTGTATATTTTCTAGACACTTTTTAGACACAGACCCTATTCTATCATCATCTAGCTAACACTAAAACTCAAAATTAATAAACATCTATCTTGAAAACTACAAATTTAAGAAAAAACTCCCTATATGGAAAAGAATCTTCTATAGTTGGCTGGATTATAGATCTTGCGTTGCCTCGCAAGTAGTGCTCGATTTAACATTGCGGCACCATGCAGTAACCTTGATTACTTAGACTCCATCAAGACCCCATTCCTCTATCACCTCATTGGCACTCTCAGATTGCCCCACGTAGATCTTTATCCTTTGACCGTTCACCTTGAACTTCGTTCCCTCCTTGTTCTCTAGTTCAACCGCTCCATCTGGAAATACGTATGTTATTATGAATGGTCCGGTCCACTTACACTTGAGTTTGCCAAGAAATAAGCACAACCTAGAGTTAAATAATAACACCTGATCACCGGAAGCAAATTCACGCTTTTCGATCTTTTGATCATGGTACTTCTTTATCTTCTCTTTGAATAAGGCTTAACTTTCATATCCTTTTAGGCGAAACTCATCAAGTTCATTCATCTCATTCATTCTTTGACTCGATGTGGCGCCCCAATCCAGATTCAACTTCTTTAGTCCCCACACCGCTTTATTCTCTATATCTATAGGAAAGTTACAAGACTTCACATATACAATCTGTTAGGGGAACATACCTATGGGAGTTTTGAATGTAGTGTGATAAGCCCATAAAGCATCATCAAGCCTTCTTGACCAGACAATTATCTTGGCATTTACAATCGCGATTTGACACTTCAACTTGCCCACTCTACTGCGGATGATACGGGGTTGCTACGCTGTGGCGAACACCATACTTCTCAAGCAATGCTTTGAACAATTTATTACAAAAGTAAGAACCTCTAACACTTATTATTGCCCTTGGTGTACCAAATCTGAAAAAGATATTGTTTTCGAGGAATGCGGTGACACTCTTTCCCTCATTGTTTGGAAGCGCGACAACTTCTACCCATTTAGCTACATAGTCAACCTCCACAATAATGTACTTAATTCCATTCGAACTCACAAACGGACTCATGAAGTCAACACCCCAAGCATCAAAAAGCTTAATCACCAACATTGGTTAATTCTTAGTTCTTATTTTTTTGATATTCCTCCTTCATGCTGGCAACGATCACAAGATTTCGTGAAATCATGAGAATCTTAGTGGATGGTAGATAACTAATACCCACACTGCAAAATTTCATGGGCAGTCCAGATACAACTATGGTGCCCACCAACAGTCCATGAATGACATGCCTCTAGTATATTCATCATCTCGACCTCAGGCACACAACGACGAATAATCCCATTAGCACAAATACGAAACAAGTAAGGCTCATCCCAAAAGAATTTCTTCACATAATACATGAACTTTATACTTTGGTTGAATGATAAATCCGACTGAACCAAATCACTTGCCAAGTAGTTAGCAAAGTCAGAGAACAATGGAATAAGATCATAAGACGCAGCCAATAGTTGTTCATAGGTTAACACAACATTAATCTCGATTCCATCTTTTAGCTTGTTCATAGCTTCTTCCTTTAGTCTGGACAAGTGATCAGCAACCTGAATTTCTATTCCCTTTCTATCCTTTACCTCTAAATCAAACTCTTACATTAGGAGCACCCATCTAATAAATCTTGGTTTTGCAACCTTCTTAACCATCAGATACCTCAATGCAGAATGGTCACTATGCACTATGACCTTAGTACGAAGCAAATAGGATATAAATTTCTCAAATGTGAAAACGATCGCAAGGAGTTCCTGTTTAGTTACAATATAGTTCTTTTGAGCCAGATTCAGAGCTTTGCTGGCATAGTAAATCGGATGAAGAATTTTCTCTCTCCTCTGTCCTAATACTACACCAAGTGCCACCCTGCTTGCATCACACATCATTTGAAATGGCTGCCCTCAATCTAGTGAAATAATGATAGCTGTCGAAGTTAACGTTTCTTTCAACTCTTCAAATGCTCTCATTATCAAAATCAATCTTACACTCCTTTTAAAGTAGCTTGCACAATGGGTGTGCAATTTTAGAGAAATCTTTTATGAACCTCTGATTGAAACTTGCATGCCAAAGAAAACTTCTAACACCTTTTACAAAGTTGGGTGGTGGAAGTTTTTCTATTACCTCAACTTTAGCTCTATCAACCTCAATACCTTTGTGCGAAATCCGATGACCCAAAACTATACCGTTTTCACCATGAAGTGGCATTTTTCCCACTTGAGCACAAGATTGCACTCTTCGCACTATTTTGACTACCTCGGCCAAATGTGCCACACATCAATCAAAGGAGTCACCTACTACATTGAAATCATCCATAAATACCTCTATCGTGTCCTCCACCATGAAGTGGCACTTTTCCCAGTTGACTACAATAATGCACTTTTCACACCGTTTTGAGTACCTCGGCCAAATGTGTCACAGAGTAATCGAAATAGTCACATACTACAGAGAAATCATCCATAAATACCTCTATCGTGTCCTCCACCATATCCGAAAATATTGACATCAAAAAATGTTGGAACGTCGCTGGAGATTACATAACCCAAATGACATCTTTTAAGGACAAGTTAAGGTGGTTTTCTCTTGGTCTTATAGAAATATGGAGACTTAATTGTAGCCTGAATACCAATCTAGAAAACAATCTCAACCCTTACTACCAAGATGATCTAGTATTTGATCTATGAATGGTATTGGGAAATGGTCTTTCTCAGTCCATGCATTTAACTTGCGGTAGTCCATCCACACTCTCCAACCAATCACTGGCCTCATTAGAACAAGCTCATTTCTAGCATTGGCAACAACAATGACTCCTCCATTGTTTATGTCACGACCCGGGAGCACCCCCTAGTCGTAACCGGCGTACTCGACCTCGAAGAGGTCTAATACAAGCCTCTTAGCATTCCTTCATCGCATAGACACTAAAACCATAAAGAATCAAAAACTTTCTTTCCCAAGAAAATATTTCATAAAAAAAGAAACAATAGCAAGCGGAAGACTTTATACATGATGTCTCAAAACCATCTAATACTGTAGAGTACAAAATTCGGGACCAATCCCATAGACAACTTAAACAATACTAAAAAGACATAAAAGAACATATAGGGTATTGTCCTCGAATATATGAGGACTCACCAACTCTTCATCTTCAACACTTAGAAACCTATCAAATAGCCATGACATGTCATCATCTCCAAATCCCTACACTTTAGTCCAAAAAGGGAAAGAAAGGGGTTAGCACAATTAAGTACTAAGTATGGAGACCATGCAAAAACATGCCAAAACGGACATTTACAAGGAATAAATGCTTTCATATTATTTTGATAAAACCTTCACTTCACAAGTATAAGAGACATAATACAAGTCAATGTTCACATATAAAACCATAGCGAACCATATACATACTCAACATATATTCATATACAACACATACTTAACTTTAAAAGAACACATGTCATTTCATTACCATAGGACCTCTACCTAATATAATCTTAAGACACACTTGAGTGAGACAAGAAGTGACCGCCCATACAACCTCTTCAAGCACACTTAAGTGTTCCCCAAGATTACCTTAGATAAGGACATTTCCTTTACAACTTAACATCAAAAGACCAACATTCTTTAAGAAACCATTTTGGAGACATTCATGTATTTAGAGGACTTTCATACATTAGCCATTAAGGCTTAGGGAACTCACTTTAGCATCTTCAAATCCTACTCGTGCCATGTGTAGATAGCATCCCATACTACTACCTACACGTTGTAGAACCTATCCAATAACTAGAGTGCACATCCCACATGATGGGAATAGGCACTAACCGACATAGACCATGCGAGCTAGACATGGAATCCGGTGTCATAAAACCCTACACCGTGGAAGGTGTTCTACTTGCAAAGGGTAGAACTAGGACACATCCCATGTAGGCACATGGTTTACGGGATATCCAAAGATGTTCATTGTACTCTTGCCTCATACTCGGGAGAGCTACCATCTTAACCATATCCACTCGATGCTTAGTCTTAGTTCCCATGGATTAATTTCATTCACATGTATGTGCTAAATAGGGCACCATCATTAGGTCTACCAACCCAAAGCACATCCACCAAGAAGGGCACCACAAGGATCTACTGATCAAGGTTCATTAAGGATAGCTCATTAAATCCCCCTGGAAGGGTGCCTTAGGCCTACCGGTTTTTCATTAAGGGTGCCTTAAGCCTACCGGTCCAATGTTCATCATTTCACACATGAGAAGGGCTACCACCACTAGGTCTAATTATTACATGGTTTTACATTTACTTAGGAAAGCTAGACTTATGGAAGGACACCATTTCTTAGTTTTGCCGATTCAAGTCTTGGCCTAGAATTCCTCTTTTAGTATTTATAGAAAGGGTACCATTTCTTAATTTTGCCCACTTCACACATTTATGCATTCAAGACTTTAAGTAACAAGGAGGGACACTTTAGTCTACCAACCAAGTAACAACATTTTCATTTAAGGATACTTCATAATCCAACATCATTTCATATATACATCATGAGAAGTCATACTTTAACTCACAATGCTATCCACTTTACATAGGATCATCACAAGATCACATAAAACTCATTCACATCATACCTTCACATATAGCTTCACCTAAAACTCATTCACATCATACCTTCACATATATCTTCACATAAAACTCATTCACATCATACCTT